>NC_061510.1:301930059-302031990 GCF_022539505.1 Lolium rigidum | reverse complement strand
AAATTTGAATTGAATTAATCGAATTTGGCTAGATGGGCTAGGCGGGAAAGTAATCTGGGCCGAAAGATTTAAACACGGCCCAAGCCAGCCCAGTAACGTTTCGGGCCAGCTGACAGAGGGACCCACGCGTCAGTGACGGAGGCTTACCGAAACGGTATGGGGCGCTGAGGAGCGTTGGATCAGACGCGGATCGGGCGGCTGGGCGTCGTCGTCGTCGACGACGAGAGGGAGGTGCTGGCGGCTACGGCAGGGGGTCGGCGGCGAGCTGGAGCTCCGGCGAGGATCAGCGACGGTGCAGGGCGGCGTTGTCGAGGACGAGGAAGCAGATGGCGCAGACGGCGGCTCGAATGGTGGCCCGAATCGACGGCGGCGATCTCAGGACCTCTGCGGGCTCCGGCGATGAAATTGGGGCAACTCCGGCGGAATTGGGAAGGGGGAGGTGGTCGAGGAGATCAAGGATGAGGAGGGAAGGCGACTGGTGTGAGAAATGGAGGAGGAGGAGCTCTCCTTTTATAGGCGCTCGAGGTGGCCAGAGGTCTGCGGCGAAGTCGACAGGGTCGCGGTGTTTCCGGCGAGCAATGGGGGTAGGCGAGGGCGGCGCTAGGTAAGTGAGGTCGAGGCGGTGCTAGGCGGCTAGACGGCGAGGTGGGGGACGGTCTGGTGTGTGCGCGCGACGGCGACGTTCTGGCGGCAGGGTTGCGGGAAAACGGGGACCTGGTCGTCGGCGACGGCGCTTGCGCAGGCACGGGAGCGTGTCCGGCGGGATCGTGTTGCGGTGGCGAGTCTCGCGGCGCAGAGAGGGGGTCCAGGGGAGGTGTGCTGCGGCGAGGCGACGCGTGATCTGGGGGTGCCCGTGGCGTGCACTCGCGCGACGCGAGCGGCATGCCCCAGTCGCTCTGGGCGCGCGCGTTTCGGCTGGTGTCGGCGTTCACCTTGACAGGGGCGTGGCTAGGGAGGTCTATGGAGGTGAGGTGGAGCCAGAGGACAAGGTGGCCAGAGGGATGGTCGAAGGGGAGAAGGGGAGGAAGAACATGGCCGGCATGGCCATGTACATGCAAGCTATGCTTGCTCCTTTAGGGTTTCTGTGGTGGTGTGATGAGTAGAGGGGACAAGGGGACAGGTAGGGTGGAGATGGGGTAGGTTAGGGTTGAGGTAGAGCACTATTCCAAATAGTGTGTAATAGTGCCATATTTGGATTTTGCAAACATTCTCCAAATTTGATTTAATTCCCATGGTTGAACAATTTGAAGTGTGTGTACTAAGATAAGTTGTATTTGACCAGAGATGAATAGAGGTGGTGGTGGAAATGTAGAATTCAATAATTGGCAAAAATGGCTAAGTTGGAGATTGTTGAATAAGTTAAAAAGTTGAAACTTTGGATGAGCATAGCTCATGATCAAGAATGATTTTGGCATGGGTATCTTTACAGAAGTTGTTCACCTTGCTGTTGACTTGGATGACATGCAAAGAGTTGGGAAAGTTTAGTTTGAAAAACTTGAAATAGAGAGGCTCAAAGTGGTGACCAGATTATAATGGGCAGATTTGACCATTATTCTATGTGAGCAAGTTTTGAGTTTGAATTTGATTTGAGTTGTGTTTCTTTGATTCCAAAAGTTGTAATAAGTGTGTAGTAACATTATTCAACTCTTGGTGAAGGCCAAATTGGTCTAGGTCAAATATTTGGAAAAATGGTATAAACCATATGTGAGGGTTTTGGTGAATTTCTAACTATTTATTCTTTTATTTTTCTTTGCCTCACTTTGACAAGAGTGAGGTTTATTTGGTGTTAGATTGAGTTATGTGAAAGGTTCAAACCATTTTGAGACAAGGTTGGTGCCTAGGTCAAGGTTTGATAAATTGGCCCTATGTGTATGTGAGTAAAAATGGAATTATCTCACTATTTGATTTCTCTCCATTTGAATTGACTTGTCTTGACTCTAATGTGATTCTTATTAGTTTAGGAACATTTTCAAACCCTTGAAACTATTTCAAATGGTCTTGTTCAAAGATTTGCAAAAAATGGGCATAACACATAAGAGGTGATGTGTCAAATTTCATTAAACTTGTAAATTGTTCCCATTGCTTTACTTGGGCATGGGTTAGGGTCAATTTAGTGTTATATTAGGTTGAGAGATGGTTTCACCTCATTTGGGTAAGGTTTAAAGTCATAGGGCAAGAACTGAGTATTATGGCTATGTGCCACATATGCCTCTATGCATATGTTGCATTTGATTTTTAGTTTGACTAGGCTTGACCCAATTGATGTTGTTGAGTGTTGAAATGGTATATAGGAGTTATCCAACCATTCACTACAAGTCTTAGGTTCAAGATCCTCAATTTCTCAAATTTGATATTTTGCTCTCATATGCCTCTATGGCATTATTACTTTCTTTTCAAAATCTTTTGTTTCACTTTGGATTGTGTTTGAGAAGTACTAGATAAGGTTTGTGAAGGTTTTCCAATCCTCTAAATAAAGTAGAAAGGCCTAGGGTAAAGTTTTACAAAAATAGCCATATGCACATATGCCTCTATGCATATGTTTGATTTTATTTTGTTTCACACTTGAATTGGTTGTTAAGTGCTTTGTTGAGTGTGTTGAGGTATTTCAATTTATCTACTCAAGGTAGATAAGGCAAAGCTCCTCATTTTCAAAAAGTATCCCCAGGCTTGCATATGCCTTTTTTCTTTTATTGAGGTTTCTCAAAATAGATCACTTTGATTTTTGAGAAGGTTAGGGTTTAGGGTTTTTCTTATTTGATTTCTTTCTCTTTTAAATTCATTTGGTTTGTGATCTTCACTTGATCACTTTAGGGTTTTAGGTTTTATCACATAAGCATAATAACACTCATCATGGCAAAACACAAGTATTAGGTATGAGCACTATGCATAGCACTCTATTTAAGAAAAGTTTTTGTTGGTTCTCATTTTTGGAAAAAGGAAATTCATTTTTGCTTTGTTTTGAAATTTGGGGTGTTACAGCTGCATACATCAATTCCTCCACGGTAACGTCACAGGCAGCCGCTAGCCTTGCAGCTTCTTCCATATCGAAATCACCATGTTCCGGCTGGTACACCTTGGGAACATTAAACACTTTGAGTGCTGGAATCGATTGTTTGGGCTGATCTCCGAGGAGGGGAACTTCCTTTCTCTTTTTGCCTTTTGTCGTTTGCTTGGCCTTGAGGGGTGCACTTGTTGAACTTGACTTCTTCTCGGCTGCACTTCTAGCTGATGATTTGCTCGTGCTAGCAATATCCTTCTTCTTAGCCTTGTCATCCTTGTTCTTCTTAGCCTGTTCATTCACCTTGTCATCAATTACCCTCGCAAGGTGGCGTGTATAGTCATCCTTCTTCTCGTGTAAGTCATATTGCGATGGTGTGTTCAGAAAAGAAGTAGCATATGCTATTTGCTTCTTGGTGTATGGCTCTGGCGCTGGAGGTTTTGGCTTATGAAAAAAATCATAATTGTATTTCGCAACAATGGCCTCATTTTCCTCCGCGAAGACGATCGTAAGGACGGGGGGGAGGAACCTTTGGTACTTTTGGGAGGGGCGACATCTTGCGGACAGGACTCTTAAAACGCTTCTGGCTGGGTGCATTCCGAGTCTTAGTGGGCGGAGGCGGCGGCGCTGGAGATGGACTACAGATGTCGTGGTCGACGTCGTACCCATGGGGTGATGGTGGCGACATGTGATCGGTAGGAGGAGGTGATGGTGGCCTGCGATCACCTGGAGGAGGTGATGGTGACCTGCTCGGACGACTGGTACTAGGGGCTACCCAGCCTGGCAGCCTGATGTTCTTCTTTTCCCACAGAATGATTTCTCCCAGCACCTCTCTGAGTGTAAGCCCCCCATCACCTCCAGGGATTTCGAGCTCCAATGTCTCCCACGACGGTACAACTGAATCCACCCCGACACGAGCATAGCCAGCTGGAATCTGATTGCCATGCCATGTTGCCGGCTCACCTTCAGGTCCAAATGCAGGTAAGACATAGCCGACCGCCACCTTAACAGACATGTTCCTGAACACCACATAGAGATCACAAGGTGTTTGCTCCTTGATTCCATCCACGGGGTCGCCAGGACCGCCATCTATCATCCGTTTAGGAGGGGCCTCCGAGTCGGCCACGCTGCTGTCTCGTCGCTGAGATATGCCGGTGGTATTATCCGGGCCGGCGCTGTCCTTTTAGTTCATTTATCTCCGAGCTGCCGCTGCTGAATCTCCCGCTGCCGCTGGTCAAGTCGGCGTTGGAACTCGGCCATCCGGTCATTCTGCACCTCCAGCTCGCGTTGTTTAGCTCTCGCTCGGCTTCTATAAGTCTCCGCGTCGGCCGGAAACCCAAGCGACCACGGAACACTAGGGCCAAAGCCTCTTGTTCGTCCTCCCTTCTCAGGATTACCGAGGACAAGTGTCAGCAAGTCTTTCTCTCTATCGGGAGCAAACTTTAGTTTTCCCGCCTTTATATCTGTCGTCACGGCAATCCATTTTTCCCTGGGTACCCTAACCCTGCTGTCACTTTCAACAATGTTCCCTGTCTTCATGTCATACTCACAACCATGCGCGAGGAACCAATTTCGAGCCCTAATGTCCCATCCTTCTCGCGTGGGTTCTGGAGTGATCCCCTTCAGCTCCATCTCAGCCTCTTGTGCATCCCACTTACGCATGGCTACTTCGTAGCCCCTCGCCCCGTATGATGGTGATATTTCTTTTCGCTTGCATTCTTCTTGTTTTTCTTGGACAGGTTCACAGCCTCCTCTGATTCTTTGTACTTCACAAATTCTTCCCAATTATGCTCCTGCTTCGCTAGGTAGTTCTCGAATAATGGAGGCTTCTTCTCTTTATTATAAGCTTTCCATAACCGGTTCTTATACGCTCGGAAAAGTTCCCCCATCTTCTTAAGAGCCCATTTCTTCACTAGCGCCCTCTGCTTGGCATTCTCACAGTCCGATCCCAAATTTGGCAAAGTGAAATGTGACATGAGGTCGTCAAAAAGTGTGTTCTTGTACCTATCGGCAACCTGATCTTCGGACACATTCTTGGTCTTGTTCCATTCTCTAACAGTGATCGGGATATGATCTCTAACCACAACTCCGCACTGATTCTTAAATGTCACTCTGACACTCGCGGGTGCCACAGGTTGGCCTTCCGGTGATATAGCTTCAATGTTGAAGTGGTCTTTTTTGCCCGAGTCTCTTTGCCGGGCCTCGTTTCTCCAACTTATCTTCGGAGGCCTAAGAAAATAAAAATCAGTTAATTTATATACATATGTACATATAGAATTCCATTAATGCCTCAACTGATCGTATACCTCGTCATTACCGGAGCCGTCGGCTTCTCCATCACCGGAGCCGTCGGCTTCTCCATCACCGGAGCCGCCGGCTTCTCCATCACCGGAGCCGCGGTCTTCTCCAGCTCCGGAGCCGTCGGCTTCTTTATCACCGGAGCCGCGGTCTTCTCCAGCCTCCGGAGCCGTCGGCTTCTGGATCATCGCGGATTATGTTCTCGAAAAAGTCTTCCTGTTCCAAGTCACGACGGATTTCGAATGGATCCATTGTTTCTGCAAAAAATTAAATCGATAAGTACATGGTCTAACCCTAACCAAACTCTAAACAAACCCTAACCCTAATGGCGACGCGTGTTTGCGAGAGGGAGATGATGTCGGTGACGCGTGTTTGCGAGAGGGAGAGGGTGTCGGCGACGCGTGTTTGCGAGAGGCTCGGTGTCGGCGACGCGTGTTTGCGAGAGGGAGAGGGTGTCGGCGACGCGTGTTTGCGAGAGGCTCGGGTGTTTGCGAGAGGTAGAGGAGAGGGAGAGAGAGGGGAGTTGCGGCGTCGAGTGATCGCGAGAGGGAGAGGGAGAGGGAGCACGGGACGAGGGCGATTGCGCGAGAGGGAGAGGAGAGGGCCGGTGTCGGCGTCGGGGGTGTTCGCGAGAGGGAGTCGTCCGCTAAATAACTAACTAAATAACTAACTAAATACACTAAATAACTAACTAAATAGATATACTAAAAAACTAAAAAAGTAACTAACAAATTAACTATTAAACTAACTACTAATTACATAAAGACTAAAACAACTAAAACATTAACTAATTAACTAACTAAACCTAAAAACTAACTACTAAATACATTAACTAATTAACTAACTAAACCTAAAAACTAGCTACTAAATACATTAGCTAATTAACTAACTAAACCTAAAAACTAAAACAATTACAGAAACAAAAAAACTAAAACAATTACAAAAATTAAAAAACTAAAACAATTACAGAAACTAAAAAACTAAAAAAAAAGCTCCATCTCGGCGGCGGCCGTACGGTGCCTGCAGGGTGCTACCTTGGGCGAGGCGGCGGCGCGTAGACGTTGTCGAGGCGAGGAAGACGGCGGCGGCCCGAGGCGAGGAAGACGGAGGCGGCAGAGGAGCGCGGCGGCGGAGAGGCAGAGGAGCGCGGCGGCCCCGAGGCAGAGGAGCGCGGCGGCGGAGAGGCAGAGGAGCGCGGAGGCGGCCCGAGGGGCAGAGGCGGGGGCGGCGCAGAGGGCGGCGGCCGGAGGCGAGGAAGATGGCAGCGGCGGCGGCGAAATCCGGCAGCCTGGCGGCGCTATTTTGTGTTAGGTTTGGCCTCCAGTGTCGCGGGTGGCGGCTCCGCCCGCGACGCCCACTATTTATACCCACCCCCGTTTTGTCGCGGGTGGTGGCACGACCCGAGACAAAAGACCCCCCCTTTTGTCGCGGGTCGTGCCACCACCCGCGACAAAAGGGGGGTCTTTTGTCGCGGGTCGAGCCACCACCCGCGACAAAAGGCCTTTGGGCTGATCCGTGGCACAGCCCATCCAACGGCTCTGGCCGTTTGAATCCAACGGCTCTAGGCCGTTGGATGGGCTGTGCCACGGATCAGCTCATTTTCACCCCTTCACCCCTTTTCTTTTTTCTATTTTAAATTAATAAAACTATTATTTCAATAACTTTTGAATGGTAACTCAAATACAAATGTTTTATATATGAATATTGGTCAGAAAAAGCTAATGAACATGAATATGACATCCATATACCTATTTGCATCTCGCATCATATGAAACATTGATAGTCGTGTATGTTTCACCCCTGTGCACCGCCGCCGTGCCACACGTGTCGCGTCACGTCGGCGTCGTCGTGCGACGTGTCGCCACCGCTACCATGTGCCTCACCCCGTCGACGCCGTCGTGCGACGTGTAGCCACCGCTTCCACGTGCCTCGCCCCGCCGACGCCGTGGCTTACACGTGCCATGCCCCGCGTGCGCTATATAGAGCGACGAGTGCGGGCGCAACCACACGTCGCCACCGCCTCCTCCGCTCATTCATCTCCAGGATGCCTCCACGCCGTCGAGGGGCGTCCGGTTTCCATGGCGTTCGAGTGCGTCCGAGCGGTAGGTTCACCGCCGAGATACGCGCCGGTGGCTTCCGCCTCACCCTCGGCACGTACAACACGTCGGAGCTGGCGGCGCGCGCTTACGACGCGGCGGCGTGGCGCTTTCGGCGGCCAGGGCGCGACATGAACTTCCCGGATGTTGAATCGCTAGAGGAGGCGGAGTTCCTCGCGCCACCGCCGTGCCTCGTCGACGACGAGGACCGACGCCGGCACCGCCAGGTGCAGCGCAGGATCGCCATCGCGGAGCGCGACGAGCAGTTGATGCGCCAGTGGAGGGCGCAGTTCCCCAACGATGTCGACAACACCGACGCGTTCTTTGCTAACCTTAGGGCACAACGCAGGTCCGACAGGCGGCACCGTCGGTCCGTCGCCGCCTTCGAGCTCGAGAACCCGAATACAACTTGGACCGAAAACGACCCTCGGTGGGATGACATTTGGACGGAGACAACCTCCGACGACGAGTAGAGACTAGACTAGTAATTTATCTATTTTATTGTAATTTCAATAAAGTCGTTGTCGGTTCTATTAGTTTAAATTTAGTTTATAAAGTCGTTGACGGTTGTTTTTGTTCAATAAAGTGGTTGACACGAAATTTATTACGATTGAACCGAAATTAAAGTACAGAGCTCAACCGAAAAATAAGATACATGGCCAGATTCGAATGTTGGAGCCATTCAATCATAGTCGTGCCTAGCCCTATAATAGTCGCCACTGTAGTCATCATAGTCGCCGACGTCATCGTCGCTACCATCGGGGTCGCGGTTGTCGAACCTCGACGGATGACCACGCGTGGGCTGGGATTGAGGGTAGCGCAGCGGGGGCCGCGATAGGCCATGACGCTCTGGAGAGTCCGGTCGCGCCACCACATCCGACGGCCGGCCTCGTTGAAGTTCGAAGGAGGCGGGCCGTCCTCCTCGTACCTGGCAACCGCCCTCTCATGCCGATTGATGAAGAAGCTGTCCCAAGTCAGGCTGTAGTCGGGATGCCACTGGGGATTCCTCCGCTGCTCAGGCGTGAGCTCGAAATAGTAGTGGTTCGTGATGGCCATCTCGCGTGGCACACCTAGAGGGATAGGAGGGACCGGTACGCCTCCGACGCTCAGCAACCAGCCGGTCGGGACGCGGTAGCCGGGCGGGCAGGGTAGTTCGAGGCGCAAAGCGCCTCCGCCTCCCGGGGTGTTAGACATACGATGGAAGCCATGGGAGAGAGTGATGAGGTTTGCAGATATGAGTCCAAGCCTACATATATATAGTGGAAAAATGGCGGGAATGCGGGAAGAAAATAGGCGGGAACGAAGTGGAGCGCGAAACTTTCATCCCGGGTGGAGGCTCAAACTGGGACAAAAGACTGGGGGAGGCTTATCTAGGAGGGCCTTATCTGAGGGGATGATGTGCGGGTAACCTTTTGTCACGGTTGGTGGCTACAACCGGGACTAAAGCTGTCGGCAGGATAAGGATGTGTCGGTAACCTTTTGTCACGGTTGGTGGCTGCAACCGGGACTAAAGCTGTCGGCAGGATAAGGATGTGTCGGTAACCTTTTATCACGGTTGGTGGCTGCAACCGGGACTAAAGCTGTCGGCAGGATAAGGATGTGTCGGTAACCTTTTGTCACGGTTGGTGGCCGCAACCGGGACTAAAGCCGTCGGCAGGATAAGGACGCGTGGGTGGACGCACCGCTCGATGAGATAAAGCATGTAGCGCACGACGCCCTGTCGAAGGAACAAGACAAAGTAGAAGCGGTGCCGTGCCTATAAAAGGAGCATCGATACGCCTTGCCAAGCGCATCAACAAGCCAAGCACAATTTCATTCCCATGGATGAAGGAAAGGGTTGGGAAATCTCCCGTGGCGCAGCTTCTCGAAGATGTCGTTGGTGCACACGCCCTACGGCATCTTCGGAAGCTGCTCCTCGGAAAATTTCCCCGCAAGCCCGTGAAAGACTCCGTCTCCTCTAACGAGTGTTGGGGAAAGGGTTCTCATTACTACATAAATGGAGAGATTGTCTTGGGAACTATATATGAAGAATACATTATTACATCGCCATCTAGTGTTGTGATCTTCTACGCCGTAGCCATGGAGAATCTTCATCATTTAGTAAGATGCTTGGGTCAATTTTCACCGTGAAGGGCGGAATTTCTTTAAACTTATTATAATCTTCCGACATGTCTGTCTTGTCATCCACTCCCACGATGTTTCTTTTCCCCGAAAGAACTATGTGGCGCTTTGGCTCCTCGGTTGATGTATTCTTTTGTTGATATCTTTTTCTTGATTTGCTAGACATGTCCTTCACGTAGAAAACTTGAGCCACCTCGCTGGCTAGGACAAATGGCTCGTCCAGGTACGCAAGATTGTTGGGATCCACTGTTATCATACCGTACTTATCGTCAATATGTATACCGCTGAGCTTCACCCATTTGCACCGAAACAAAGGGACCTTAAAAGTGGGACCATAGTCAAGTTCCCATATCTCCTCTATGTATCCATAATATGTGGTGGTCTGCCCATTCTCGTCTTTTGCATCGAAGCGGACACCGCTGTTTTGGTTGGTGCTCTTTTTATCTTGGTCGATCGTGTAAAATGTATTCCCATTTATCTCGTACCCTTGGAATGTACATATATTTGAAGATGGTAACCTGGCCAACAAGTACAGCTGCTCCACAACAGATGGGTCATTAATGAGATGTCTTTGCAACCAACTGCCGAATGTATTCATGTGTTGACGTGTAATCAAGGACTCGGGCTAGCCCGGGTTTATTTCTCGTAAAGCATTCTTATGTTTCTCGATGTACGGAGCCACCAAGATGGAATTGTATAGAACCGTGTAGTGTGCTTGATTGAAAGAAATCTTGTCCCCGCACACCGTTGCTTTCCTTCCTAGTGTGCCTTTTCCAGTCAGCCTCCCCTCATACCGAGATTCAGGGACACCAATCGGCTTAAGGTCATGAAGAAAGTCAACACAAAACTCAATGACCTCCTCAGTTCCGTAGCCCTTTGAGATACTTCCTTCCGGCCTAGCTCGGTTATGAACATATTTCTTTAAGACTCCCATGAACCTCTCTAAGGGGAACATATTGTGTAGAAATACAGGACCGAGAATTCTAATCTCTTCAACTAGGTGAACGAGGTGGTGCGTCATAATATTGAAGAAGGATGGTGGGAACAACAACTCGAAGCTGACAAGACATTCGACCACATCTTCCCGTAATCCCGACAAAGTTTCGGATCCATTACCTTCCGAGAAATTGCGTTGAGGAATGCACATATCTTCACAATGGCTAGTCGAACATTTTCTCGGTAGAAGTCCCCTCAATGCAACCGGAAGCAATTGTGTCATAAGCACGTGACTAGCCATGGGACTTCAGGTTCTGGAATTTTTTCTCCTTCATATTTACTATCCCCTTTATATTCGACGAGAAACCAGATGGAACCTTGATACTGAATAGGGCTTCAAAAATATCTCCTTCTCTTGTTTGGTAAGAGCGTAGCCGGCAGTGCCCTACAAACTGCCCCGGATGATTGCCGTTTTGTCCTTTATGACTTTCCCGGTCCTCCCGTGCTTCGGTGTATCTTTTGTCTTTCCATACACGCCCGTAAAACCTAGAATATTCACACAAAGATTCTTGGTCAGGTGCATCACGTCGATTGCAGAGCGGACTTCCAGGACTTTCCAATATTCTAGCTCCCAAAAAATAGATTTCTTCTTCCACATGGGCGCGTGTCCGTCATCGTCTTTCGGAACAGGTCGACTGCTTGGACCCTTTCCAAAGATAACATTCAAATATATCAGCACCACTACGGGGGACAGGCTTCGGACGGCGGTCAGCCTCGCCATCGAAATGCTTGCCTTTTTTCCTTAAGGGATGCTTGCGCGGAAGGAAACGACGATTGAACGGGTACACAACTTTTCTGCTTTTTCCCAAATATTTACTTTCAGTCTCATCTAAACAGTGTGTGCATGTATTGTATCCTTTGTTCGTCTGTCCTGAAATGTTACTAAGAGCAGGCCAATCATTGATGGTTACGAATAGCAATGCTCGTAGGTCAAATTCTTGCTCGGTGTGCTCATCCCACACACGTACACCTGGTTTGGCCCACAACTCCAAAAGTTCATCGACTAATGGCCTTAGGTACACATCAATGTCGTTGCCTGGTTGCTTTGGGCCTTGGATAAGCACTGGCATCATAATGAACTTCCGCTTCATGCACAACCAAGGAGGAAGGTTGTAAATACAAAGAGTCACGGGCCAGGTGCTGCGACTGCAGCTCTGCTCCCCAAAAGGATTCATGCCATCTGTACTTAGACCAAAGTATAAGTTCCTTGCCTCACCTGCAAAATCCGGGAACTCTCTCCCGATGTTTCTCCACTGCCGACCATCAGAGGGGTGCCTCAACATCGCGTCTTTCTTACGTTCTTCCATGTGCCATCGCAACAACTTGGCATGCTCTTTGTTTCTGAACAAACGTTTCAACCGTGGTATTATGGGAGCATACCACATCACCTTCACAGGAACCCTCTTCCTGGGTGGCTCGCCCTCAACATCACCAGGGTCATCTTTTCTGATCTTATACCGCAATGCACCGCATATCGGGCATTTATTCAAATTCGCGTACTTCTCACCGCGGTAGAGGATACAGTCATTAATGCATGCATGTATCTTCTGCACATCTAATCCTACAGGGCAGACAAGCTTCTTTGCTTCATATGTACTGACGGGCAATTCGTTATTTCTTGGAAACAGACTTCTTTAATATTATCATCAATTTCTCAAATCCCGAGTCAGTCACACCGACCTCTGCCTTCCATTTCAGCAATTCCAATATGCTACCCAGCTTTCTATGTCCATCTTCACAACCTGGGTACAACAATTTGTGGTGGTCCTCTAACATCTTGTCGAACCGCAACCTCTCCTTATCCGTGGCACAGTCTCTTCTTGCATCAGAAATGGCCCGACGAAGATCATCATCAACAGGATCATCTGATGCCTGTTCTTCACCTCCTTCTTCTTCATTGTCGTACATTGCGGTATCATCGCATTCAGAGAACATAGATCGGTACTGGTCATCGTTATCTTCTTCTTCATCGCCGTCTTCCATCATAACCCCTTCTTCTCCGTGCTTGGTCCAAACATTATAGCTGGACATGAATCCAAACCGAAGCAGGTGGCTCTTAATGTCTCTTGAGCAAGAGTAATCCTTCTCATTCTTACATTTCAGACATGGACAACACATAAAACCTTGCTTCGACTTGATGGCCTCGGCCACAAGCAGGAAAGAATTCACGCCCTCTCTGAAAGCGGGAGCACATCGGTTACCGTACATCCATGGATGACTCATCCGCATCATAAGTGTATCGGATGCAATCACCTTGCTAAAATTAGTATTGTACGGACTATGTATATACGAGAAAATAGTTGCTAACCTTTTAGGATCAAAAAGAGGAGAAATCTTATCAAATAAAATCAAGTGGCATCCCTCACAAGCATTCCATCAAACACCTCTTGTGCACATGAAGAAAAAATGAGCTAGCATACACCTCCACCTTTCACCACCAAGGAAAAAAATGTAGGGAGGTGGGGGGGGGGGGCTGGCTGCGTGTATATATAGGCATGGCCCTTTTGTCGCGGGCCGTATTACGACCCGCGACAAAAGGGGTGCTGGCAGGAGGCACCAGAGCTCAGACCCCTTTTGTCGCGGGTTGTGATACAGCCCGCGACAAAAGGGCGCGATAAAAGGCCCGGCTCGCTCCAAATGGTTTCGGGGCGACGTGGCCAGACTATTTATCGCGGGTGCTGGCGCGCCCGCAACAAAAGGCTCACACGAAAGCCCTGTTTTCTACTAGTGCGAATCGGAGTGAGTACTTTACGTGTTGAAGATGGCCCACACGCTTTCGCGTGAACCAAATTCTGCAGATGTGGTAAGTATATACATTTGATCATCATGTCAAAAAAAGAAGTATACTAGTAGTACATATGATCATTAGGTGATCTCTCATCATCAAATAAAATCCAAGCTAATTTCTACAGATGTACTGTTCCAAGAAAAACCTTCAGGGATGATACTTTTCCGCAACTTTTCTTTCACAATAAAATAAAATATATGTGTGACTATTTCTTAAACTGACAAACCTTGTTTTTATTCAACTGTCCTGAATAACATGTAATTTCTAGCCAACATATGGGTCAAATCCACTAAAGTACATACAAACCTAACTCTAAGAACCTCAATCCGTCCTACCTCCTTCCCCTACCCCTAACTCATAAAGCGCCCACATCTTTCTTACCGGCCTTTTGAGCTTACCGTTCCTTATCCTCCATCTCTCAATCCCGCCGGTGGCCATTGTCCTTCTCCTAGCATATGTCATCCTCATATTCCGCTTTCATCACCCACATCCTCATCGCACGACAACCACCTCCCTAACATGACCACGGTGGTGGTGGCGGCGACAACTTTCTCCACCTCCGAGATTTCAACAGCAGTGGCGGAGGACTCTCCTTGACCGTAGTGTTACATCAGTATTTTCTTCAACCTTGATGTGGTTGCGGCCTTTAGGTAGCAGCCGTGATGGATGCCACTGATATCTGGCAAAAGAAAGAAGGGAGTGCAACGAGTACAATATGGTCACACTATATACATGTGGGTTTATTTCATATAGGGGTTGCAGAGTTCAGTACGGACGGCCCAAAAAAAAATTAAAAAGGATGTAAAGCTACTTGCGATAGGTAGGTAAACACAAATTGCTCTCAAACATAAGAGTTTTTCAACCTATCGTGGATCGTTTGGCATAGCTGGCTATGATGTTATAGTAATAGTAGACAGTTTTCCTTGAGAAACAAATTGATAAAAACAGTTGGTTTAAATCAAACGAAAATGCAAAAAACGAACGACCCCTGGCATGTTGACATTCCAACACTATCACCTCCATCCATAGTTTGGACATTCGTGGCATGCCAACATTTTTCATATAGACCCTTCTAATTTTGGGAAATTAACACGTCGCTTCGCCCTGGGGAGGTTTCGTAAATGTTTCTTTTTGAGATAATAACTAATGGAATTCATTGGCGAAACCGATTACAAACGATTCCAAAAATAAAGGAAAATACAATATGATCCTAGACTTTTGCAAGAATGACCTCACACCATACTTCCAAACCGCAGTCAAGCCCATCGTCCTCGTCGTCACCAAACAAGTACATAGAACGGATCTAGATGCAGTGTATCTTCCAACACCATCGTATCACCGCCGCCACCGTCGCCACACTGGATTTGGACACCGAAGGAGTGCCCACCCCGGAGGGTGAGAGCTAATATGCTTTTCCAGACCATCAGGCAGGCAGGAGATGGAGAAGAGCCAGCAGTACCTCCAGACGAAGATCTCCGAGCAGTAGACCCAAGCCACCAGTAGAACGCTCCACCATCTGGCAGGTTCAGGCGTCGACACGTCAAGCCGCCTCCTCCCCTCACCACCAAGTCCGACCGGAGGGAGCTACAAGACGCTGCAGCCGCAGACCACTAGAAGAGCACACACAACCCTAAAAAGGAGGACGGTGGTGCCATCCCCTTCCTCTCCTTCGCCACCAGGGCCAGCCAAGGGGAAGACAACAGCATCAGCACTCCTCCTACTCCTGAACAAACTCCACAAACCCCACGGCAGGTTCGAAGATCGACCACACCCAAGGAGACCACCCTCCCCAGATCCACATATCTTAGAGGATACCTGGCCAGCAGCTCGCCGGCGCCGCCATAAGTGGCCTTACCGAAATGGGGATCGATCTCCAGCCCTCTTATTTCGATGTGACGCCGCCTTCACCATCCCGACGACGTCCCCCGAAAACCTAGACGAAACCAAGCCGAGCCGCTACCCGGCGCAGCGTGAGAGGATCCCTGTAATGTCCCAGGTTTAGCGACGATCGAGGGGTAGAATTTAGAAAGGGATGTGCATTGCATCGTAAATTCTGGGGAAACTTCGCGCTTTTATAAGAAAATTGCATTAAGGGGTAACAAGTTTCTCTCTCGACACCTTACAGGGTTAGGGTTTCGAGAGTGCGATAGACTTGGACATCAATGAACTAAACTAGGGTTTTTGAGAAGAGAGGGAACTTTGCATCCCAATTTAAGTTGCATGATTGAATTCAAATAAGATATGTTTGAATTTCAAAATTCAAACATTAAATGATTATATAATAATTCAAATTTATTAACACAAATAGATAAACAAACATATAAAGGAATATCTCATATAATTAAAGCTCATTAGAGAAATTTGAGCTTTATTGATTATCACACAAATTACATTGTCAATTACAATATTCCAAATTGAATTATAAAAATTACAACACTTTACAGAAAATAAAAGAAATATGAAAAAGGAAAATTACAAAGGTATTCACATAAATAAACTACTAGCTACAGTTCTTGATGAATTGATGATCATCAAAGAAATGGAGATCATATTATTTATCCCTGCAAAACAAAAACAACAAAAGAGAAACAAAGATTAAGCCAAGTGGTAAAACCACTTGGCAGTTTAGTCAAAGAAATGAATGTGGTGGATAATACCACAACCTGCCGAGCTGATCCATTCACAAGTCCAAGTTCCAAGCACACACACAGGCAGCTCACACTGCATGTGTGCATCCTTCACAACACACAAGGCCAGAGAGGAGTCAGCAACTGCACACAGCAGTGCTGTCGACCAGTGAAGCACAGGAGGGTTCATATAAAACCTTTTCAACAGCCAAACCCTAAGCAGCTCATCGACAGCAGCTTCAAAAGGGTAAGAACACTAGAACAACAAGAACAACACACCACCAGAAATCATCCAGAAACAGTTTTCACTCAGAACTGTTGCTGTTGAGCAAAGTCATCAGGAGGAGATCAAGCACAAGCTAGCCAGGAGGAGCAGGGCAAGCAAATCAACCATACAGAAGCAAACCCTCTACATCAGCAACTTATCTAGGAGCTGGAGTGAGGTATACACAAAAGAACCTGAGCAAACACATGTTTTGCTCATCAATAAGCATACACATGCATCACAGAAGAAGAAAAAAGGTAGAAACCCTGTTTTTGTCATCATCTGGCTACCAAGCCATTTGGTGCAAGCAAATATGGGAGAAGCCAATAGGAAATCACCCAAGGGAACACTGGTTATGCCAAATCAGTGGCATAACCAAGGAAATCCAGCAAGGATATGATCCTATCTAGCCAGCCAAAGTCACCTAGCACATATAACTAGTACACCATCAGACAGATAGAAAATATAGTGTCTATTCATGTTTGTCCACATCAAAAGCCACTGTAAATCCAATCAAGGATCACTATTTTCTCTCCCGCTACGCTAGCACTTAAGAGACTATATGAACTTGAATACATTAATTGGTAGCTAGCTACAGGATGATGATCGTCTCGGATGGAGATCGTACTGGGTGAGCTGAAGAAAGGCATGAACCCACCTTCACGGCGCAAACGATTACCATAGCATGTGAGAGCCACAGCAAAGCCACAGAGGGGGAGCTACCCTTGGACAGCACCAAAGAGCTGTCAGGGCCACCTCAAACCCACAGACCAACACACTAGTCACTACATCATCACCCAATAAGGTTCAGAAGTGAGCTAGGGTTCCCAACCAGTGGTTGGCATCCATCTAGCTGCAATTATTCAGTTAATAGGATCATCACTGCCAAGCAGTTCACCTCATTTATCTATTCAATCAAGCTAGACTACACAGATAAATGAGATGCATAATTAAACAGTGCACCAGACCTTGCAAATGATCCAGGTGATCACTGCAAGCAATAGCAGGTGTTGGAATAGGCATAAGCATACACCAGCATAGGCTTTTGTGTCACACAGACACAAGGGAGAGCATCAGCGAGACACCAGCATGGTAAAGCAACCATTTATCAAGCAATTGATGATCATCAGGGCTTGACAGAGCATGCTAGAGCTAAGCCTAGCAATAACAGTAGCAGGAGAATTTAACTCATGCATATACCAGAACCAACAGGAGGTCCTAGTGATGAAATCATCATCCAGAGCCACAATTAATCAACTCATATATCACAGATAAATAAATATATGCATGTGAAATTGTATCCAGAAGCACATCATCAAGAGAGGGAGCTGTCTAGCCAACCATCATGCTCAGTTGAGCATTACCATGAATTAGAACACAATGAACAAACCACCAGAGGCACTGGCACTTGCTATAAGCAAGAACTACTCACAGTAGTGAGCCAGGGGGCCAGAACATTAGCATAGCACAAGTAAGCAAGCAACATCAATGGCTAGGGTTGCTCAGATGAGCATCTAGATAGATAGTAGCATGCACAACCACAGGATTGAACATAGACAGTAAGCAAGGACATGGAATACGCATCAGCAAAGCATAGAACAGGGCTAGTATAGCAGTAGCAGCTAGAAACCATGGCACATAGAGCAGCAGCAGCTAGCACACCAAGGCAGCACAAGTAGTGGCATGGCGCAGAGCACATAGGCGCAGGAGCAGCAGCAACACTACCATCTGGACGCCAAGGCATCCAGTGGAGGAGGAGGAAGATCAGGTGAGAGAGAGAGAGAGGAGGGGAGCACTTACAGGCGAAGCGGAAATGAGCACGGCCATGGCGGCACAGCGGCACACGCCGGGCGAACGGCGGCGCTAGGCCAAGCCGAGCCAGGCCACAGCCTCGCCGCAACGCCAGCATCATCACGGCGCCACCATCGCGCCAGGAACGCCGGCGAGCGACGGAGCACCACGGATCCGTGCGGCCGTGCGTGCAAATGCGTTGGGGGCGAGCAGAGGAGGCGACGAGGGCCAGATCGACGCGGACCATCGGGTTCGCCGTCGAGAGGCGGACCTTTTGCGACCAATCACGCCGCCGGAGCTGGCCAGAGACGGCCGGATTAATTCGGCGACGGCGGGGCGACGCGGGTCGCCAGAGAGACGAGGGGGAGTTAGGGTTTTTGCGCGAGGAAGAGAGAAAGGGGCGAGTGGGCCGACCGAGCTGCACGGGTGGCTCGGGTTCGACCTAACCCGCTGGGCCGCACTGACAGGTGGGTCCAGGGGCAAAAAGGTAATTTCACATTTCCAAATAAACCAGAAACTTTGAAATTGAATAGAAAATGATTAAGAGCTCTAAAAAATAAATAAAAATGTAAAAACCACTCAGCATAAAATTCTCTATCATAGTAAAATATGAAATAGAATTTTTGGAGACAAATAAGATTAAGTCTTAATTTGATGAATATTATAATCATTCAAATCACATTTAATATTTTCAATAATAAAAATAAGTCCATAAATGCATTTGGACTCTAAAAACACCTTGACAACATTTCAAGGTAGTATTGTACTCTAAACAGAGTATCTCTAAATCATTCTTAGTAATTACCTCTCACATGAAATGATAAGACATCGGAAAAGGGGGAACCAACCCTAAAAGCTGAATCATGCATAATTGCTTCTTTAATCATTGCCCTTATCGGACAATGATGCTATTTTTCAGCAACAGAGGACAAGGGTCAGTCCACACCTTCGAACTGCAACACTTTGCAGTCTTCAGGCAAGTTCATCGCTTGCTCATGTCATTTGAGTATTTTTACCAAATTACTTGCAAAGTACTATACTTATCACTCTTGCATGAAAAGCAAAAGTATTACTTTCATAACTATTAATATGACTATGTGGTTGGCAATGGAACCATGGAATGTGTTGACATGGTGGAGGTTCCATTGCAATGGGTTTATATCCATCTAGGATTAAACAACAAATGTCGTCCAGTGATTCTTGTGCCATAAAACTCGTGTTAACCATAAGATCTGGAGTGGGACGGAATAGTCAATTGTAGTTCCACCTCTCGTACATCAACGGATGCGCTTACCGTAGACACTTGATCTCGAGGGACAAGCGGTGGGGTGGGGATTCCATTCTAATTCCCCACGGTAATGCGGTCTATGATGGGTTGCATCTACTTGCGAAGGAGTATATGGTTAGATCCCAGAATTGTTGTCGTGGTCGGGGGCCATCCTTAATTGGTATAAGTACACCGGCGAGGACCCAGGGTCGGGGATGCAACAAAGGGTGGGTGTGCGAGGTAGCGGAGAAATATAATTGGCTATGACCTTATACCGGGCCTCACACCAAAGGAAGTGTGGACGGGAAAGCTGCCCGGTTGGCACCAAGGTTAAGATCTCTTATGGGTAAAGAAACACCCCTCTGCAGAGTGTAATGAATCGTGACCTGTCACTCCCTGTTCCGTCCTCATCAACACCATTCACCACATAGCACAGAGAGTCGCATCACGGTACCTAATCTAGGTTTTACTCCAACGTCAATTCTCGATTCATGCCGAACCCACCAGAAGTACAACTAACAATCACCAAACACGTTTCATACTAAATCAACCACCCCAAAACCAAAATGGAGTAACACGTACGAAACTGCGCAACAGACACGTCAGTACGTCACTCAAGTTTCCAACCACAACAAGACTGTTTACAGTAGGCGTCGTCGTCACTGGCCGCCGCCGACGAACTCGGCGATGCGAGTCATGAGGTCCCGCGCGTCGTCGAACATGGGAAAGAGGAAGAAGGCGTGGATGCCGTCCGGGTACTCCAGCACCGTCACGTCCTTCCCGCTGCCCATCAGCATCTCGCAATAGCGCCGCTGCCAGTCCTGCAGCGGGTCGTAGCCGCCGATGACGAGCAGCACCGGCGGGAACGCCGGGGAGTCTATGCCCGCGGCTGCCTCAGGGGTGGCGCAGCATGCGGCCTCGTGGGAACGGTCGGCGCCGTGCGGGAGGAACGCGCGCCACATCCAGTCGGTGCGGGGCACGGACACGATCGGCGCGCCGTGGAGGCGGAGCTCGGAGGGCGTCCGCTCCTCACCACCAAAGAAGGGCTGGACGGCGATGACGCCGGCGAGCCGGACGTTCTTGAACGTTGCGACGTCCGAGGCGTAGCGTCTTGCGACGTGGTGAGCGATGTTGCCGCCCGCGCTGTCCCCGGCGAGGAAGCATCGTGAGGCGTCGAGCGGCACGTCGGCGGGGTGGTTCTTGGGGTCGTCCAGGAAGCGGAGGGCGGCGACGCCGTCGTCGTAGGGCGCCGGGAAATGGTGCTCCGGGGCGCGGCGGTAGTCGATGGAGAGCACGGCCGCGGAGGCGTACCGCGCGATGCGGCGGCACACGGCGTCGTAGGCCAGGGACGCGTTGGAGAGGAACGCGAACCCGCCGCCGTGGAAGAAGACGATCACTGGGAGAGGCGCGGCGCTGCCGGCTGGTCTGGCGGCAGGGTGGAAGAGGCGGGCGCGGAGGCGGATCGTCGGGTCGATGACGACTTCGCGGGAGGCGACGCCGCGGCACGGGGAGGAGAAGGCCGGGACGCGCGGGTCCAGCAGGGAGAGCACGCGGCGGTTCACGGTGCCGTCGGCGCGGCGGGTCGCGTCGGATACGTAGTCCACGACCCTGAGGGATAGGCGCATGATACGCGACATCGGCGGCTTCGGCTTACTCCGCGGAGGCTCCTCTGCCATTGTCGGACTCTCGAGTTCTTGCTGCGTGGTTTAATCCGGTGTGTGTAGAATCGATTGCTCCCTCCTAGTCGTCCAGAGCTAATTACAGGAGAAATAGACCGGTCAGCAAGGCGAGCTCGAGGCGAAAGGCGATGACTTGAGCGCTGCCGCCGCCGGAATCTGCTTCCGCCGCCGTGTCCTACTTGCGATGACGCCGGAGCGTTCTGGGGAGTCTCCGCAGGCGGCGGAGATGCCGGAATGCATCCGAGGTCGACGCTGGGCGGACGTGGGGGATGAGGCCGATGCCGAGGAGGCTGGTCGTGCGGAGGCCATCGCGCGCTGCACGCCGCCGGGGGTGGCGACGCTTGGGGACTACCTCGCCGTCGCGCGTCGTGGTCGCCCTCGCCGTTCGCCTCCCCAGGTCCGGTGTCCAGTGGGGCGGGGGCGCTGTCAGCCGTAGGTGGCTCGGGTTCCGCCGGCGCGGCGCGGGTCCTCGACCCCGTCGCCCGGGGCGGCGACGCCCTCTCCCTCCTCGCCGTCGACGGCGGCCATGGGCGGTTTTGGCGTGCTGGATGGAGCGCCGGTGGTCGGGATCGGGGCGGCGCAAGTGACCCCGCGGCGGTCACCGCCGCCACCTCCCTTGGTCGCGTCGGGGACGACGGGTGTCCCTCCGCGTCTGGCTGGGCCTTCGTGGCATGGGCCGTCTGGGCCGGTGCCGGCCTGGAGGCGCCAGGCCGCTCGCGAGGTTGGGCCCGCTGGGCCCGTAGGGCCCGCTCGGCCCCCTCACTTGCCACGTTGGCTTTGGGTCCGTCGGGGCGGACGCGATCTAACCCTAGCCAGCGCCGCCACGCCGCCAGTGCCCGCTCCATCCGCGTCCACGCCCCCCCCTCCGCCGCCGCTCACCGCGACCTTCGCCGCCATGGTCCTCAAGCGGGCGCGCGCCTCCTCCCCCAGCCGCTCGCCGCCGGATCAGCACCACCGGCGGGTGCGGGTCGCATCCCCACAGCCGCAGCCGCAGGAACCCTACAGACCCCCGGCCCGCCGTTCCCCATCGTGCCGCTCATCCCCGCCTCGCCGCGGCACTCCCCCGCGCCGTTCCTCCCCACGCCGGAGCTCCCCCCGCCATCTCTCCCCACGCCGGCAGGCTGAACGGCCGCGCACCTCGGAGTCGGCCAGGGGCAGTGGCCGGGACGACGCCCACGGTCCCCTGGGTCGTGGCAAAGACCAGGGGATGCACGCCCCGCGCCGGAGGTCGCCGGCACACCGTGCGCCTTCTCCCGGGGGCGCACGCAGGGAGTCAGCGTTGCGGGAGGAATTGACGTCACGCGACCATTACTCGCGGGGCAGATACGAGGTGCCGTGGCGTGCCGAGCGGGGCCGGTCGCCGCCCCGCGACCGCCTCACGCCGCTGCGCCGTGAGGAGCAGGTAACCCATGCCACGGCCCCTACCGCGGCGAAGAAGAAGAGGAAGCCGAAGAAGAAGAGGGCCGGCACAGGTGGTACTGCGGGTGGTGCTGTGGGTGGGAGCCAGGTTCGGCACCCGCCTATGGCACCTCCGCGGGGACAGGTTTTCGACGGCCGTGCCGACACCCAGTTGGCGGTGTCGGCGCCGCCGGAGAAATCCCCCACCTCCAACATCTGCTTCAACTGTGGAGAGATGGGGCACTTCCGGTCAGACTACACAGCGCCAGAGCAGTGCCTTTTCTGCGGTGACCCTGCCCACCTAGCCGCGGCATGCAAGGAGCGTTTCAACAGCAGAAGAAGGAGGGAGGTCACCGAGTACCTGGGACATGGGATCGATGGAGGCTTCTACTACATCGACCTGGGGGGCGGAGCTCAGTACCCCTCAGCACCTTGCCGTGATCACCGTTCTCCCAGAGCAGGACCCCCCGTTGCAGATTGAGGTGACAGTCGACACGATCCGCGCCGAGCTCGCTCAGTTGGAGTCGACTTGTGCGTGGAACGTGAGGGAGATCTCGCCCACTGAGTTCGCAGTGGCGTTCCCCATGGCTGAGCTCCTTCGCGCCCTGTCCTGGAGCAAGACCACCATTCTCCCGGCCAACAACATCAGCGTTTCTATCAGGCCGTCTTGTGTGGATCCTGACACTCTGGCTACACTGGCCGAGGTTTGGGTCCGGGTCCATGGCATTCCGGAGGAGGCGAGAAGTGAGCACATCATTGAGCTCATATCCCAGGTCATTGGTAAGCTTATCACCGTGGACCCTCTCACCCTCCCAGGCACCGGGCTGGTGCGTATGCTGATTCGCAGCCCGGATCCTTCGAAGCTCACGTGCACTCTTCCCAACTTCTTCTTTGGGAAAAGTGGCCGGATTTTGGTGGTAGAGGTTGAGGGAGATGAGACCCAGGTGGGGTCCCCCACTCCTTTCCTCGACCCATCTCTGCCCCGCCGGGACGACGACGACGCTGAGGATGATGATGATTCTTCTGATGGAGACTCTGAGGACGACTTGGGTGGCGACGGCGAGACGTCCCCTCAGGGTCCGGCTCCTGGTGGCGGGACCGGGCACGCCACGCCTGGGGCACATTCTGCGCTGCCTGGGACGGGGCAGACTCACAGGAGTGCCCCAGCCAGGATGGGGACGACTAGCTCCCGCGCCCCTCCTGCCGGCACTGTGGAGTCGTGCGGCCTGTCCATCATGGAGTACGGGTCCAACTTCCCGCAGGAGACGTCGTCGGCGAGCGTGGGATTGGACGTGTGCCCCCCGCAGTCGCCCAGGTCGCCAGGGGTGGTCTGCTACACGCGCTCTCCGGGCTCTACTCCCACCTCGCCCCAGGGCCCTGCGACCCCGGGTCCCACCGTCATGGAGCCAGCCTCGGTCTTCCCCGACACTCCCGTGGCTGGCGCCAAGGCGAGGCTCCGAGGCGCCAGCGCTAGTCCACCCAGTCGTCCCGCCACAGCGCTCGGCTCGCTCGCTCCCGTGCCGGGTCCGAGGAGTTGGAGCCGACTGTAGCTGCACAGGCAGAGAGGCGGGCTGCGGCCCGCAACCTTGACTCAGGTACCCGCTCCACTCCCCGCCCCTCTCCCTCTGCGCCCCCCTTCCCCCCTTGGGTTCTCGGTTTTCTGTGCTCGCTACGGCGTCGCTTGACCATCTGGGTCAGGTGGCGTCGGATTGTGGTGTGATTTTCAGGGGTGAACGCGGCCCACGGGCTGAACAGCTGGCGGCGATCCAGGCCAAGGAGGTCTACGACGGTGTGCTCGCCGCTTCTCGCGCTCAGTTGGAGCGCGAGAGGGCGACCTCCGCATGCCTGACCGACCCTGTGCAGCTGGCACCTGGGTCTGGTCCAGAGCAGTCCTATGAGATTATTCCTGTGGATAGCTCTGACGCGGCTCCCCAGGCTGGGGGACCGCGAGGGAGGCCTCCTAGACCACCGTCCGGTCCCTCGACGCGTAGTAGGGCTCGCTCGGTTCCCAGTAGGGGAACCCCCCAATCTGATGTGATCCAATGAGTATCCCCTTCTTCTCACTCATTTGGAACATCAGGGGGTTCGAGGCCCCGGGCCGCAAACAACAACTGAAGGAGCACATACGGCGGGAGAACGTGGATATTGTGGGGCTTCAAGAGACGATTAAGGAGTCCTTCCTTCTCCACGAGCTGGAGGGCCTTAGTAGACACAAGTTCGCCTGGCATTGGTGGCCTGCGTCAGGACACTCGGGTGGTATCCTCCTAGGCGTCAAGGAGGATACCTTCGAGGTTGAGGATATGGAGCACGACGAGTTCTTTGTGAGTATGGCCGTCACCCATAAACGATCTAACCTTAGCTGGGAGGTTATTATCGTTTATGGGCCGGCAGATCACTCGAGGTCTCAGGCCTTCTTGGTGGAGCTGCGAGATAAAATTAACTGGTGTACCACCCCAGTGGTGGTGGCTGATACGTCTCCGACGTATCGATAATTTCTTATGTTCCATGCCACATTATTGATGATATCTACATGTTTTATACACATTATATGTCGTATTTATGCATTTTCCGGCACTAACCTATTAACGAGATGCCGAAGAGCCGATTGCTTGTTTTTATGCTGTTTTTGGTTTCAGAAATCCTACAAAGGAAATATTCTCGGAATTGGACGAAATCAACGCCCAGGGTCCTATTTTTGCACGAAGCTTCCAGAAGACCGAGGGGGAAAGGAAGTGGGGCCACGAGGCGCCGACACAACAGGGCGGCGCGGCCCGGGCCCCGGCTGCGCGGCCTCGGCGTGTGGGGCCCTCGTGTGGCCCCCGCGTTGCCCTTCCGCCTACTTAAAGCCTTCGTCGCGAAACCCCCAGTACCGAGAGCCACGATACGGAAAACCTTGCTGAGACGCCGCCGCCGCCAATCCCATCTCGGGGGATTAAGGAGATCGCCTCCGGCACCCTGCCGGAGAGGGGAATCATCTCCCGGAGGACTCTTCACCGCCATGATCGCCTCCGGAGTGATGAGTGAGTAGTTCACCCCTGGACTATGGGTCCATAGCAGTAGCTAGATGGTTGTCTTCTCCTCGTGTGCTTCATTGTCGGATCCTGTGAGCTGCCTAACATGATCAAGATCATCTATCTGTAATTCTATATGTTGTGTTTGTCGGGATCCGATGGATAGAGAATACTATGTTATGTTGATTATCAATCTACTACCTATGTGTTGTTTATGATCTTGCATGCTCTCCGTTATTAGTAGAGGCTCGGCCAAGTTTTTGCTCTTAACTCCAAGAGGGAGTATTTATGCTCGATAGTGGGTTCATGCCTCCATTAAATCTGGGACGGTGACGGAAAGTTCTAAGGTTGTGGATGTGCTGTTGCCACTAGGGATAAAACATTGATGCTATGTCCGAGGATGTAGTTATTGATTACATTACGCACCATACTTAATGCAATTGTCTGTTGTTTTGCAACTTAATACTGGAAGGGGTTCGGATGATAACCTGAAGGTGGACTTTTTAGGCATAGATGCATGCTTGATAGCGGTCTATGTACTTTGTCGTAATGCCCAATTAAATCTCACAATATTCATCATATCATGTATGTGCATGGTCATGCCCTCTCTATTTGTCAATTGCCCGACTGTAATTTGTTCACCCAATATGCTATTTATCTTATGGGAGAGACACCTCTAGTGAACTGTGGACCCCGGTCCATTCTTTTACATTGAATACAATCTACTGCAATACTTGTTCTACTGTTTTCTGCAAACAATCATCATCCACACTATACATCTAATCCTTTGTTACAGCAAGCCGGTGAGATTGACAACCTCACTCGTTTCATTGGGGCAAAGTACTTTGGTTGTGTTGTACGGGTTCCACGTTGGCGCCGGAATCCCCGGTGTTGCGCCGCACTACATCTCGCCGCCATCAACCTTCAACGTGCTTCTTGACTCCTACTAGTTCGATAAACCTTGGTTTCTTACTGAGGGAAACTTGCTGCTGTACGCATCACACCTTCCACTTGGGGTTCCCAACGGACGCATGATGTACGCGTATCAAGCTAAATTTCTGGCGCCGTTGCCGGGGAGATCAAGACACGCTGCAAGGGGAGTCTCCACAATCCAATCTCTTTACTTTGTTTTTGTCTTGCTTTATTTTATTTACTACTTTGTTTGCTGCATTATATCAAAACACAAAAAAATTAGTTGCTAGCTTTACTTTATTTACTGTCTTGTTCTCCGTATCAAAAACACAAAAAAATTAGTTACTTGCATTTACTTTATCTAGTTTGCTTTATTTACTATTGCTAAAATGAGTAATCCAGAAGTTGAAGTTCGTTCGCTTAAGCAACAAGGGGGAGAATGTTTAAAAGATGCTTGGTATAGAATTAGTGATGCTCATAATAGGTGCACTAACAAACACTCCACCACTATTCTACTCAGGAATTTTTATGTTGGTATCTCTAGCTGGAATAGGTATGTTCTTGATTGTCTCGCAGGAGGTAACTTCCTAGGCGCTCCTGCTTTAGAAGCTAGTTGCATTATTGAGAGTTTATTTGGAACACCACCTGTTAATGAAGTTAAAATTGAAACCTCTCTTGAAGATGTCATGAAAAAATTGGAAACCATAGAGAAAAAATTTCCAAGTGTTGAAACTAAATTGGAAATGTTACTTGATAAAACTGATGAACTTGATAAATCCTTAGGTGGAATTGATGAAAGAATTAGTGTCCTAGGAACTTGTGTGGTCCATGATAATCAAATCAATAGGATTGGCGAACTTGAAAAAGCTATGGGAACCTTGGGTTCAACCTTTTCATCTATAAAGTTTAGAGAAAAAGCTTATGTGGGTAAGGAGCAAAAGTTTATGCATGTCTCTAAAGTGCCTAAACAAAAAAAATATTATTATAGGCCTAAAATTGACAAAGCCCTTAGTACACCTACAGATGGGGGAGCTTATGATATCAATTCTCCATCTCTTGATAATACTTGATATACACTTTCTGCGCCTAGCTGAAAGGCGTTAAAGAAAAGCGCTTATGGGAGACAACCCATGTTTTTACTACAGTATTTTTGTTTTAAATTTGAGTCTTGGAAGTTGTTTACTACTGTAGCAACCTCTCCTTATCTTAGTTTTGTGCATTGTTGTGCCAAGTAAAGTCGTTGATAGTAAGGTTCATACTAGATTTGGATTACTGCACGATAATGCATTTCTTTGTTGTCACGAATTTCGACCTGCCTCTCTGTAGGCAGCACAGAAAAATATGCCAATTTACGTGCGTGATCCTCAGATATGTATGCAACTTTCATTCAATTTGGGAATTTTAATTTGAGCAAGTCTGGTGCCTCAATAAAATCCATATTTACAGACTGTTCTGTTTTGACAGATTCTGTCTTTTATTTCGCATTGCCTCTTTTGCTATGGTGGATGAATTTCTTTGTTCCATTAATGTCCAGTAGCTTCATGCAATGTCCAGAAGTGTTAAGAATGATTATGTCACCTCTGAACATGTTAATTTTTATTGTGCACTAACCCTCTAATGAGTTGTTTCGAGTTTGGTGTGGAGGAAGTTTTCAAGGATCAAGAGAGGAGGATGATACAACATGATCAAGAAGAGTGAAAGCTCTAAGCTTGGGGATGCCCCGGTGGTTCACCCCTGCATATTTTAAGAAGACTCAAGCGTCTAAGCTTGGGGATGCCCAAGGCATCCCCTTCTTCATCGACAACATTATCAGGTTCCTCCCCTAAAACTATATTTATATTCCATCACATCTTATGTGCTTTGCTTGGAGCGTCGGTTTGTTTTTGTTTTTGTTTTTGTTTGAATAAAATGGATCCTAGCATTCATTGTGTGGGAGAGAGACACGCTCCGCTGTTGCATATGGACAAATATATCCTTAGGCTTTACTCATAGTATTCATGGCGAAGGTTGAATCTTTTTCGTTAAATTGTTATATGGTTGGAATCGGGAAATGCTACATGTAGTAATTCTAAAATGTCTTGAATAATTTTATACTTGGAAATTGTTGTGCTCATGTTTAAGCTCTTGCATCATATACTTTGCACCCATTAATGAAGAAACACCTAGAGCTTGCTAAATTTGGTTTGCATATTTGGTCTCTCTAAAGTCTAGATAATTTCTAGTATTGAGTTTTGAACAACAAGGAAGACGGTGTAGAGTCTTATAATGTTTACAATATGTCTTTTATGTGAGTTTTGCTGCACCGGTTCATCCTTGTGTTTGTTTCAAATAACCTTGCTAGCCTAAACCTTGTATCGAGAGGGAATACTTCTCATGCATCCAAAATCCTTGAGCCAACCACTATGCCATTTGTGTCCACCATACCTACCTACTACATGGTATTTCTCCGCCATTCCAAAGTAAATTGCTTGAGTGCTACCTTTAAAATTTCAATTCTTTACCTTTGCAATATATAGCTCATGGGACAAATAGCTTAAAAACTATTGTGGTATTGAATATGTACTTATGCACTTTATCTCTTATTAAGTTGCTTGTTGTGCGATAACCATGTTTTCTGGGGACGCCATCAACTACTCTTTGTTGAATATTATGTGAGTTGCTATGCATGTCCGTCTTGTCTGAAGTAAGGGAGATCTACCACTTTAATGGTTAGAGCATGCATATTGTTAGAGAAGAACATTGGGCCGCTAACTAAAGCCATGAATCATGGTGGAAGTTTCGAGTTTTGGACATATATCCTCAATCTCATATGAGAACACTAATTGTTGCTACATGCTTATGCATTAAAGAGGAGTCCATTATCTGTTTTCTATGTTGTCCCGGTATGGATGTCTAAGTTGAGAATAATCAAAAGCGAGAAATCCAAAATGCGAGCTTTCTCCTTAGACCTTTGTACAGGCGGCATAGAGGTACCCCTTTGTGACACTTGGTTAAAACATGTGTATTGCGATGATCCCGGTAGTCCGAGCTAATTAGGACAAGGTGCGGGCACTATTAGTATACTATGCATAAGGCTTGCAACTCGTAAGATATAATTTACATGATACATATGCTTTGTTACTACCGTTGACAAAATTGTTTCTTGTTTTCAAAATAAAAGCTCTAGGACAAATATAGCAATCGATGCTTTCCTCTGCGAAGGACCTTTCTTTTACTTTTAATGTTGAGTCAGTTCACCTATTTCTCTCCACCTCAAGAAGCAAACACTTGTGTGAACTGTGCATTGATTCCTACATACTTGCATATTGCACTTGTTATATTACTCTATGTTGACAATATCCATGAGATACACATGTTATAAGTTGAAAGCAACCGCTGAAACTTAATCTTCCTTTGTGTTGCTTCAATACCTTTACTTTGATTTATTGCTTTATGAGTTAAGTCTTATGCAAGTGACAAGGTATTAACTTATCAATGCCTACGGGTTGTAGACTAGGGTTTAGTTGGAAGTAGAGGGCAAGTAGATCTCGAAGGTTTCAGCCGAAAAGTACTCGACGATTATGAAACTAGGGTTTGAGAAACAATGATTCGATGCTTTCTTTGTCCCTCGACTCCCCCTTATATAGAAGGTGGAGCCGAGGGATTCGTATTGTACAAGTTACAGAGTCCGAGAAGGTTTCTAACTCCTCCCGCTAGATTACAAACAATGCTTCCTATTACAACTCTAGCTTTCCTTAACAATATCTTGGGCTTCCGAATCTTCTTATTCTTCGGGTAGTGGGCCTTCGATAAACCCCGGGTACTATCTTCGGCGAGGCCCATTGGGGATGCCTATGTCGGTACCCCCGAGATTTTGCTTGAATCATAGAGTCAGGGAAAATCTCCACTGTTTATTTTTACTCGACAACTTAAAACTTTTCTATATTTCTTCACATAAATTTCTATATTGTACAGGGATAACGGTAGTTGGGGCTAGTTCATCTGACGGATCAGGTACTAGTTAACTGCTCTAGTGGCAATCCGCAAAAACCTACTTCAAAATCACGTCCGGGGACATGATTTCGGGATACTGGTGTAAACTTCGACAGGTGCCTCTTAAGGTCTTACCATTCTGTCGAGTCCCAGTCATATTTATCGGGTACCTAACGCGTCCGTTAGGATTTTTCTTCGTATCTGTTGATACGGATAAAAGTAGCAAACCGACGTCAGAGACGGCGCCACGCCTCACAGAACGGATCTGGGGTCTTACCTTCGCAAAGTCTTGCGGCATTCAGAAATTGATCGCAACTTTGGCGTTCCGAGAATATATTGTCGAGTGCTTATTCGGCTGTTGGAATGGCACATTTTATTGAGTCAAAGATGACTTATATTGCTCTCCCGATGGGAGTATATGCAGAGTTATTTATAACTCGAAATATACTCTTTTGCTCTTCTATCTTTCTTTTTTTCATTCTTTCTTTCTTTTTTACAATTTCATCGGGCACGCGAACAGCGTTCCCGATGGGTGTTGGGGGGATGACCCCCGGTATGCCAAAGGCATGCCAAACCGGATGGTTTAAGCCATCAGTGTACCGGTTTGATGTTCATGCCGGAGTCTAAGATAGGCGTTTGGCTGAACAGGTTAGGCCGGTATCCTCATAAGAGGGATACCGGAATTGGATATAAAAGATACCGGGCCGCCGGAAGGAAGGGCTTGTCGGCAAAGCTGGTCAAAGATTCTCTCCGGAGCAAGAAGACAAGGATGAGCTAAGCAAAGTAACTTTTGACCAAGGGATGACGATAAAGGGAAGGATGACGGTCAAAGAAGCCGGAGGACGTCAGCGCCCACGATTAAAGAGGACTCCGGTGTCATCTACGATTAAAGTAGCTTTGTAAAGTAGCTTTGTAAAGTAGTTTGTCCAGTCAAAGATGCCATTAGGGTTCCTTGCACTGTAAGCCACCCTCTCCCCTATATAAGGAGAGGGGGCAGCCCTCCTTACGGGCACGATGTATGTACGCGTGTGTGTATGAAGAGAAAGCTTGTAACTTGTGTGAATCTATGAACATGGCGATCTAGAGGGAGTTCTTCCTTGTGTCTTTCTTCTTCAACCTCTGGCCCTGGCCAAGTTCTTGAGGAAACCATCCGGAACCTCTTCCCACCTGATCGCAAACCCTCCCCCGAATCCTCTTGCGTCCATTCGGCCCCAATCTAAGCCATCCTATGGCATCTGTCTGTTCACCACGACGACAGTTGGCGCCCACCGTGGGGCATGAAGTGGCGCATGCTGGAGTTCACATTCGGGCGGGCCTCCTCGAGTTCGCCGGTGAGCGGACGGTGTCTGCGCTGGTGCAGAACTTCTACTCCATCGATTTCATCAACGACAACGCGAGGCTGCTTCGCCAACGGCGGCATCTTCCCCAAGAACGGCCGCATCATCGAGTTCGGCAGCCACCGCATCTACTTCGGCACCGTCCCCGTGCGCCAGCGCCTCTCGCCGGTGCTGGTGGCACCGGACCCGCCAAGATGGCTCTGTGCTGGTCGCGCGCCCGGCAGCGTCGAGGTAATGATGACCGGTGTCGCTGGTGCAGGAAAGGAGGTGGAGGCTGAAGGTGCTGGTCGCGCGGTTTCGACCCGTGCGGCCAAACCACCGCTGGAGCGCGACGCAGGCGCAGCGGGAGCATCATCCGCGCCACCGGCAACGCCTCTCCAAACGGCGATGAACGCGCTGGCAACCCCCATCGCGCAGAACATCGACCCGGCTGCGGCTCAAGCGGAGCTGGAGGCGCAGCGCCCGAGGATACTCGAGAGCGGCAAAGATGTTGTCAAGGCGCAGCGCGAGCTGAACCTAACCGTACGTGAGTATAACGCTGCCCATGGCTTTGCTTCTGTTAGCGCTCATGCTGCTAGGATACCGGAAAACCGGCTTAAGGCTCGCAATCTAGATCGAGATTTGCGTAAAGAGATTCTTACCGGCAAGAGTACCTCTGCATCTGTTAGCATTGTAGAGAAACCTAAGTACAGCAGTCCGGATAAAACTATAAAAGCTGCTAAGGCTGCCGTAGATCTGTGTGATTCGCTTACCGGAGAGGCTCTGGCAAAACAACAAGAGCGTGTCAGAGAGCTGCTTGACGCTGTAGAGCAGCAGAACGCTGAGCAGCTGGCTAGGCTGAACAAAGCAATAGCCTCGAAATCCGCGCGTTCAACAAAGAATGCCGGGAGCAAGTCCCAGGGGCAGGCCTCGTCCCCCCATCCGGACAGAAGAAAAGAAAGAGAAGTGAACGCACGGCAGATGACCGTGTATGATCCGGTCCTTGCCGGTAAACAGAAAGCCGGGCAACACGATGCCGGTAGAAAAAGCCAAGGGGGAGAGCGAGGCTACGCCAAAGAAGGCTATGCCGGAAACAAACATGCCGGTAAACATGAAACCGGGCAAAACTATCCGGCTGCAAGGGCAGCGTATGATGAAGATGAGGAAGAAATGCCTCCACCAAGGTACCGGCAGGCAAGGGCCGCGGCACCGGAACGTTACGATGAAGCTGATTCTAACAGACCGGCAGCATACCGGAACCCTATGGGAGAACGCTTGGGAGAGAGATACTTACCGGAACGGGATGCGAGGCACCGTCTGGATAGAGTATACTTGTCAGAAATGATCGAGGAGGAAGGTCCTCCAGGTCCAAAGTGTTTCGGCCCAAGAATCATGAGAGAAAAACCACCTGTTCGCAACTTCACGTTGCCCCGTGACACAAAAACATACGATGGCACTACGAAGCCGGAAGATTGGCTCGCGGATTACGTGACCGCGGTGTATGTCGGCGGAGGCGGAGGAACCGTAGCCGGAGGAGGAAACCGGCGCTGGGCCGTAAGGATCATACCGTCGTTTCCGGTTGGGCCAGCAAGAATCGGCTAAACAACTTGCCGGCGAGGAAGCATAAACGGCTGGCTGGATTTTGAGGAAGCTTTTGTGAGCAATTTCAGCGGTACCTATCGGAGGCCGAACAGGCCGCGGCAACTTGCTCGTGTGCTGCGGCGCCGAACGAAACGGACCGGGATTATCCGGCCCGGTGGAATACCATAAGGAACTCTTGCGAAGGAATAATCGAGGCGCGAGGCCATTGCTTGGTTCAGCGGTGGGCTGCAAAAGAGGTTCGCCGTTGTGGCAAAGGCTGCGGCGGAACATGCCGACAACGTTGGCGAGAGATGATACGTGTGGCGGATAACTATGCGTTGGGAGACCCAACGCAGCCGGCACTCGCAGCCTGAACCGGAACAGCTACGCCAAGAGCAACACCGGGACAACCGGAACAACAAGAGGAGAGAAGACTTTCCGGATCGAAGGTACGGTCCGCGAGCAAGTTGCTTCGCTGTGCGGGAGGACTACGATGCCGGCGGCAGCCGGAGGCGAGAGAACCGGATCGCAGCCATGGGCGGGTCCAAAGAAACAATGGGTGGAAAAGAAACCCTGGGTCCAGAAAAGAAACTGGCAAGAACCCGCAAAATACACCATGGAAGCGGCCATGGACCAACCTTGCAGGTGGCACACACCGAATCCGGCGCACCCGTCAAACCATCTGACGAAGGATTGTACCTGGACCAAGTACTTGATGGAAAAAGGGACAGTAAAAGATGCCCAAGGCCGAGGAGGCAATGCAATGATGCCACCTCCAGACATGCCGCGGCAGCAGCAGATGCCGCCACCACCACCGCTTACCGGGCCAAACGCTCTACCGGTGCAGCAAAACCGGCAGCAGTACCAGCAAGTTAACCGGGTGGAACAAGATGGTAACCAGCTACCTCTACCGCCACCTTTAGGCCGGAATGTTTACGAAGACCCACATGTATGCTGTGTTGTTTTTGTCACTGAGCCGACAGACAGGCAAAGCCTACATCGCCGCTCCATGGAAGTAAATGCCGTGATGCCGGCCGTGCCCAAGTACATGCAGTGGTCAAACCAGGAAATTACTTGGTCGATCAAGGATCACCCCAAGATTATGCCGAATCCGGGTGGATATGCTCTTGTTGTGGACCCAATCATGAAAGGGCCACAAACTCGAGTGAAGTTCAGCAAAGTGTCTGATAGACAATGGCAGTAGCATCAACATCATGTACAAGCATACCATGCATACGCTGGGCATAACAGAAAACATGCTTCGACCAACGCGCACAACCTTCCATGGAATCGTTCCGGGTTTGTCCTGCGCACCGGTTGGAAAGGTCCGGGTGGACGTGGCATTTGGAGGACGTGACAATTGCCGGGTGGAAAATCTGGAGTTTGAGGTGGTGGATCTAGACAGTCCCTACCATGCATTGCTGGGAAGACCGGCATTGGCAGCTTTCATGGCCTCAACCCATACAGCTTACCTCAAGATGAAGATGCCGGGACCTCGTGGACCACTGACTGTGGTGGGAAACTACAAAGTCTCGGCCGAAACGGCATCTGCCGGATCGAACCTAGCGGAATCGCTGGTGATCGCGGAGGAAAAGAAAAGGATGCAAACAGCGAGCTTGCGCTGGCTCGATCCTCACGCGCGAGCTTAGCGGCAATGAGTGCAAGTTCGAGCGCTCCGGCATTCAAGCCAACAAATGAAACGAAGGACATTGTGCTGGATCCGGCCTACCCAGACCGCACCGTTCGTATCGGTGCCGGCCTTGATCAAGCATAGGAAAGCGCGCTCGTCAGCTTCCTCCGTGAGAATCGGAATATCTTTGCCCGGTCAACTGAAGACTTGGTAGGTGTTCCGAGGGAGCTGGCTGAGCACTCCTTAAACGTTCGCAAAGATGCCAAGCCGGTGCGACAACCTTTGCGCCGGTTCGCTGAAGATAGAAGAAAGATCATAGGAGAAGAGGTAACCAAACTGCTTGTTGCCAAATTCATTGTGGAGGTCACGCACACAGAGTGGCTGGCCAACCCGGTGATGGTAGAAAAGAAAAAAGATGAGAACCTGGAGGCAAAAGCTCCGAAGGTGTGGCGCATGTGCATCGACTACACTAACCTCAACAAAGCTTGCCCAAGAGACCCTTTTCCTTTGCCACGAATCGATCAAGTGATTGATTCAACTGCTGGGTGTGAGTTGTTGTCCTTCCTGGATGCCTATTCCGGCTTCCACCAGATTCCCTTGAAAAAGGAAGATCAAATAAAAGCTGCGTTCATTACCCCGCACGGGGCAACGTACCAGCGCTGTATGCAAAAATGCTTGTTTGATCAGATAGGAAAGAATGTGCAGGTGTATGTGGACGACATCGTGATAAAAACTAAGGTAAAAGATACCCTAATCGATGATCTCCGGCAAACATTCGATAACCTAAGGAGGTTCCGGATGAAACTCAATCCGGCAAAATGTACTTTCGGTGTCCCCGCCGGCAAGCTGCTGGGTTTCCTTGTCTCGAGCCGAGGCATTGAAGTCAATCCGGTAAAGATCCGGGCAATCGAAAGAATGACAATACCACAGGATTTGAAGGATATACAAAAATTTACCGGAAGCTTAGCATCGCTGAGCCGGTTCATAAGCAGGTTGGGAGAAAAGGCCTTGCCGTTGTATGCCTTAATGAGAAAATCCGATAAGTTCATCTGGACCCCTCAGGCAGATGCAGCGTTTAAAGAGCTGAAAACAATGTTAGCTACCGCGCCAATATTGGCTTCGCCGTTGGAAAGAGAACCCATGTTGTTGTACATAGCAGCAACCAACCGGGTCGTAAGTGTTGTTGTGGTAGTAGAAAGAGAAGAGGAAGGAAAAACCGTCCGGAGGCCGGTATACTACCCGAGCGAGGTGCTCTCCCTCTCAAAACAAAACTACCCGCACTTCCGGAAAATGACCTATGGCGTGTTTATGGCCGCCACCAAGCTCAAGCACTACTTCGAGGAACATCCTATGAAGGTGGTGAGTGAAGCACCCATCTCAGACATCATGTGCAACAAAGACGCTAGCGGCCGGATTGCGAAATGGGCAATTCAGATATCACCATACGTACCAGTGTACGAAAGAAGAGATGCCATAAAATCACAGGCTTTGGCTGACTTCCTTGTGGATTGGGCGGAGATGCAATACAAACCGCCAGATCAGAGGATGGAATACTGGAAGATGCACTTTGATGGATCTAAGCTTAAGGAAGGTCTAGGTGCCGGTGTGGTGCTCACTTCACCAAAAGGAGACCACCTCCGGTATGTTTTGCAAGTACATTTCAGGGCATCAAATAATGTCGCTGAGTATGAAGCTTTGATCCATGGGCTTAAGGTCGCAAAAGAAATCGGTGCACACCGGATCATTTGCTATGGAGATTCAGACCTCGTGGTGCAGCAGTGTTCCGGAGATTGGGATGCAAAAGATGCCAACATGGCCTCATACCGGTTTCACGTGCAAAAGATTGCCGGATTCTTTGAAGGTTGTGAGTTCCACCATGTGCCACGCGCAGAAAATGAAGCCGCGGATGCTTTGTCCAAGCTGGGCTCATCTAGGCAAGAAATTCCTCCTGGAATAGCTCTAGCTCACTTAAGAGTGCCATCAATCAAACCGAGCCCGGAATCAGAATCAATTTTTGTACCGGAGTCACACGTAGTACCCATGGATATAGATGAAGGGAACCCGGGGACTGCTCCGGCAAGCTCGGGGACTGCTCCGGTAAGCTCGGGGACTGCTATACCCATACCGGAAGAAATGATGCTGGTGGATAGCATGGAGATAGATGCACCGGTGTTTTTGGTTCGAGAGATACCGTCATGGGTTAAACCTATTAAGGAATTCCTGATCAGCGGCACCTTGCCGGCTGACGAAAATGAATCAAGGAGGATACAAAGAAAGTCCAAAGCTTACACATTCATCAATGGTGAGGTGTACAAGAGAAGCGTTACCGGTGTCCTTCAAAGATGTGTGGAACCGGAGGAAGGGAAAGAAATGCTCGAGGAAATTCACCAAGGAGAATGTGGGCATCATGCCTCGTCAAGGGCGTTAGTAGCAAAAGTATTCCGGCATGGGTTCTATTGGCCCACTGCTTTGGAGAACGCTGAGGATTTGGTACGAAAATGCAACGGCTGCCAGAGGTACGCCAAGCAAAACCATACCCCAGCATCCGGTTTAAAGACAATACCGTTAACATGGCCATTCGCCGTGTGGTGCCTGGACATGGTGGGACCATTCAAAACTGCAAGAAGCAGCATGACTCACATCTTGGTAATGGTGGATAAGTTCACCAAGTGGCTAGAAGTAAAGCCTATTGCAAAGTGTGATGGGCATACAGCGGTGAAATTCCTAAAAGATGTCATTTTGCGGTATGGATACCCGCATAGCATCATCACCGACAATGGAACCAACTTTGCTCAAGGTGAGTTCAAAAGGTTCTGTGAGGACAACAACATCCGGTTGGATTTGTGCTCAGTAGCACACCCACAAGGCAATGGCCAAGTGGAAAGAATGAATGCTCTGGTGCTTTCCGGTATCAAGCCTAGACTCATTGATGCAGTGGAGAAGTCACCGGGATGTTGGCTCGATGAGCTACCATCAGCTCCGTGGAGTATAAGAACAACTCCAAACCGGTCTACCGGATACACTCCCTTCTTCATGGTTTATGGAGAGAAGCGGTGATACCAACCGATATCATTCATGATTCACCAAGGGTACAGCTCTATACTGAGCAAGAGGTCAAAGAGGCCAGAGAAAACGATGTGGACTTGCTAGAAGAAGCAAGAGAGCTGGCTTTGGCAAGAACAGCCATTTACCAGCAAAACCTAAGACGCTATCATAACCGGAAGGTTAACCCAAGAGTTTTCCGGGAAGGAGATCTCGTACTTCGCCTGGTGCAGCGCACTGAAGGCCGGCATAAGCTCTTGCCACCATGGGAAGGTCCCTTCATTGTAAGCAAGGTGCTTCACAATGATGCATACTACTTGATAGATGCGCAGGAATGGAAGAAAGGAAAGGCGGACAGGTCCGGAGAAGAGAGCAAGCGTCCATGGAACGTAGCTCTGTTGCGTCCTTTCTACTCTTGAAGTGGTGGTGTAAGAAGTTCCTTTTTGTACCTTATATGCTATAAATAAAAGATGCCGGAACCATGAATAAATCTCGGGGACTACCCCAACTTAAGTTGCATGTAACTTGTCTATTTTTTCAGTTTACCGGTTGCTTATTGAACGTTTTTTCTTTCCGGTTTAGTAGTGTGCTAAATCCTACCGGAGTCTTCGACTCTCGTTGCTGTCCGCAAACCGGCTTCATGGCAAGCAAGATAAACCGGTAGGGGATAAGCACATGAACTGCGAAAAGGGAGAGCGAGGAAAGAACAATCCGGAAAGTTTAATTAACCCCGGTTAAACCGGTTTTTGCAAAATTTCAAAGTTATTTCTAAGTTCAAGAAGATGCTTGTTTGGTGAAAGAACCTTGTGCTCATACGCCAAAGAACGCCCAGAGAAGGCAGGCAGAGCCAAGGCAAAAGAACCAAGTATGCATCAAATTGGATGCGGAAGAAATTGAGAAATCTTTGCAGTGCAGGATAAAATCAAAACCAAAAGCAAATTATGCTAAGACAAACTCATAAATACTTAGCTACCGGTATAACTTACCGGCAGGAAATGTTGTAGCACAACCACAGGCCAACTTAAGTTTTACATCATAAGCCCCGGCATACCGGGGCAGAATTTAACGGACATTGTCTTAAGGTAAACAGGGCCAACAGACATAGCAGGCAAAGGTGTCATAAAAGGTCATCAGGCAGCAGGGGCGTCGGATGGAGCAGCACCGGCCTCGGCATCATCGGGAGTAGCGCCGGCTTCGGGAGCTTCCGGCGGCACGTCCCCGGCGAGCTTCATCTTCATCTCCCTCGTCTTCTTCTTCCTCATCGCCGAGGTAGTCCTTGACCGCCGGAGAGGGTGGGATGAAGGTGCGGACCTCGGCATATTCGGCAAGCCGGTATGCCCGGTCCTGCCGCTTCGCGGTGAGCGCTGGGTCCGTGTCCGTGGGAGCATCCGCGCGCACGCCACGGAGAGCATCCAAATCGAGAGCAGGGTACCAGGAGCACGCAGAGCGCAGCGCCGTGTCGGCTCCGGCGCGAGCCGCAGAGCATTGCCACTCACGGATCCGTTGCCCGGCATCTTTGAGCCGGTTGGCGGTGAGCGTGATGTTCTCCGGCAGCTCCTCCTCAGGCCATAACACCTTGAAGATCTGGATGGCGGCGGTTGGCAGGTCGACAAGAAGCCGGTCGACGCAACGCATATGCTGGACCCGCGCTGAGAGGGCGACAAGATAGTCGTACCCGTCCCAGTGCGCATCCATGTTGGGAAACTCCCGCGCGATCCGATCCTCCCTCACCTTCTTCACAGCAAAGGCACGGGATGCCGGGAAGTGCTCTACGGGAAGAAGGGAAAACATAAACACGAGACACCGGAAAGAGTATGTCGGAAAAAACATGTCGGAAAAAGCAAGGAACGAAGATAAATCTTCAAGGAAAAGGCTTATAAGCAAAAGAAGGGGCAAGGCGAGAAGCTTACGGAGGGCTAGCGCATCTATCTTCATAACCAACCGATCATACTCCCGGTGATCGGTGGTCATGGTGTCAATAAGACGCTCCGCTGCCTTCCGCGCCTTCCTTTCCTCCTCCAGTTCTGCCGTCAAGACGGCGTTGGTGTTCGTGGAGTCCTCCACAACCTCCGCCAGCCTGGCCTCCGCTGCTACCCGGGCGTCCTTCAAGGCCTGATCATGCCGGAGCGCGGCTTGTATAGCTTGCTCCTTGAGCTCTCCCAGGGCGGTCTTCTGGGCCTCCAGTGCCTCGTTGTGCTCCTTGAGGAGCTGCTCCTTTTCGCCTAAGTACCGGAAAGAAAAGACTTAGCAAGCAAAAGTAGGTGAAATGGAAAAAGGAACAGATTAGCAGAAAAAGAAAAGTTGATACCTTGAAGCTTGGCGACACTGGGCCTTCGGGGCCTCGAGACTAGCTTCCGGAACAACTGGTAAACAAAGAATGCGTGAGTTTCAAAGAAGGAAACACTCCGGTGAAAAGGTGCCGGAGGCAAGAGAAACCAAACGAACCTTGGCAGTGGCTGTGGGCCTCAGCAAGGTCCCGATGCTCCCATAGAAGTTCCTCAAAGAGAATCTTCCGGGCGTCAGCGGTGCTCTGTTCAAAGAAAGGCAATTGTGAGAAAGAAACAAACTTTCAACCCGAAACTCGGGGACTGGCAGTGCCGGTTTCTTTCTAAGCTTTTAAAAGTTTTGCGCTAAGAACAAAGTTCTTAACCCGAAACTCGGGGACTGGCAGTGCCGGTTTCTTTCTAAGCTTTTAAAAGTTTTGCGCTAAGAACAAAGTTCTTAACCCGAAACTCGGGGACTGGCAGTGCCGGTTTCTTTCTAAGCTTTTAAAAGTTTTGCGCTAAGAACAAAGTTCTTAACCCAAAACTCGGGGATCGGCAATGCCGGTTTCATTCTAAGCTTTTAAGATAAGTTTTGCGCTAAGAACAAAGTTCTTAACCCAAAACTCGGGAGCTCGGGAGAATAGATAAGATCCGGAAAGAAAAGAAACCGGCATCAATAGAAATTATAAAAGAGAGTTGGTAAAACTTACCACCACGTTGTTGGTAGCATCATACCAGGCACTGTCGAACTCTTTCACGGCGCGTTTGAGCCGCGAGAAGTGTTCTTCAGTACACCGAGGCCCAGCAGGGTCCGGTGCCGGAAGGCGATCCTTCCCCAAGCCGCGGGTAGAAACGGAGATATCCGCCTCATTCCATTTCTGAGCATAGGGGAGAAGGTGCCCCAGGTCCTTGCCCGCGCGCTTCAGATCAACAATCCGGCCCGGGAGGCCGGTGGGCTTGTCCTGTGCAGCGAGGGCAGCGGGGCTGACGTGCGGCACCACATCTCCCGAAGCGCCGAGGCGCCACCCTCCACAGCCTTGCCGCGGGAAGCCCCGGGCTTGAGAAAAGCGGTGATCTTGGGGGTCTTGGACGGCACCGGCTGCTTGGCCGCGGAAGGTCCTTGCGGCGGTGTCGGCGTGGCCTCAGGAGGAGGAATGAAGACCGGCGCGGAAGCATCCGGCGCGGTAGGGGAAGAGCTTGGCTTCTTCTTCTTCTTCGAGGGAGAGGGAACCAGAGGTTCCGCTCGCCCGGCATCAGCTTGGCCGGCGCCGATGTTGCTGGCGCCGGTGTCTTGGGTTTCTGGAGGGGAGGTGGAGTCCTCCTCCGCGCGGTGATCTGGAGGTGTTGGGGCCGCGCGCCCCGAACTTGTAGTGCCTCCCGAAGGGGAGGCAGAGGTGTTGCCGGCACCAGATGGTACCGGACTTGAGCGAGGAGGAGGAGTTGAAGTCCTCGCGGAGCCGGCGGACCCGGCGGAGCCGGCGAGCCGAGCTCGAGTGCAGGGCTGAAAGAAAGGAAAAGGAGAACGAGTTGGAAAGAAGCAACCGGAGAGGAATTCGGTGGAAACAAAGAGAGTATAAAAAGAGATAAAACTTACCCGGAAGACATCGGCATCCGCCTGCGCTTGTAGCGCTTGGCGCCGACTTGCTTCCCGCCAATGACCTCGGTCCGAGGGCGCTTGCCGGAAGAGGCACGGCTGGGGCCGGCATCAGCAGCCGGAGGATCGCTCTTCTGGCCTTCGGCCATGAGGTTGTCCAGGAACTCGTCCCCCACCTCAGCTTGCAGCGGAGCCACATGCTCATGAACCTGTGGTTTGTTGCTGGCTGAGGGAAGATCTACAGATTGGAAGTAACGAAAAGGGTATAAGAAAACGAACAGGAAAACTACCTCAAGTATGGTCAGGTCATCGGACGAACCGGCGAGGTTCCGGCGGAGACTTGCCGAGGCGGGAAGCTGGAGTCCGGCCCATCCTTAGATCCAGCCAATGAATGACAGGATCCGGATCGTACTTGTCCAGGGGCCTCTTCTGTTTAGGGCCTCGCCGGTCAGAATCAATCCGGGGGAAGCGGGCCTTGGCCTGAAAACAAAGGAAAAAGAAAGATTAAACACAAGTACAAAAGTTACCGCTAACGCGACCAGAGCCGCATATCTCTTACATCTTCGGACGGAGGGTTCCTGGCGCTGAGGGGGCAAAGGCCCCACTCCCAGTCGTTCGGCATGTCAGTTTGGCAAATCTGACTAGCCTTAAGGACCACGTCCTCCTTGCTCAGGGCCAGGCCGGTGATCTTGGTGGGATCACCAGGGCCGTACATCTCACTAATTTTGTGAGCGCGCTGCTGGAGGGAAGCACCCGGCGGCTGATGAAGGCGCGGATGATATCATCGGAGCAGATGTTGGTGTCCCGCATCAACCCCTGCATGAAGCGCACCACCCCGTTCGTCTCGGCATGATCCCTTCCGGGGTTGTACTGCCAATTGGTCTTGGCTGGCGGCGCCGGATTGAATGCCGGCAGGTTGATGAGGTCCTCGTTGCCCGCATTCCTCACATAGAAGAATGTCGTCTGCCACAAGCGGCAAGACTCGAGGCCATTGAACTTAAAAAAGGGGCTCCCTTGACGGGAGCCGATAATGCAAGACCCGCATTGAACGGGGGGTTTGGGGGCAGGAATGTCCTTGCCCTGGACCGAATTGATCCGAAGAGAGAAAAAACGGGCAAACGTCTCGCGAGCGGGACGGATGCCAATGTAGCCCTCCATGAAGGCCACAAAGCAAGAAAGATAGAAGACGGCGTTGCCGGGAAGATGATGAGGTTGGAGGCGATAGAAGTCGAGGATTTGGCGAAAGAAATCTGAGGCAGGAAGGCCGAAGCCACGCTCAAAGTGAGCAAGGAAAACAACGGCCTCACCGGGTTCGAGCACCGGTTGAATTTCGCCGCGAGGAAGTCGGCAGATGACTCCTTCCGGAATCCTCCTGGACCGGTAGAGCCAGTCGATCTCGTATTGGGTCACGTCGGAACCTCTCCAGGCTCCGCGTGTCTTGTCTTTTCCGGAGGCCCGGCTAGATGTGCCGGCCTCTTGCTTCCGGCTGGATGCCTGGCCCATCCGGGCAAGGTCGTCGGTTAGGCCGTCGGAGGCGCTGCTATCTTGAGTACTAGAAGCGGCGGCAGGGAGAGATCCCTCGCTAGACATGGAGATCTAGAAGACGCCGAAATCTACCGAGAAACACTTTTCCCCGAACGAACCCACGCGCGAAGATCTACGAGTAAGAGGAAAAGCAAAACAAAGAGCGAATAAATACTCTACCGTCCCAAGATCCAAAGTGCAAGAGGAAAGGGGTAAAGGCACATCGAACCTAACCTGGGGCGGCGGAGTTGCGAAGAAAGAAGTTCGCTGGAGAAACGGCGAGCCTGCGGCCGGCCAGGAAGTCCGTCGGCGGCGAGGCGAAGAAGTGCTTGAGGAAAGGCAAATGCGGCGGGCTCGGCGGAGTCGCTGGCTGAGGATCTCCGCGCAGCGAAGTCCGGCGGAGCGGAGGCGTGAGTTCGCCGGGCGACGGGCACGAACGAGCGGCGGAGGACGAAGAGCGGCGGAGAGCACGGAGGCGAAGAACTCTGTGCGCAAGGAGTGGGGAATGCGAAGAAGATGGAGAGAGAGCGGCGGTTGCGCTTATAAAGAAGAAGGGAAATGGGCTGGAAACCGCTGGGCCGCGGCGGTTCGCCTCGCGGCCCACGGCGGTTCGCGTCATGGGCCGCCACGTGTCAAGGGGATACACGCAAAAGACCGAAGGCCACACGGGAGCGCACAGAGATCTGGAACGGCTAGTGGGATCCGCTGCGCTGCATTAAATGAGCGCGCGGGAGTCGAAACGAAATGACAACTGACACTGGTGCGCCAGTCACAGTGCGCATGTCTCTGTCAGGCGCGGGGCCCGAGATATTCTCGACTTCGCCGAGGAAGCGTTTAATGGTTAAGCTACCGGAAGATAAGATACCGGGGCATGACTTAGAGAGAAAAGATGAGGAGGATCCGGGCAAAGATGCCGGATCCGAACGTGGCGCCGGATGAACCAAACCGGTATCAAAGACATAGGAACCTGGCATGGTCTGTTGGATAGGATCCGCCAGACTATACCAGCTTCGGGGACTAATGTTGGGGGGATGACCCCCGGTATGCCAAAGGCATGCCAAACCGGATGGTTTAAGCCATCAGTGTACCGGTTTGATGTTCATGCCGGAGTCTAAGATAGGCGTTTGGCTGAACAGGTTAGGCCGGTATCCTCATAAGAGGGATACCGGAATTGGATATAAAAGATACCGGGCCGCCGGAAGGAAGGGCTTGTCGGCAAAGCTGGTCAAAGATTCTCTCCGGAGCAAGAAGACAAGGATGAGCTAAGCAAAGTAACTTTTGACCAAGGGATGACGATAAAGGGAAGGATGACGGTCAAAGAAGCCGGAGGACGTCGGCGCCCCCGATTAAAGAGGACTCCGGTGTCATCTACGATTAAAGTAGCTTTGTAAAGTAGCTTTGTAAAGTAGTTTGTCCAATCAAAGATGCCATTAGGGTTCCTTGCACTTGTAAGCCACCCTCTCCCCTATATAAGGAGAGGGGCAGCCCTCCTTACGGGCACGATGTATGTACGTGTGTGTGTATGAAGAGAAAGCTTGTAACTTGTGTGAATCTATGAACATGGCGATCTAGAGGGAGTTCTTCCTTGTGTCTTTCTTCTTCAACCTCTGGCCCTGGCCAAGTTCTTGAGGAAACCATCCGGAACCTCTTCCCACCTGATCGCAAACCCTCCCCCGAATCCTCTTGCGTCCATTCGGCCCCAATCTAAGCCATCCTATGGCATCTGTCTGTTCACCACGACGACAATGGGAGTAGCCCCCGAGGCTACAGCCAAGGACTTGTGCTTGGTTGTAGGCTCCACGCCTTATGCCGCTATATTTTCTTTCTCTCCCGAAGTTTTATAATTTCTCGGGTGTGCGAACAGCGCTCCCGATGGGAGTAGCCCCCGAGGCTATGAACAAATATTTGTATTTGATCATAGGCTCACGCCATTTCTATTTTGTTCTTTCGTGATCTTTTCATTTTTTCAAAGTAGCCCCCGAGCATTTGACCAAAAACTTGTATTTGATCAAAGGCTCTCCAATATTTTTGCTTGTCGCCCTTTTGATGCAGCTGTTGAGTCGAGTTCTTCTTTCTGCCAATGTGACGTTATTGCTGACGATAGCCACGATTGCAAGTCCAAAAATTACGAGAAGTTTTCTCCCGCTGCCCTGTGGGCCCAAATTATCCATTGTCTTGACACGTCGTGTAAGTGGGGGACACACGTCCTCCACTTTTCCTGGCGCACGTACCGTAACTTCTCCAGTGTTAAAATACTTTTTTACCCTTGTTTCCACGTGGTTATCATCTGCCGCACACTTTTTCCATCCAACGGTCCACCGCTTCGCCGCACCTCTATATAAGATCTCCTTCTTCTTCCTCGAGCACTTACGCTCGCGTCGTTCTCCTGCTCTCCTCTGCAAAACCTCCTCCTGCTCCCCACAACTTCCTAAGGTCATCTTCTCCAAGCTGCATTCCTACGCCATTGTTGATGCCACTGCGCCGTTTGATCAAGCACAGCACGCCTGAGTCGTCAATGGCTGCCGTAGATCTGGGAAGCGCGGAGTGGGAAAGGTTCAAAATTTCCACTCAGGACATTAATCTCTTGAAGAAGCTAGGGATTAGCAAGAAGCCCAAGGCGCTGTGCTTCCCTAGTGAAGAAATCTACCCAACCCCTCCGATGGGGTATCGGGTAAGTTTCGTCGACCATCTCATCCGCGGTCTTTCCGCGCCCATTCATCCTTTCCTCCGTGGATTGCTTTTTATTTATGGTCTTCAACTTCACCACCTCACGCCCAATTCTATCCTCCATATCTCCATTTTCATCACCCTTTGTGAGGCCTTCCTTGGCGTCCAGCCTAACTGGGCGCTATGGAAGCGCATTTTCTTTTGTCGCCGCAATGGCTCTCCCAATGTCGCCTATAATATAGGCGGCGTTGTTATTTCCGTTCGCCCCACAGTCGATTACTTCGACGTCAAACTCCCTGACTCAGTTCAAGGGTGGCGCAAGAAGTGGTTGTACATTCAGGAGGAAAACCATGGATGTGCTGAAGACAACATCCCTCCTTTCGATGGTGCCGAGAAAATCCTTCGCCGCCACTCCTGGGATGCAGAGGCTACCGAGGAAGAAAAAACATCGACAGAGGCCTTGATGACTCGCATCCGTGAGTTGCAAAATACTCGCGGCAAAGAGTTGTCAGGTATCCAAATCACAGCGTATTTTCTTAGAGCTAGAGTGCAGCCTCTTCAGGCTCGCAAATACCCTCTCTGGAAGTATGCTGGCGACAAGGACGCAGATCGGCTGTCAGCGGATTTGGAGGTCAAGGACTTAGAGAAGCTTGTCCGAAAAATCTCCTCTCTCAGCAAAAAAGATCCTGTCCCTTCTTCTTGTCGTGTAAAACCGTACAGCGCCACCAATGCGCTTCCCAAGGTAAACTTTGTCGATTGATTTGTTATTGCCTTGCTATCTTTTTGTAACTCCTTTTTTTGACATCTTCCCCTGTTTTGGTATAGAACCATCCAAATCTTGTCTCGCTTCCTCCCCTTCCTGAAGGTGGAGAAGTCGAGGAAAGGGCCGTTGTCACCGACGACAACCAAGATGCCCCCTCTTTTGTAAATGAACCCGCAGATTCTCAAAAATCTGCGGGGTCTTCTGAAGGCACTGCATCGGCACAATCTCCTCCTCCTGCTGTTTCTCCAAAGAACAAAAGGAAAAGGAATGATGTCGAAGATTCCGGCACTTCCAAAGCCGAAGAAGCTGTTCCTTCACGTCAGAAGGCAGCTTATGATCCATACCTTGAGGCCCTCATCAGTTCGTAAGTCACTTTTTTTTCTTTTTTTTTATTTTTTGTACTCGAAGATTTTTGTCTATCTTGCTTTTTATGCTGCCAACATTTAATCGCAGTGATGATGAGGAAGAAGTACCAGCTTTTGATGTGGCTGCTCGAACGAGTACATCACATACTCTAGTTGTTTCGGAGACGCCAGTTGAAGGTGAGGAATCCTCGCCTCCTCAACAAAACGTCGGCGCTCCTACTCCTCCTTCAAGCCCCCTTGTCCCTTCACCGAAAAGGACGAGGATTGAAACAATCCCGGAGCCTACCCTCCAATTGAGTAGCTCCTCTAACCCTCTCTTGGATGATGTAAGTTCTTATTTTTCTTGTCACTGTCTATATTTCCTCTGCTTGCTTCTTTATGCCATCATATTTTTCCCATACCGACATTTTCTTTCTTTATTCTTCTTTGACAGCCCATGATCAAAGAACTTATTCGCATCGGTGCCCAATTCATTGGGTACCGTGAGTATGCCAGCAAGACTGAAGGTAATAATTCTTTGCTGGCTCTTGTTTATAACTTCTTGCTCCTGTTTTGTTGCAATTTTGACGATCCTTGACTATTTTGGCAGAAAAACTTGCAGAAGCCAACAAGCTTGTCGACACGCTTACTCAGAAATTAGAGCAAAGTGAAGCAGCTCGCAAGAAGGCTGAACTTGATGCTAGCAATGCTAAAGCGAGGCTGATAAAGCCAAGGCAGAAGCTGCTGGTGTCAAAGATCTTCAAAAAAGACTTGATGATGCCGAAACTGCTCTGAACGAGCACAAAGCCGCGCAGGCTACTCGTGAAAAGGCGATCATCAAGCGCTTGAATGCGCAGAATCGGCGCTTTGTCGGTAATTTTGTCGATCCATTCTATTTTTCTTAGATTTGCTTCTTTTTTACTGTCAACCAACATATATTTTCTACGACAGGTAGAACCAACCAAGAATTTGAGCTTGAAGATCCCGACAACGATCCTCTGCTTGATGCGCTCTCTGTCCTTGAGTTTCATGGAACCGAAGCTCGCGAAGGCATTGAACAGGCTGACGCAGGATTGTCACGGCTGTTCCCCTTTTTCTTCCCGAAGAAAACGGAACCCAAAACTTTCCTTGCTCTTGCCAAGGACTTCAATCCACCAGAAGATCTTGGACTGAAGATGCGCCAGGAGAACATGAAGATTGCTGTCGAAAGCACTGTTGCCTTGGTCGCTGATAGCCAACAAACTGTCGACTGGGCGAAAGTAGGCGACACAGAGCAGATAGAGCAAACAAAATGGCGATCGTTGATCAAGGCAGCAAAGCCCAACATGAAGAAAATCCTGTCCTATCTCGGGATCAAGCCATCTTCAACTCCTAGCTCATCAAAGCCGGAGGTCTAGTTGAATGCCCCTTCTTTTTATTTTCTCTGTTTCTTTAGCTATTGTCGCCATATTAGCTTTGGCGACAATTATCTTAGTAGTCCTTTTGAAGAACTCCTTTGTAATATCCATGTAAATTTCTTGAAGATCAATGGAATTCTGTCTTGTGCCATCCTTTGATATTGGAATTTTCTTTTCCAGTTGGTATTTGATAACTACTCTGCCAATCCTCATTCTGCCGATACTTCTCCTGCTTCCTCCTTCTCGAAGAAAACACTAGTCAACGATAACCTCATCGAAGGTTCTTCAAGACAACATTTGTCGCAAGATTTGCAAGAACTGCGCCAACAACTCCAATCCGTGAAGAAACAAACTCTTGCGATGATGGAACAATCTCGACACGCATCCGATAGAGAGAATATTGCTCTTCAACAAGCAAAAGAAGCCATTGCTGCAAAGGATGCTGCTGTTGCTGAGGCTACCGAAGCTTCTTCTCGAGAAAATTATATGCTTCAGCTAATGATTGACGCCAGCCTGGACATGACAGGTATGTTTCCTGTTCATAACCATGTTGGATGTTGTTTTTTGCTATTTTTCCTTCCTTGACAATTTATTTGCTGTACCAGGCTCATTTTTGGATACTGCTGCCGAAGATCAACGTGTTGAAGCTCGAGCCAATGTTCTCGCTCGGACCGGCTGCACAACATGGTTCTAACTTTTGGGTTACTCCCGAGCGTACCCGCCAAATTGTCGATTCCAAGATCGCGCGGCTCGAGTCCGTGACTTCCTTGACTTCTGTGCGAAGACTTTATTTTTAGTTTATGGAACCATGTTTCCTCGCGACAAGATGCCAGAAAATCTTCCTGCATTAATGGAAAAATTTCGAGATGCTCCTCGAATCCATGGCTTTGTGCGGGCTCAACTCTCTGCTGGCGCAAGATTTGCTATGATGATGATAAAGATTTTCCATCCAAAATTGCCCATGAATCAAATTTTTCCCACGTGCCTGGCTAAAATGTCGAAGAAGAAGAGAAATCTGAGCAAGATTGATGATCTGGTGACTCCTGTAGCCGAAGATATGATGGATGAACTTCTTCGGATGGACGCTGAGTTCTTTGTGAAGGGTAGCTATGCCGAGCATAGTACTCGTCCTTCCAATGAACGAATAACCATAGACCATGTGCTAGGTATCCATTGAGGGTTCTTCCTTGTTCTTGTTGTAATTTCACCGTTGATACATCTTTGTAAACATGATCTATATTGTAAAGCTGCCAACTCTGTAATTATGTATTGTTTCTATTTTTGATCGTCGAGCCCCCGAGCCTTTGGCTGGAGCTTATGATGTTTTTGTTATCCCGAAGACTTTTCTCTTATTGCGAGAAGATATATATATTTTGCTATTGATGGGCACGAGCCCCCGAGTGTCTTGGTGGTGACGTCCTATATTTTTGTTGCGAGGTTTTTAGACCAAAGCAATAAAATTTTGACGAGTACACTATATTTATAATTGTTAGCTTCCGATGTTATATTGGGCGAGGTGTTCTTGCACCCAGGCGGAATATTTCGGTAAGTCTAGTTTATCTATATTGTATATATTTTGTAACTTGAAGGCATTAAGCCCCCGAGCGTGTCGAAGAATAAGAAGTATATCTTCACTATCTTTATTATATTGCAGCACCGCGAGCCCGCCTCATTAAAAACCTTTCCGGCCCCACTCGGTGCCCCGAAAAGGAAAAGAGTGCGTCTGAAAACTCGCGGGCATTTCAGTACATTGTATTTTTACGAAGGAGGACTATATTTCGACTCTAAGCGTAGAACCGCCTGAGCTGCGCCACGTTCCAGGGGTTTTTCTCGGGAACCCCTGTCTTCTTGTCCTTGATCCTGTACGCTCCTCCGTCGATGACTTCCGTGACGACGTAAGGTCCCAACCATGGTGACTCGAGCTTCTCCAGTACTTTGCTGGTTGAGCCGTAAGACCAAATCGCCGACCTGGAAAGATCTGGGCCGCAATCGTCGACTGTGGTAATTCTTCAGGTCTTGCTGGTACTTGGTAACTCGTGATAGTACTTCATCTCGAGCTTCGTCGAGTGCATCCATATCATCCTCCCGAGCTTTCCGTGATGTTTCCTCGTCATACTCTGTTACTCTTGGAGAATCGTGCTCTATTTCAATTGGTAATACTGCTTCAGCTCCGTGGACGAGGAAAAACGGAGTTTCTTGTGTCGCCGTATTTGGTGTTGTTCGGATGCTCCACAAAACACTTGGCAATTCTTCTGGCCAGGTATGTCGAGCCTTTTCAAGCGGTCCTAGCAGACGTTTTTTAATGCCGTTGCAGATGATACCATTGGCTTTTTCGACTTGGCCATTGGTTTGTGGATGTCCTACTGACGCAAAGTGCAATTTAATGCCTACTTCTGCGCAGTATGCCTTGAACTCCTTAGCTGTAAAGTTAGTGATGCTATGAGGCACTCCGAACCGAAAAACGAGGCCTTTCACAAACTTTATTGCCGATGCTGCATCTGGTGAATTTATTGGCTTCGCTTCTACCCACTTGGTGAATTTGTCGACAGCAACCAATAGGTACTCATATCCTCCGGCGAAGCTTTGTGCAACTTGCCTACCATGTCGAGTCCCCATTGGGCAAAGGGCCACGACAATGGTATTGGCATCAGTTCTGCCGCCGGAGAGTGAGGTTTTGCGGCAAATCTCTGGCACGCGTCGCAGGTTCGTACTATCTCTTTTGCATCCTCGATTGCTGTCAACCAGTAAAATCCTGCCCGAAAAGCCTTGGCTGCAATAGCTCGACTGCTTGCGTGGTGACCACATATTCCTTCATGCACATCCTTTAGGATTATCCTTCCTTCTTCGGGTGTTACGCACCTTTGCAGGACGCCTGAAATACTTCGCTTGTATAACTCCCCTTTAACCACTGTGAAAGCTTTGGACCGTCGAATAATTCGTCTTGCCGCAACTGGATCGTCGGGTATTTCCTTCCTGAGAATATACGATATGTACGCTTGCATCCAAGGAACTTCTACCATCATCACAAGCTCTTGGTCCTCTTCGTCTTCCACAGCTGCTTTGAGGGGCGCCGAAGTTTTTTCTTCCTTTGCTTTTTTCTGCGCCTTCTTCGGCTTTGTGGATCTCTCCGCTATTTCTTCCCAAAATACGCCTGGCGGGATTGGAAGGCACTGCGACCCGATGTTTGCGAGAACGTCGGCTTCATCATTGCTTAACCTACTGATGTGATTTACCTCGCATCCATCAAACAGCTTCTCAAGCTCATTGTACATCTCCTTGTATGCTATCATTGACTGCATCACATTGGTTCATAAATTGCTGAGCCACCAATTGTGAGTCGCCAAAGATTTTTAGTCGAGTTGCGCCGCAAGCTTTCGCCATCCTCATCCCGTGTATGAGGGCTTCGTATTCTGCTTCATTGTTGGATGCGTTTGGGAACGTCATCCGTAGTACATATTTTAACTTGTCGCCTTCAGGTGATATAAGTATCACTCCTGCGCCAGCTCCTTCTACTCTATTGGATCCGTCAAAGTTCATGGTCCAAGTTCTCGACAAATCTGGGGGTCCCGTGTTTTGCAGCTCCATCCACTCTGCGATGAAATCTGGCAAAACCTGCGACTTGATTGCCTTTCTTTTTTCATACATGATGTCCCGAGGGGAAAGTTCTATTCCCCAAAGGGAGACAGCCCTGTAGCTTCTGGATTGTTCAGTATATTTGAGAGAGGTGCTTCGTTGACTACTATTATCGGGTGTGCCGAAAAATAGTGGCGCAACTTTCTTGCCGTTGTAATCAATCCATATGCTAGTTTACAGTGCTGCGGGTACCGCTGTTTGGAAGGCGATAAAACTTCACTAATGAAATATACCGGCCTTTGCACTCCATGGAGTTTTCCTTCTTCTTCTCTTTCGACAACTAGCACCGTGCTAACCACCTGGGGTATGGCTGCGATGTACAGCAGGAGAGGTTCCTTTTCCTTCGGCGCCACCAAGACTGGTGGTGTCGAGATTGTTCGCTTCAGATCCTCGAAAGCTCTATCGGCTTCTTCGTTCCACTGGAATTTCTCCCCTTGTTTTATCAAAGCGTAGAACGGTAATGCTTTTTCTCCCAGCCTGGCGACGAATCTGCTTAAAGCTGCGACTCGCCCAGTTAATTGCTGTATTTATTTCAACTTTGTTGGCTTCCTCATTGTTACGATGGCTTGTATTTTGTCTGGATTTGCTTCAATCCCCCTCGCTGAAACTAGGAACCCAAGAAGTTCTCCTGCTGGGACGCCGAAGGAGCACTTTGTCGGGTTCAGCTTGAGGCAGAATTTGTCGAGGTTGTCAAAGTTTTCCTTGAGATCCTCGATCGGCGTCGTCCCCTTTTTTGACGTTATGACGACATCGTCGATGTAAACTTGCACATTTTTTCCAATCTGTGTCGCCAAACACTTCTGCATCATCCTCTGATATGTTGCTCCCGCGTTTTTCAAACCAAAGGGCATTGTTCTATAGCAAAACACGCCGTAAGGTGTGATGAATGCTGTTTTTACTTCATCTTCTTCTTTTAATCTAATCTGGTTATAACCAGAATATGCGTCCAGGAAGGAAAGACGTTCACATCCTGCCGTGGAGTCGATAATCTGGTCGATCCTCGGGAGGGGAAAGTGATCCTTTGGACAATGTTTATTGAGACACGTAAAATCGACGCACATGCGAAGGACTTTAGTGTTTTTCTTTGGCACCAACACTGGATTTGCTACCCATGTGGCCTCTGTATGCAGCTCTTTGATAAAACCAGCTTCTCTCAGTCGATCAATTTCTGACAGCATAGCCTTGCGATTTGGTTCCGAAAAACGTCGCAAAGGTTGTTTGATTGGTCTCGCTAGTGGATCCAAGTTTAGGTGGTGCTCGGCAAGTTCCCTGGGTACTACTGGCATGTCAGCTGGACACCATGCGAAGATTTTCCAGTTCTCACGGAGGAACTCGACGAGCGCGCTTTCCTATGCGAGGTCCATGTCGTTTGCGATGGATGTCGTCTTTTTTGGATCCATCGGGTGAATCTGCACCTCCTTAGAATTTTTCTCAGTGTTGAAAGTTGATTCTTTATTTGGCCTTCCAACGTCTGGCAGCACGTCGTAGTCAGTCATGAGCCTTGACGCCAAATATTCAGCTTGCATCCCGAAAGTTTCTGATATTCGATGAAAATCCTTATCACATTTATCGGCTAGGGAGAAGCTTCCTTTGATTGTGATTGGTCCCTTAGGTCCAGGCATCCTCCACAATAGGTACGTATAATGTGGTACCGCCATAACTCTAGCATATGCCGGTCGTCCCAACAGAGCGTGGTACTGTGACGGGAAATCTACGACTTCAAACTCCAACTTCTCGATTCTGTAATTTCTCGGGTCCCAAAGCTCGAACGTCGAGATTAATCTTCCCCAGCGGATAGCTTGGCTTCTCTGGTGTGATGCCGTGGAATCTCGTGTCTGTTGGCTTCAAGTTTGCTAGGGATATGTTCATCTTCCTTAATGTATCTGCGTACATAAGGTTTAAGCTGCTGCCGCCATCTATAAACACGCGAGATACATCAAATCCTGCGATGACCGCTGGTAATATAAGTGCTGACTGCCCTGGTCGAGGAACTTGCTGCGGATGATCTGCTATATGGAAGCCAATGTCTTGCCCTGACCAATTAAGGTACTCGACTATTGGTGGAGGCATTTTCTCTGCCATGAACACCTGCCGCGAGATTACTTTCTGAGTTCTATTGGATGGCCTTCCCTTCTGAATCATCGAGCCGCTCCATTAGAGTTAGGATCAACGTAAGGCGGTGGTGCAGGTGCCGCCGCTATTCTGAGCTGATGTCGATTGTCATCCGTTATCGCGGGAGGAGGTGGCAAGTGAACCTCACTCCTGGGTTCTCGAGGATTTCTTTGCGCTGCCTGAGCATTAGCATGCCCTGCATATCTTAGCATTGCCTGGAAATTGCGACAATCCTTCTGCAGATGTCCCGACTGTCTCTTTCCGTTGCTGTCGAGGAAAAAGTGCATCTGACACGGCCCGTTCATCATTTCTTCGGGAGACACGAAAGGCCTCTGGAACCTTGGCCCGCAATTTTGCCTATTGTTTCGAGATTCATCTCTATTGTCGCCTCGTTGCTCATTACTTCTCTGGTAATCATCTCTGTTATTTCCTCCTGCACTTGCTCGGAAACCAGCCGAGATTTGTCCTGGAGCATCGTAGCTCGAGTACTGCCGAGGAAATCGTCGCCTTGGTTGGTAATTTCGACCGCGGTCTTCCTCTGGCGACCTATGCCGTTTGTTGTGGACAGCATCTTCTCCATCTGCCCATCTGTTTGCTATTTCCATTAGTGCGGACACTGTTTTTGGATTGGTCCTTCCCAAATCTTCGACAAAATCTCCACGCCTGATCCCTGCGACAAATGCATCTATTGCTCTCTCGTCAGATATATTTTCTGCCGAGTTTTTGATGATGTTCCACCTTTGGATATATTTTCTCATTGGCTCGTCTGGCTTCTGTCGACACGCCCGTAATTCCTCTAGAGATGTGGGTTTCTTGCAGGTGGACCGGAAATTTTTGATGAATATGTCCTCGAAGCTATCCCAGCTGTCGATAGACCCTGGAGGAAGCTTTTTGATCCAAGATCGTGCGGCTCCACTTAAATGCACTTGGATGCTTTGCATAGCTGTTGCCCTGGTTCCTCCAGTTAACTTCACCGTCTCGAGGTAATCAACTAGCCAATCCTATGGATCTTGCAGGCCGTCGAATTTCTTGAAGTTATCAGGCAACTTGAATCCTGAAGGGACTCGAGTTTTTCGTACTCTCCTTGTGAAGCACGGCAAACCGCACATATCCTCGTCGTTTAATTCTGGGGAATGCCGATGTTCCCTTCTGCTTTGCCGTGCTCTGTCTACCCTTGCTTGTGCTGCCGTGTCTCTTGCTCCACTTGTTCCTTCGACAATTGCTGCTGCTGCCACAGGTCGTGGACTATTTTGCCTTGCTGCTCCCTCTGGCGGTGTTGATGCAAATGCCGTTCCCATGGCTTCAGCTCCTGCCACTGCCATGTTGTACAGTGCCTCCCTTGGGTCTCCTGGAGGTGGCCTAGACGCAAGGATAAAGGCTTGTGTCGCCATATACCCAGCTTCTGGTGTCTTGGGGATAATATTCCCTCTTGTGTCTATCGACATAGAAGACATGTCGAGGTTTTGAACCAGGTGCTCTCTTTCTCCTTCGGGTATATGTTGCAATCTTGACCTTGCTCGTTCCGAGCTTCTCTGTGGCTATCTCCCGAAGTTCCGGATTGTCGACTTAACTCGCCCTTCGCCTGCTTGAAGCGGAGGCTGCCTCCTTTCTTCTATTTAAAGCATCTCGTCTGTTTTTGCAATTCCCTTGCAGCTCGTGCGAGCCTATATTGATATGCTTGCAACTCTGCCGGCGTGGCTGTTGTAGCCATTGGTTCCGAGCCATCCATAGCTCTTGCGGCTCTATCCCATGCTGCCTGCGGGAGCTGAAATCTATCGCGAGGCTCAGGTCCGACGTATTTACTTGCCTAGACCTTGTCGCAGATTAGAGGGATCAACGTATGGATTTCCCAAATCGTCGAAAGCCTCAGATGTTTCCTCCTGGTCACGGCTTGGCTCTCCGATAACATAAATCTGATGATGCTTTGTATTCAGATCTATGTTGGGTTTGGTGACACCATCATTAAGATTGGCGAAGACCTTGCCCACTGTGGTAGATTTGTCGATGAAGTTGTAGTCGTCGACACCGCTTGAGCCATCGCTTATATAGGAGTCCGCGAGATGACTCAAACGACATGTCGCTGAAGATCTTGGCAAGTTTTTCTCTTGCCCTAGTGCTGATGAAGCGTGACGACGAAGTTTCTTCCTCTCCTGATTCGGTTGACGATGTATAGCTTGAAAAATCGGAATCGACCGCCGACGATCCCGATGAAATCGGAATTTCGACACGATACGATCCTTCTTTCTCGACGCGAAAGTGAAACCTTCCAAACGTCATCTCCATAGGCTCCTCCAGATATGCATATGCATCCAAACGGGAGGGCGGGTGAGGAACAAAATCGACAAGACCAGTTGCGATCTATTTACCTCGATCCATTGCGTTGTTTGCGGTTGATGAAGTCGACGATCTTGAACGTGCCATCGAGATCGGATCCTTGACGCCTCTAATCCCCACGGTCGGCGCCAATTGACAAGGTATTAACTTATCAATGCCTACGGGTTGTAGACTAGGGTTTAGTTGGAAGTAGAGGGCAAGTAGATCTCGAAGGTTTCAGCCGAAAAGTACTCGACGATTATGAAACTAGGGTTTGAGAAACAATGATTCGATGCTTTCTTTGTCCCTCGACTCCCCTTATATAGGAGGTGGAGCCGAGGGATTCGTATTGTACAAGTTACGGAGTCCGAGAAGGTTTCTAACTCCTCCCGCAAGATTACAAACAATGCTTCCTATTACAACTCTAGCTTTCCTTAACAATATCTTGGGCTTCCGAATCTTCTTATTCTTCGGGTAGTGGGCCTTCAGTAAACCCCGGGTACTATCTTCGGCAGGCCCATTGGGGATGCCTATGTCAGCAAAACTTATTGATGCTTGTCTTGAAAGTACTATTCATGAAAAGTCTTTGCTTTATGATTCATTTGTTTACTCATGTCACTACCATTGTTTTGATCGCTGCATTCATTACATATGTTTACAATAGTATGATCAAGGTTATGATGGCATGTCACCCCAGAAATTATCTTTGTTATCGTTTACCTGCTCGGGACGAGCAGGAACTAAGCTTGGGGATGCTGATACGTCTCCGACGTATCGATAATTTCTTATGTTCCATGCCACATTATTGATGATATCTACATGTTTTATACACATTATATGTCGTATTTATGCATTTTCCGGCACTAACCTATTAACGAGATGCCGAAGAGCCGATTCTTGTTTTCTGCTGTTTTTGGTTTCAGAAATCCTACAAAGGAAATATTCTCGGAATTGGACGAAATCAACGCCCGGGGTCCTATTTTTGCACGAAGCTTCCGGAAGACCGAGGGGAAAGGAAGTGGGGCCACGAGGCGCCGACACAACAGGGCGGCGCGGCCTGGGCCCTGGCCGCGCGGCCCTAGCGTGTGGGGCCCTCGTGTGGCCCCCCGCGTTGCCCTTCCGCCTACTTAAAGCCTTCGTCGCGAAACCCCCAGTACCGAGAGCCACGATACGGAAAACCTTACTGAGACGCCGCCGCCGCCAATCCCATCTCGGGGGATTCTGGAGATCGCCTCGGCACCCTGCCGGAGAGGGGAATCATCTCCCGGAGGACTCTTCACCGCCATGGTCGCCTCCGGAGTGATGAGTGAGTAGTTCACCCCTGGACTATGGGTCCATAGCAGTAGCTAGATGGTTGTCTTCTCCTCATGTGCTTCATTGTCGGATCTTGTGAGCTGCCTAACATGATCAAGATCATCTATCTGTAATTCTATATGTTGTGTTTGTCGGGATCCGATGGATAGAGAATACTATGTTATGTTGATTATCAATCTACTACCTATGTGTTGTTTATGATCTTGCATGCTCTCCGTTATTAGTAGAGGCTCTGGCCAAGTTTTTGCTCTTAACTCCAAGAGGGAGTATTTATGCTCGATAGTGGGTTCATGCCTCCATTAAATCTGGGACAGTGACAGAAAGTTCTAAGGTTCTGGATGTGTTGTTGCCACTAGGGATAAAACATTGATGCTATGTCCGAGGATGTAGTTATTGATTACATTACGCACCATACTTAATGCAATTGTCTGTTGTTTTGCAACTTAATACTGGAAGGGGTTCGGATGATAACTCTGAAGGTGGACTTTTTAGGCATAGATGCATGCTTGGATAGCGGTCTATGTACTTTGTCGTAATTCCCAATTAAATCTCACAATATTCATCATATCATGTATGTGCATGGTCATGCCCTCTCTATTTGTCAATTGCCCGACTGTAATTTGTTCACCCAACATGCTATTTATCTTATGGGAGAGACACCTCTAGTGAACTGTGGACCCCGGTCCATTCTTTTACATTGAATACAATCTACTGCAATACTTGTTCTACTATTTTCTGCAAACAATCATCATCCACACTATACATCTAATCCTTTGTTACAGCAAGCCGGTGAGATTGACAACCTCACTGTTTCATTGGGGAAAAGTACTTTGGTTGTGTTGTGCAGGTTCCACGTTGGCGCCGGAATCCCTGGTGTTGCACCGCACTACATCTCGCCGCCATCAACCTTCAACGTGCTTCTTGACTCCTACTAGTTCGGTAAACCTTGGTTTCTTACTGAGGGAAACTTGCTGCTGTACGCATCACACCTTCCACTTGGGGTTCCCAACGGACGCGTGCTGTACGCGTATCAGTGGCCGGCGATTTTAACTTGATTCGCTCCCCGGAGGACAAGAGCTCGAGCCGGGTGAACATCCCTCGGATGCGGATGTTCAACGACTACCTTGCGGATCTCGCCCTTAGAGAGATCACGCGAGTGGGCGCCCGGTTCACTTGGAGCAACAACCGCATAGACCCGATCCAGAGCGTGCTGGACCGGGTGTTTGTGTCGGTTGAGTGGGAAATGGCTTTCCCACTGTGCTCTCTTAGGGCGGCTACTAGGATTGGGTTTGATCACTCCCCACTCCTGCTGTTCTCCGGGGGGGCTGCACCCCCGAGGCCTAACCGCTTCCACTTTGAAAACTTTTGGCTCGGACAGCCAGGGTTCATGGAGGCGGTGGGGTACAAGTGGGAACGGGCGGCGGACTCCCCCCCGAGGGTCTTCAATGCAGTTGATGTGTGGCATCACTGCGCGAAGGTCGCCCGCCAGTTTATGACAGGCTGGGGGGCCAACCTCGGGGCGGAGGTACGCCAGAAGAAGGACCTATTCCTCCGCCAGATCCAGGAGTTAGACCGCATCACGGACGAGGAGGGGCTAGTCGCTGAGGAGTGGCTTCAGCGATATGCCCTTGAACACTCGCTTATGGAGATCTACCGTGGGGAGGAGATTTTCTGGCAACAGCGGAGCCGCCAGAATTGGCTCCTCCAGGGGATGCGAACACTGCTTACTTCCATGCGATTGCGAATGGCCGTCGCCGGAAGTGCTTGATGGCGTGTATTTCACACGTTCGTTGGGAACCCCAAGAGGAAGGTATGATGCGCACAGCAGCAAGTTTTCCCTCAGAAAGAAACCAAGGTTTATCGAACCAGGAGGAGCCAAGAAGCACGTTGAAGGTTGATGGCGGCGGGATGTAGTGCGGCGCAACACCGGGGATTCCGGCGCCAACGTGGAACTCGCACAACACAACCAAAGTACTTTGCCCCAACGAAACGAGTGAGGTTGTCAATCTCAACGGCTTGCTGTAACAAAGGATTAACCGTATTGTGTGGAAGATGATTGTTTGCGAGAGAAAATAGTAAAAACAAGTATTGCAGCAGATTTGTATTTCGAGTATAAAAGAATGGACCGGGGTCCACGGTTCACTAGAGGTGTCTCTCCCATAAGATAAAAGCATGTTGGGTGAACAAATTACAGTCGGGCAATTGACAAATAGAGAGGGCATAACAATGCACATACATGGCATGATAAATATAGTGAGATTTAATTGGGCATTACGACAAAGTACATAGACCGCCATCCAACTGCATCTATGCCTAAAAAGTCCACCTTCAGGTTATCATCCGAACCCCTTCCGATATTAAGTTGCTAACAACGGACAATTGCATTAAGTATGGTGCGTAATGTAATCAATAACTACATCCTCGGACATAGCATCAATGTTTTATCCCTAGTGGCAACAACACAACACAACCTTAGGGGTTTCGTCACTCCCCGAGTGTCAATGCGGGCATGAACCCACTATCGAGCATAAATACTCCCTCTTGGAGTTACTAGCATCAACTTGGCCAGAGCCTCTACTAATAACGGAGAGCATGCAAGATCATAAACAACACATAGGTAATAACTTGATAATTAACATAACATGGTATTCTCTATCCATCGGATCCCGACAAACACAACATATAGCATTACGAGATAGATGATCTTGATCATGTTAGGCAGCTCACAAGATCCAACAATGAAGCACAATGAGGAGAAGACAACCATCTAGCTACTGCTATGGACCCATAGTCCAGGGGTGAACTACTCACTCATCACTCCGGAGGCGACCATGGCGGTGTAGAGTCCTCCGGGAGATGAATCCCCTCTCCGGCAGGGTGCGGAGGAGATCTCCAGAATCCCCCGAGATGGGATTGGCGGCGGCGGCGTCTCTGGAAGGTTTTCCGTATCGTGGTTCTTCGCGGTTTTCGCGACGGAGACTTTAAGTAGGCGGAAGGGCAACATGGGGGGCCACACGAGGGGCCCACGCTATAGGTCGGCGCGGCCAGGGCTTGGGCCGCGCCGCCCTATAGTCTGGCCACCTCGTGGCCCCACTTTGACTCCTCTTCGTTCTTCCGGAAGCTTCGTGGCAAAATAGGACCCTGGGTTATGATTTCGTCCAATTCCGAGAATATTTCGTTACTAGGATTTCTGAAACCAAAAACAGCAGAAAACAGACAATCGGCTCTTCGGCATCTTGTTAATAGGTTAGTTCCGGAAAATGCACGAATATGACATAAAGTGTGCATAAAACATGTAGGTATCATCGGTAATATGGCATAGAACATAAGAAATTATCGATAGTCGGAGGCGTATCAGCATCCCCAAGCTTAGTTACTGCTCGTCCCGAGCGAGTAAAACGATAACAAAGATAATTTCTGAAGTGACATGCCATCATAACCTTGATCATACTATTTGTAAACATATGTAATGAATGCAGCGATCAAAACAATGGTAATGACATGAGTAAAACAAGTGAATCATAAAGCAAAGACTTTTCATGAATAGTACTTCAAGACAAGCATCAATAAGTCTTGCATAAGAGTTAACTCCTAAAGCAATAAATCAAAGTAAAGGTATTGAAGCAACACAAAGGAAGATTAAGTTTCAGCGGTTGCTTTCAACTTGTAACATGTATATCTCATAGATAATTGTCAACATAGAGTAATATAACAAGTGCAATATGCAAGTATGTAGGAATCAATGCACAGTTCACACAAGTGTTTGCTTCTTGAGGTAGAGAGAAATAGGTGAACTGACTCATCATAAAAGTAAAAAAGAATGGTCCTTCAAAGAGGAAAGCATCGATTGCTATATTTGTGCTAGAGCTTTTGTTTTGAAAACATGAAACAATTTTGTCAGCGGTAGTAATAAAGCATATGAGTTATGTAAATTATATCTTACAAGTTGCAAGCCTCATCCATAGTATACTAATAGTGCCCGCACCTTGTCCTAATTAGCTTGGACTACCGGATCATCGCAATACACATGTTTTAACCAAGTGTCACAAAGGGGTACCTCCATGCCGCCTGTACAAAGGTCTAAGGAGAAAGCTCGCATTTTGGATTTCTCGCTTTTGATTATTCTCAACTTAGACATCCATACCGGGACAACATGGACAACGAGATAATGGACTCCTCTTTAATGCATAAGCATGTCGCAACAATTATTATTCTCATGTGAGATTGAGGATATATGTCCAAAACTGAAACTTCCACCATGAATCATGGCTTTAGTTAGCGGCCCAATGTTCTTCTCTAACAATATGCATGCTCCAACCATTAAGGTGGTAGATCTCTCTTACTTCAGACAACACGGACATGCATAGCAACTCACATGATATTCAACAAAGAATAGTTGATGGCTTCCCCAGAAGCATGGTTATCGCACAACAAGCAACTTAATAAGAGATAAAGTGCATAAGTACATATTCGATACCACAATAGTTTTAAGCTATTTGTCCCATGAGCTATATATTGCAAAAGTGAATGATGGAATTTTAAAGGTAGCACTCAAGCAATTTACTTTGGAATGGCGGATAAATACCATGTAGTAGGTAGGTATTGTGGACACAAATGGCATAGTGGTTGGCTCAAGGATTTTGGATGCATGAGAAGTATTCCCTCTCGATACAAGGTTTAGGCTAGCAAGGTTATTTGAAACAAACACAAGGATGAACGGTGCAGCAAAACTCACATAAAAGACATATTGTAAACATTATAAGACTCTACACCGTCTTCCTTGTTGTTCAAAACTCAATACTAGATATTATCTAGACTCTAGAGAAACCAAATATGCAAACCAAATTAGCAAGCTCTAAGTGTTTCTTCATTAATGGGTGCAAAGTATATGATGCAAGAGCTTAAACATGAGCACAACAATTGCCAAGTGTCAAATTATCCAAGACATTTTAGAGTTACTACATGTAGTATTTTCCAATTCCAACCATATAACAATTTAACGAAGAAGAAACTTCGCCATGAATACTATGAGTAGAGCCTAAGGACATACTTGTCCATATGCTACAGCGGAGCGTGTCTCTCTCCCACAAAGTGAATGCTAGGATCCATTTTATTCAAACAAAACAAAAACAAAAACAAACCGACGCTCCAAGCAAAGTGCATAAGATGTGACGGAATAAAAATATAGTTTCGGGGGAGGAACTCTGATAATGTTGTCGATGAAGAAGGGGATGCCTTGGGCATCCCCAAGCTTAGACGCTTGAGTCTTCTTAGAATATGCAGGGGTGAACCACCGGGGCATCCCCAAGCTTAGAGCTTTCACTCTCCTTGATCATATTGCATCATACTCCTCTCTTGATCCTTGAAAACTTCCTCCACACCAAACTCGAAACAACTCATTAGAGGGTTAGTGCACAATAAAAATTAACATGTTCAGAGGTGACACAATCATTCTTAACACTTCTGGATATTGCATAAAGCTACTGGACATTAATGGATCAAAGAAATTCATCCAACATAGCAAAAGAGGCAATGCGAAATAAAAAGCAGAATCTGTCAAAACAGAACAGTCCGTAAAGATGGATTTTATTAGGGCACCAGACTTGCTCAAATGAAAATTCCCAAATTGAATGAAAGTTGCGTACATATCTGAGGATCACTCACGTAAATTGGCTTAATTTTCTGAGTTTCCTACAGAGAATTAGACCCAGATTCGTGACAGCAAAGAAATCTGTTTCTGCGCAGTAATCCAAATCTAGTATTTACTTTACTATCAAAGACTTTACTTGGCACAACAAAACTTAAAACTAAGATAAGGAGAGGTTGCTACAGTAGTAAACAACTTCCAAGACTCAAATATAAAACAAAAATACTGTAGTAAAAACATGGGTTGTCTCCCATAAGCGCTTCCTTAACGCCTTTCAGCTAGGCGCAGAAAGTGTATATCAAGTATTATCAAAGGGTGGTGCATCTACAGCGGGGTTTGGAGTTCTCTCAACCATGCATAGTATATTGGATACACAAGTTTCAGCGTCTCCTTTTTCATTAGTCTTGGGCTTGCTACTCTCATCGAACAAATTTTCAGGAACAAGCCAAGCATAGTTATTTTCTAGTGCATCATTCATAGCTAGGAGTTTACATGGTATTGGTGCTTTGATCTCCCCACCATCATTAGCATTATTAGTGTACCTTATTCTATCCATGTCCATTTTTTCAAGGAGACCAACAAAATTAGTATGAGAACCAAGCATATTAAATTTAGCAAAGACCTTTCTAGCCTCTCTTGCTAGACCACCAAATTCTCTAAGAAGGGTTTCTAAAATAAAATCTTTCTTTTCCCCCTCTTCCATATCACCGAGTGTAAGAAACATGTGTTGGATTATAGGATTGAGATTAACAAATTTAGTTTCCAACATGCGAACTAAATGCGCAGCAGCAATTTCATAAGTAGGAGCAAGTTCTACCAAGTGTCTATCTTCAAAATCTTCAACGGTACTAACATGACTGAAAAATTCTTCTATATTGTTTCTCCCAATTATAGACCCGCGTCCTACCGGTATGTATTTTGTGGTAAAATTAAAAGGAAACATGATGAAACAAGTAAAGTAAATGCAAGTAACTAATTTTTTTGTGTTTTTGATATAGAGTGCAAGACAGTAAATAAAGTAAAGCTAGCAACTAATTTTTTGTGTGTTTTGATATAAGTGCAGCAAACAAAGTAGTAAATAAAATAAAGCAAGACAAAAACAAAGTAAAGAGATTGAGAAGTGGAGACTCCCCTTGCAGCGTGTCTTGATCTCCCCGGCAACGGCGCCAGAAAATATGCTTGATGGCGTGTATGTATTTCACACGTTCGTTGGGAACCCCAAGAGGAAGGTATGATGCGCACAGCAGCAAGTTTTCCCTCAGAAAGAAACCAAGGTTTATCGAACCAGGAGGAGCCAAGAAGCACGTTGAAGGTTGATGGCGGCGGGATGTAGTGCGGCGCAACACCGGGGATTCCGGCGCCAACGTGGTACCTGCACAACACAACCAAAGTACTTTGCCCCAACGAAACAGATGAGGTTGTCAATCTCACCGGCTTGCTGTAACAAAGGATTAACCGTATTGTGTGGAAGATGATTGTTTGCGAGAGAAAACAGTAAAAACAAGTATTGCGAGCAGATTTGTATTTCAGTATAAAAGAATGGACCGGGGTCCACAGTTCACTAGAGGTGTCTCTCCCATAAGATAAAAGCATGTTGGGTGAACAAATTACAGTCGGGCAATTGACAAATAGATAGGGCATAACAATGCACATACATGGCATGATAAATATAGTGAGATTTAATTGGGCATTACGACAAAGTACATAGACCGCCATCCAACTCGCATCTATGCCTAAAAAGTCCACCTTCGGGTTATCGTTCGAACCCCTTCCAAGTATTAAGTTGCTAACAACAGACAATTGCATTAAGTATGGTGCGTAATGTAATCAATAACTACATCCTCGGACATAGCATCAATGTTTTATCCCTAGTGGCAACAACACAACACAACCTTAGGGGTTTCTGTCACTCCCCCAGGTGTCAATGCAGGCATGAACCCACTATCGAGCATAAATACTCCCTCTTGGAGTTACTAGCATCAACTTGGCCGAGCCTCTACTAATAACGGAGAGCATGCAAGATCATAAACAACACATAGGTAATAACTTGATAATTAACATAACATGGTATTCTCTATCCATCGGATCCCGACAAACACAACATATAGCATTACGGATAGATGATCTTGATCATGTTAGGCAGCTCACAAGATCCAACAATGAAGCACAATGAGGAGAAGACAACCATCTAGCTACCGCTATGGACCCATAGTCCAGGGGTGAACTACTCACTCATCACTCCGGAGGCGACCATGGCGGTGTAGAGTCCTCCGGGAGATGAATCCCCTCTCCGGCAGGGTGCCGGAGGAGATCTCCAGAATCCCCCGAGATGGGATTGGCGGCGGCGGCGTCTCTGGAAGGTTTTCCGTATCGTGGTTCTTCGCCTTGGGGTTTTCGCGACGGAGGCTTTAAGTAGGCGGAAGGGCAACGTGGGGGGCCACACGAGGGGCCCACGCTATAGGTCGGCGCGGCCAGGGCTTGGGCCGCGCCGCCCTATAGTCTGGCCACCTCGTGGCCCCACTTTGACTCCTCTTCGGTCTTCCGGAAGCTTCGTGTCAAAATAGGACCCTGGGTTATGATTTCGTCCAATTCCGAGAATATTTCGTTACTAGGATTTCTGAAACCAAAAACAGCAGAAAACAGCAACTGGCTCTTCGGCATCTTGTTAATAGGTTAGTTCCGGAAAATGCACGAATATGACATAAAGTGTGCATAAAACATGTAGGTATCATCAATAATATGGCATAGAACATAAGAAATTATCCATACGTCGGAGGCGTATCAGTGTTCCATCCCCTGTCTCTGGGATGGTGATCTCCTTCTAGAGGAGGCCGGAGAGATCACCACCCATATTTATACCTTTTATAAAGGTCTTTTTGCGGCTGGCCCCAGATCTAGGGTGGCCCTCTTGGCAGACCTATGGCCAGCTAGGGCCTGGGTGTCCGACGATGAGAATGCCGCCCTCACTCTTCCGTTTCTCTCCACGGAAGTTCGGAGTGCTCTCGAGGACATGAAGGATAACTCGACACCTGGGCCGGATGGGCTCCCGGTTGTCTTCTTCCAGCAATTCTGGGCGAAACTCCAGGAGACTATCTTTCCCATGTTTCAGGAGTTCTATGTGGGAACCCTTGATATGGGTCGCCTGAACTTCGGCGTAATTACCTTGATCCCCAAGTTAGTGGGGGCCACGGATATACGCCAGTTCAGGCCCATTACGGTCATCAACGTGATTCAACGGTTGTTTTCCAAGGTGTGCGCGGTGAGGTTGGCGCCGGTAATGGAGCGTATTACGCACCAATACCAGTTCGCCTTCCTCAAGGGTCGTCACATCCACGATGGCATTCTTACACTTCATGAGATCGTGCACGAGGTCAGGAGTCGACATCAGAGGGGTGTCTTCTTAAAACTGGATTTCCAGAAAGCCTACGACCGTTTGGACTGGTCCTTCCTCCGACAGGTTCTTCAGAGGAGGGGCGTGGACGATCGGATGATTGGCTGGGTTATGCAGATCGTGATGTCTGGTAGCACGGCCATTAACATTAATGGGGAAGTGGGTCCCTATTTTAGGCCGGCGTGTGGAGTGCGTCAGGGCGACCCCCTGTCCCCTATCCTCTTCAACGCTGCGGTTGACTCCCTAGCCGAGATCCTGGAGAGGGCTAGGATCTCGAGCCATATTACTGGAGTGGTGGGACATCTCATCCCTGGCGGAGGGGTGACTCACCTCCGATATGCGGATGATACCATGGTGATGTTTGAGGGCTCGGACTTAGATATCCAGAACATCAAGTTCCTTCTCCTCTGTTTTGAGGCCATGTCGGGTCTCAAGATTAACTTTGATAAAAGTGAGGTCGTGGTCTTGGGGTACCCCCCGGAAGTTCAGCAGCAGATCGCTGACAACCTCAAATGCAGGTTGTCATCTTTCCCTATGAACTACCTGGGAGTCCCTATTAGGGATTCTAGGATCCTTATTAGAGATCTCGCCCCCTTGGTGGGGCGAGTCAGAGCGAAGGCTGAACCATGGTGCGGGAGGTTCACCTCCAAGGGTAGCAAGACGATTCTCATTGATTCGTGCCTGTCTAGTCTGCCCATGTATATCATGGCTTTGTACATCCTTCCTGAAGGGGTACATGCTGCCTTTGACAAGGAGCTTTCCCGCTTCTTTTGGCAAGACAGGACTGGACGCCAGAAATACCACATGGTCAGGTGGGCCGATGTGTGCGCCCCCAAGGGCATAGGGATTATCTCCTCCCGCCACATGAACGTGGCCCTCATGTTGAAATGGGTGTGGAGGATCCTGTCTGACGATGGGGGCTTGTGGCTTAAGCTGATTAAGGCTAAATACCTACGGGGTCGACCTCTCCTTGCGTGTGACCGCCGGGAGGGATCTCAGTTTTGGAGAGCCCTCCAGGACATCAAGCAGGAGATTAGAGCAGGACTCTCCCTCTCCATAGGCGATGGTAGAGGGACCATGTTCTGGCTAGACCCTTGGCTTGGCGACCGCCCCCCTGAGTCTTGACTTCCTGGACCTCTTCGCCATTTGCGCCAACCCATCTATCCTGGTGGCGGACGTGGCACAGGTGGGATGGGTTATTCTGTTCCGCCGCGGTCTCACCCAGGGAGAGGCCCTGGGTCTGGCCTCGCTGCGGGACCTCCTCCCGGACGTTCTGCCGGGAGGATTAGATGCGCCATTGTGGCGCTTAACGCCTTCCGGCTCGTTCTCCGTGCGGACGGCTTACATGGCCTTGTTCCGGGGGCCTCTGCTGCCCTGGACGGCCCCGCTTTTTAAGGCCCCTATCCCGCTTAAGACGAAGATTTTCTTATGGCAGTTGCTTAGGGATCGCCTCCCCTCGGGGGTGGAGGTTTCAAAGCGGCACGGGCCGGGTGATGGGCTTTGTCCATTATGTGCTGTCCCGGAGACGACGACACACATCATGTTCTCCTGTCCCGCGGCACGTTTCCTTTGGAGCTTCCTGCAGGAGGCGCTGGGGCCTGAGTGGCAGGTCTCGGCCCTCGGGGAGTTCATCGAGGCCCGCGCAAACAACACTAGTAGGAGGAGACGCCTCTTCTGGTTGTTGTTCGCGGCCTTGACCTGGACTCTGTGGACTGTGCGCAATAAGATGGTCATCGAGCGTATCTTACCTTGCCGCGCGTCTGACTCTGTCTTCTCTTTCTTGGCTTTGTTGCAGCAGTGGTACCCGTTGTGTAGACAGCGGGACATGGAGCGCCTGGACGGCATGTTGGAGGATCTTCTTGCGGCTGCCCGTCGCGTATCTACACCGTCCAGCCTCTGAGTGCCCCTCTTCTGTGGGGTGGTGGTTCGTCTATTTCGAGTGTGTGGGCTTGTTGTGTTGTTGCCCCAGCAGACTTTTGATGTGGGGTGAGTGCTGTGTGTGTTGTATCTGAACTATGTATGGATGTGGTTGCCTTATTTATAAAGCGGAGCGAAAGCCTATTTCGAGGAGGTGTATTTGTAGTGGTCGGGTAGTCGTGTCGTGTGGAGGCTGGGGAGCTGAGAAAGTAGGTTATCGCTCTCGTCAGAACTGGGGTTTTCCTACTGCCAAATTACTTATGCTAGGTTAGGTGCCTTGTTGCCTGGCAGGCACAAAGGCAGCATTGCAGCAACTACAGCACGCTATTAAATTGTTTATAAATAATTTCATTAGGTTGCTGAATTTTTTTAAATGCAGTCTCATACTCTCATAGCACAAAGGAATATGCATCAGCTGGGAGCAAACAACCTCTCTATTTTTTTTAAAGAGCAAAACCACCTTATGAAGTTGAATTATCATCCAAACTCGTGCACCATGGCTTACCATCATGCTTTTTATGGGCTTCCATGGCACTCGAATGGAGAATGGGCTGCCTATCAACCATTGAAGGCCAGATTATCCGTCATCATGATTTTGTCTCGGGTTGCTGCTATGTTTCACAATTGAACATTATTGTGTTCTTGGCTTGTGAGAAACCACAAAATCACTAAGTAAATGTAGCTTATAAAAACAGAGTTATAGAAGATTGTGAGGTTATGTTTAATCTATCTTTTCTTCGTAGTATATTGCTCCTTAACCTTTTTAAACTGCACTGCAGCATTAGTAATGATAGAAAACAAACGATATTAGTATATTACTAGATGGACCCAGCGCGCTCTGCCGCGCCGTCCTCCGATACCCACGTTTATTTTTTGTGGAGTGTTTGTTTCATTGTCTAAAAATGTTGTGTAGTCTTATACACAGTGTCCATTACTTGTTTGAATGACCTTAGATTGTAGTAGTACAAAGGAGAAGTGTGTGGTACAATGTCTATAGGTCCATGATGTGAAAAATAGCTCCAACCCACGGTTGTTTGGCCGGACCTGTTTTCATTTGACAGTGTGCCCTTATAAAATGGATGTCAGATGATATATTTATTATCATCCCTACAAACATTTAGAATCTGGTTCTCTTCCGATTATGAGATGATTGAACTTGGTTTCTCATCAAGGGCACAGGCTTTCTGGTAGGACTGGAGAACATATATTATGGAAATACTCCATATTGGTGTACCCCCCATAGGATAACTTCGAGACTTTGAAATTAGCTACATTAACAATACACGTACAGTGAATTCACTACATCATCATTATCAAGGGTAATTTACAGTTATATTGGCCTCACTTGATTGTGTAGATATATGAAGCTTAGTCTTGCTCTGAAAGGCTAAAACCAGCAAAACTTAGTTTCATCTTTCAAGATTCTCCTTTTAATTAATGAATGAATGAAATCACATAAGAAAAACAAATGTCCCTGTGTACCTAGCCATTACAACAATTGCAATGCAACTAACTATCCTTACTCCTTAGGTTGTGAAACTCAATGCTAGTCGCATTGTTCAAGGTAGAGCATACATATACTGTCAATGGAAAACATAGATTATCTTTTGCAATCATAATTCATAACATGGTGAGAATTAGAGATATATTGTATACTGTACACAATTACACAATTGTTTTATGCCTTCATTGTATCAACAGTTCAACGCATGTTGTTCTCATAGAATGTGTTACTTGAAAAACAAAATGCTCAAACAACAACCAACCTGCATGGCTTGATGTAAATTCAGGGTAGTTTATGTTTAAGTTTAATGTATCAACGTTTGAATTTTCAACAGAAGGTTTTCCTTACAGCTGTGTTATAACAAACTAACAGAGACAAACTTGCCTGACATGGACCAGCGACTCGCACATCACAAACAGATGCGGCAAGCCTGCAGCAGATATCCATATTTTCATAAGCGTACCAAATAAAAAAATTGGAGGTGCTATAGAACAATAAACACATAACACGGTGAGAACACACTATATCAGAATTTCATTTGAAGCCATCTAAAAAAAATCATATGAAGCATGAAAACTTTGGAAAGTAGAGCCGGAGAAAGCTTTCATCTTGAAGGTTTAACACATTTCAGTTCATTCCATGTTGACCACAAAGTCAGCTGTAAGAGCGCATCACACCCTTTTTGCTCAAGCTTGGGCACCATCTTGTGAGTTTCGAGGAGCAGTTGAGGGACAGTGAGGTCTTTGGGCAGGCAGGAAACTCGAGGCAGGCGCACAATGGCCAAGAGCTCGCACCAGAGCTGAAGAGTGAAGGTGAAAACATGCAACATGTTTCAAGTAGTTTCCGTGCTGGACATGCAGAGGACGCACACATCATTATGTGACCAACCATTCGTAGCCAACGTGTCTGAACAAAAAATAATTTATAGATCAGATAACAGTAAGATAAATTGTCAAACCCAAGATAAACAAAGCATTTAAACAACTAAAGGACCAGTCAACTCTTATATATGGTAATGCATCATTATTAGTTGCATCTTCTGTAGCTAGCCACATGAGTACAAAGCCAAAAGCTTAAAATCTATGATGTAACTCATTACCTCTTACTTCTAACAGATTACACCAATTACCCTCTCAAATAAAAACTTAAACGGTTACAATATGAAAACTGCAAATCATACTTTCTGTATTTCACTCGTATAATGTTTACACTAACATAGGTGAAACATAATTTACATTTGTCATATGAATCTGTGCTATAGAAGTTCATGTCAAAGAGGTGTTTTCGCACTAATACATGCTTCAGAAAATGAACAAACCCACTAAAAAGCTTTCAATTGTCCTAAACCACAAATAAGTTACCACATCCGCATCCTATGTTCAATATATTTCTCGACGGAACTCTTCGGGATAACCAATATGACTTGGCATACTCACAAAACCAATGATCCATACTATGTCCCAAGACTTGGTAGAAACTGTGGCTGATAATTCTTCTGTAAGCGAAATTCAGCTGTGGGTACTCCTTTAGTTGTTTAAATGCTTTGTTCAGCTTACTTGGTTTCCGACAGGTAATCTTACTGTTGTTTAAATGATCTGCAAATATATTGTTGCTAAATGCTGAAGCGTAACAACCATAGTTAAAATATTGCAGTCAGGGCCCCTCGAAGGGCTCGAATATCGCATATTGTAATACCAAATGACATTCACCGTAAACAATCTACATCGCATAAATAAGGGTGCAGAAGATTGTAAGGTTCAACATTGTAAGATCAAACAGCCTATTGTGCATAGTGGTACCAACTATAACCTATCTCAGTTTCTGCATTTTTTGGCGAAATGACTCCCATGGAAAATTTATTCAGTCAATGAAAAGAAGCTCAAACTGCCTTTTCGCCAACAACAAAAGTTTACATCTAAGTAGATCATGGAGGATGCATGTGTCATTTGAGAATTCATGTTAGCAGTTGATAACTCGAACGACTCCTAAGGAAGCTAGAAGTGCAACTTTATTTTCACCCACCATATGTGGCAATGCTAGTTTTGTCAGGTGAACACTCAGAAGATAAGTATATGGTTCAGTACTAAAAAAACAATTGCTTGGCAAACAATAGTAACATATTGACAAAAGAGAGAACCTTGCAAAATAACACAAAAGCATGGCACCAAATGCTATATATGAAGACATACACATCAACAACTGTAATTTAATCTGCTCTCACCTGAAGCACTCGATGAAATGGAATACATAACTGGGGAGGAGCTGGCCGTGTTGGGGAGGTGGAGGAACTACCAACAGTGAGGAAACATAACCAGATTTACTCTGCTACCAGCATCATGAGTGGATTACTAAGAATTGAGGTATTGCAAATAATACAAAGGAAAGAAAAGTGGAGTCCACACAGCAAGGTCCATTGGCCTGAAAGGAGAAAGATGTGTGCGTGATTGGCGGTGAATTGGATCAATTTGCCCATTGACGCTGACGAACGCCTGGATGACCGCGTGGTGCGGGTGGCCGGTGCGTACCTGGCAATGAATTGGATCAATTTGCCGCTGACGCCCAAATAGCTATTCGGCAGTCCACAACAGGGCCACCCTGAGCCATAAACTTAGGATTTTTATCACATATGAGCATGAGTAATTCATAGGAAAAAAGTATTTTTATCAATCATATAACCAAGTATGATTCTTCTCATGTACTACCTCCTTACCAAAATATAAGATATTTGAGTAGGCTATGTTAGCTCACTAAAACGACTTATATTTTTGTAACAGAGGAAGTATGATCCAAACTGGACACTTATGAGTTGAAGATGTGGACTGTAGTTTCTAGCACTAACAAAATGAATATGGACTTCCAAAGTGTGACAACACACGTTCCTTCCCTCATAAAAGCAATTGTGTGTGTTTTACCTGTCCTAATCACAGTAGATCATATATTCTAGAACAACCAACAATTAATATTGTGCTGGTGATTAGCTATTAAGAAAACTTTTCCCTTTACTCAAAACTCATCCTCACAGAAACATGTTTCCATGATGGTGCGCGTTGCTGCGCCCGTCCATTTTACCGATAGAATAATATGAATTTATGTAATTATGTAGTAGCATGCAACATGGAAGTTAAAATATGAGCTAAATAGCTTCAAATCTAATGACACAGAAACTTGTAGCAGGATGAATTTATCTGCAGCTAAGATCATTCATTGGAAGGTGAGATCATTAGTTGTGCTAGTATGCTAGGAGTTATACGAACATATTGTAGAGTAAGAAGACAACTCTAGAGGTGATACACGGTCAGCCTGGAACAATCTGGTACCACACTAACTTTCAAAAATAGATCTATTGTACGCACTCTTTTGAGCCTCTCCTTTATCTCCGCTTGCTTACACTGCTACTGCTTTCAAGGACCACATTTGCCCTGTCACAAGCTCTGCTTCGGTGCACAATTTATATTGCTTATAGTGAGTTTAGTATGCTTCATGCAAACTAATAATCTACACGAGAATTCCTTAAATCTAGAAATTTGCATGAGAATTCCTCAAATACAGAAATGCTCATACATACGGCTGATATCTTACCACAACACATGTGCAGTTAGCAAAGAAGCAAACATCACAGTACATAATCTACTTGATTTGCATCTCCTCTTAGGAACTAAACTGAACCCTGCCAATTGCCCATTTTATGGAACATAAAGAATCTGTTAGCAGCAAATCTGTAAAGTGATGAATGGAACACACTAAATCCATTAGGATTTGTTTATTCTTACACAGAGTAGTAACAAAAATAAGAAGTATGAAATGAAAGGTGATGAACTGAAGCTAACATCGTATAATATTACGGGCTGCAAATGTATGTGCTCGGTGCAATAGCTATTTTGTAAAGCCACATACGAACTGAAAAACTAAGCAGCTTTCTCTCTTCCTGAAGCTGGACAAAACCTAGAACCAACTACACCTCACCTTCATATCATACTTGTCTAATATCAAATCAGAACAAAAAGTTACACTTAAACAATCTGTTACTATTTGTCAAACAGTACGTCCTATCCACCCAGTGCATGGCCAATGCGGTCCATCCCTGTTTCGCCCTTGTACTTCCTGTTGTGCACCCTAGGTCTATCCACAACAGGCCCCACAAGCGCCGAATCAGCTGGAGCGCCAATCTGAAGTGCATAAGATTCATCCCAAAGCTATTTTTTTATTCAGAAACCATGAGAATTTGATTAAAACACATTAAACTATCTAGACTGTGCTTCACAGACAAAGGGCAGGCAGACCTATCACATATAGGCCTACAGATCCGAGCAGTACTTTCTCCAACGTTTATTGAGATTCAAATCAACTAATTTTTTTTGTAAATACTATTGGTTGATTGAAGCAAACACTCACTATAGCCAAAAGTCCATTGCAGCATCTATGTGTTGCAATGTACAAATCAAATACACCTTTTGCAACATATTATTGCTAGAGTTGCAAACAAGAAAAGTAATCTCGCAATTTCCTGCCCTGTTTTGTTGTGTTATGTAAGTGCAAATTCCAAGAAATAAAAATAATGATATTATGAAGGAGATTATTTTCTACAACATGCTTGTTATTGGATTGCAAATTCCATTACTTGATTTTTGAATTATCTGCATCAACTTACAGTATCTAAGTTGTGTTTCCTAAGGAGAAAAAGGCATTGGCACCAGGTCGTGCAGTTGTTAAGTGAGGAACACAGGCTGCGCATGCTCACCAACTGTGCTCGGCACCATGCCAGGACCGTCGACAACACCATACTGCGCAGCGCAACACGGACATAAACATGCGGTTAATCTGTAACACAACCTCCGTGTGCCATACCTAGCCTCTGATCCAAACTCATCCACTTCTGGAAGCCGGAAGCCATTGGCTTCAGTGAAACATATCTCAATCCAAATGCGTCCTCCTCTAAGTAAAATCCATTGGCTACAAAGAAAGGGGCCAAAGACTTCAAAACAAAAACGAAATTAAACCAAATCAAAGAAGCAAGGGAACTCACCAGGGGCATGGAAGCGGCCATCAGTCGTTCAGCAGCTGCAGCCACCATCTTCGGCCTGAATCTCGCTCCACGAACGCTGACCGGGCTAGGGTTTACTGCCGCCGCCTGGTTTGGAGAGGGAGAGAGAGATGGCCATGGCGGGGTGGCCTCACCCGTCGGCCGTCGCCGGTGTTCCAGATGGAGGCAGAGGTCGAGGCGAGAGCGCTAGGAGGTGCGGCGATGGTTGGCGGCGTCATGTCGAGGAGATAAAGAGGTGTCACCAACGACCAGTCAAAGAAAACGAAGAGAATGAAACCGACCTCGCGTCGCACCTCTCCGCCCGGGCACCGCCTACACGCACGGGGTGAAAAAGGCCACGGTGGGCAGAAAAAAAAACGATGCGGGGCCCATGAAAGTGACCTGCGGATCGACCAGAAACGCTGCCAACGCTGGAAGCTTAGAGCATCTCCGGTCGGGTCTCCCAAACCGTCCCCCAAAGCGATTTGGGCGCGCCGGATAAAAAAATGTTCCCAGCCGCGCGTCTCAAAGGCCCTTTTTGTCCGGCGCGGCCCGGTACGGTGTCCGGCGTCCCGAGCCCGTCCCCGTCCCACAGGGGACGCACCGGGCACGCCGGACACAACGAAATGAGAGGCGAGGAGGCGCGGGCCCGACCCGTCAGCGGCTCGGACGCTCAACCGCCACATACGTAGCGACGGTGCGGTTGCCGGGAAGCGGAACCGTCGCATTGGCAGCCGCGTCGACGACGCGCCAACCCCGCCGAATGGAGCGCCGACTCCTCGGAAGAGCAACCGCCGCTCTCTTCGACTTCGCGCCGCCGTTCATCCGCGCTCAATAAGACCCGTACGTACGCCGTACGTACGCCACCATTCATCCAAGCCTCCATCCGACACCTCCGGCGACGATGAGCTACATCTCCCGGCTCCCGTCCGACACCTCCGGCGAGGAAAGCCCTGCCGGCCGGCGCCATTGGTGGGAGAGAGCCGGGACGCCGAGCGGCGGCGACGATTCCCCGCCGCCGGTTGACAGCGAGGAGGAATGGCTGGGCTGGGAGGAGGACGCGGAGGAAGAAGAGAGCGAGGACGCGGCGGCGGCGGTGGCCCGTGCGAAGGCGAAGGCGGCCAAGGCCAAGGCCGCCAAGGCCAAGGCCAAGGCAAAGGCGCAGCCGACGAGCACCGCCGACGACGAGGAGGACTCCGACGCGTCGGGCGCCGACACCGCCTCTTCGGAAGAGGTGACGAGCAGGAAGCGCCACCGCGATGACGACGACGAGGCGGGGCCATCGGCGAAGAAGAAGAAGTAGATAGTTTATATGTATTTTATTATATTTTTCCGAAGTTTTATATATAATTTGTTTATGTTCAACCGATTTGAATATTAGTAAATAGTTTTTTTCTAGCCAAAAAAAGTACTTTTAATGTTTGGGGGCGGCGTTTGGGGGACGCGGCTGGGGAGCGACGTCCCCCAAACGCGGCACGAACAAAACACGTCCCCCAAACGCTCGATCCGGCGCGCTTTGGGGGACGGTTTGGGGGACGCGGCTGGAGATGCTCTTAGAGCTCTTAGAGCATCTCCACTAGTCTCCCTGACGAGGCCCCCGAACGATGTTTTTTCCATCCGGACGGCAAAATTCGGCTCAGTCGCGTCCCCGGTTTCTCGATTTCGTTCGGATTTGGGCCAAAATTCATCCGGCGATCCCAGGCCATCCCCGGCCCCCCGGGGAGCTCTCGGGGACTCCGGACGAAACAAAAGCACGCGAAACGGCGAGGAAACTTCCCGCGCGTCTGGTGGCCCCAACTTGTCGGTGAGAGACACCGATCGTCGTCCTCATCGCATCGTCTTCCGCGCGCTGTAAAAGCCTGCCGCCGGTCAGCATTCGCCGGCCGCGTAGCATCCATTCGGCGAGTTAATGCCGTCGCATCGGCTTCCGCGCACGCATCGTCTTCCACGCGTCATTACTCGCCGCCGCCCCACCGCGCCCGCCGCGCCTATTAAAGCCACTCCGCTCGCCGCGACGCCCCTGCTCCACTCTTCCTCCATTCTCCCTCCCCTGCTCCACTCTTCCTCCACCTCCAACGATGGCGTTCTCCGACGACGACGGCGCCGCCGCCAATGGCTTCCCCCGCCGGTCGCTCCACCAGTGGGAGGGCCACCTCCTCCACCAGGCGGGGTACCCCTGCCCGCCGGACACGAGGCCTCCCGGCGGCGGGTGGAGGCTTAGTCGTGGCGGCGTACCAATCCCGCCGCCGCCTCGGGGCGACGCCCTCGACGCCGCCATCAAGGAGGCGCGGCTCACAATGACGGACGAGGAGCGCGCCGACCCGCGCCACCACCCCGACAACTACACGCGGTGGAATTCCTACTTCCTCCGGCGGTGGGAGCGGGAGCTGGCGGCCTACGACGGCCCGCCGCCTCCGCCTCCGCGCAACAACGCCGCGGGACGCCGACGTTGGTGGAGCGCGCCGGGCCGGACGCTGGAGAACGTCCTCGAGCACATCGAGGGCGGAAACTTCCCCGTGCTGACGATGCCCCCTACATCGAGGGCATCAGCGAGCCGCCGCCGGGGAAGCGTCTGGCAGCCACGGCGCATGGCTGCCAGCTCGTCGTCTTCCGGATCGGCGCTGAGGCCGTCCTTGGCGCCGGTGAAAAGGGAGGCGACGTCTCCGTCGACGCCGGCGCCGGTGCGCGTCAAGAAGGAGCCAGCGTCTCCTCCGCCGACCAGAGGGCGCAGCGGCGCCCTCGTCATCCGCGACCAACCCTCTTCCCCGCAGCGTGGGCGGAAGAGGAAGTCGGCGAAGAAGGAGGACGGCGCTGCCGCCACCAACGCCGCCGCAAACAGGCTCGCCGAGGAGGAGGCGAAGCGCGCGGAGGAGGCTGCCGTTGCGGAGGCGATCTCTCAAGGACCTGGTGCCCGCCGACAACGCCCTCCCCAAGGACGCCGCCCTGGAGTGGTCGAGGCGCGACTGGGAGCGCCAGGAGGCGGAGCAGCAGGCGAGGCTGATAGACCTGGCCGCCGCGCAGCAACTCGCCGCCCGCGCCGCCGCTCCAACCGCCGCCGCCGACGTCGCTCGCTACCGCCGGCCTGCGACACCTCCATCCGGCGTCGATGTCCCATTCGTCGACCTCGAAGCGTCGGACGACGAATGGTACAAGCCATCCCCGCGTCGATGGGGAGACGCCGGCCAGGGCAGCAGCAGCCAGGCCGCGCCGCCGCAGGTCGACGACGACGGCTCCGACGACGACGACGGCGGCGACTACACGGTGTTCTACCGCCATTTCGGCATGTAGAGCGCCGTGTTTTTAAATTAGCAATTGAATTCCCCTAGCCGAATTCGAAATATAGTCGAATTCGGCCTCTATCTATGAACTTCGCCCGTTATATAGTAAATATCATTAAATTTAGTCTAAATTCGCCCGGTTTTGGCTGTAGTTTGTCAAGTTTCCGTTTTTCAAATTTGCATCGTCGCCTTCGCCTGGGCACGCGGCTGGGAAACTACTCCTCCCCACGCCAAATCTTCCTCCAATCCGGGCGAAAATATAGCCGGATTTGGGCGTGGGGAGCGCCAACGAGTGGGGATGCTCTTAGGGATTTGGGAGAAAAGCATATCATCATCAAAACCTGAATTAAGTTTGTTTCAAACTACAGTACAAACGGTTTTGCAAATACATGATTATTTGGCTCACAAATTATTTTTATTCTCTAATATTGGGTTGGAATTTGGATGATACATTTAGAGTAAATGTTAATACCTACTTCTTGTGAATTATTCAATATGTGGCATTACTAGTTTTCCTAAAAAGAACATCTACTTTCACCGTTTTGTATGGGTAAGCTCTATTGCACGGTGTCCATGGGTAGGATTTTAAATCTCCCTACTAAAATCCAAATCAAATCCAAAAATAACTGACACAAAATTTGGTTAATCCTTAAGAAGAAATCAACAATATCACCATAATTAAATTATTTTCTATAAATACAACATCATTCATCCATGAATACTTCCAAATTCTATGGAGTTTATTTTGTATTTTTCGCAGCCTATAGAAATTTTAGTATTTTCACTGAACTTATAAGGATGAAACTTTTTATTCCAAATGGTCAAAACTGAAATTGGCTCAAAGGGCGGAGAGAAAAATAGTAGTGTTTCATCTGGAATTGCTAGAAAAGGGCGACTTTTTGTAAGAATAAAATTTAAACCCGTTTATCTTCAATTCTAATGGTGTGCTATAATATCTACAAAAAGATGCCCAATGTAGAGTAAGTGAAAGCACGAAACGATTAATAGAGTGCAGTACCAAGTAAAATTGGTAATGCGGTATTAACATCGGCTAACCATGCATGTCTTGTATACCTAAGTGTGTGGTTACTATTGTAATAAACCTTAACAACATAAGTAGTTGGGTATTCTATTTCTGTGAATGAAGTTTCTGTAAGGCGATTTTTGAACTGTAATCTCTCTACTTCCAGGTATCAACATAAAGAGCTAGCCAATCTCACTTCCGACGCTACCATGGCCACAACCCTGATACGTCTCAAACGTATCTATAATTTCTTATGTTTCATGCTAGTTTTATGACAATACTCACATGTTTTATATACACTTTATATCATTTTGATGTATTTTCCGGCACTAACCTATTAACAAGATGCCGAAGCGCCAGTTCCTGTTTTCTGCTATTTTTGGTTTCAGAAATCCTACACAGGAAATATTCTCGGAATTGGACGAAACAAAAGCCCACGGTCTTATTTTCCACGGAGCCTTCCAGAAGTCCGAAGAGGAGACGAAGAGGGGCGACGAGGCGGCCACACCCTAGGGGGCGCGGCCCCACCCCTGGCCGCGCCGCCCTATGGGGTGGGCCCCTCGAGCGTCCCCCGACTCTGCCCCTTCGCCTATTTATTCTCTCCGACGCGAAAACCCTAGTACCGAGAGCCACGATACGAGAAAACATATTAAGACGCCGCCGCCGCCAATCCCATCTTGGGGGATTCAGGAGATCGCCTCCGGCACCCTGCCGGAGAGGGGAATCATCACCGGAGGGCTCTACATCACCATGCCCGCCTCCGGACTGATGCGTGAGTAGTTCATCCTTGGACTATGGGTCCATAGCAGTAGCTAGATGGTTGTCTTCTCCTCTTGTGCTATCATGTTTAGATCTTGTGAGCTGCCTATCATGATCAAGATCATCTATTTGTAATGCTACATGTTGTGTTTGTTGGGATCCGATGAATATGGATTACTATGTCAAGTTGATTATTGATCTATCATATATGTGTTGTTTATGATCTTGCATGCTCTTCGTTGCTAGTAGAGGCTCTGGCCAAGTTGACACTTGTAACTCCAAGAGGTGTATTTATGCTCGATAGTGGGTTCATGCCTCCACTGAATTTGGGACAGTGACAGAAAGTTCTAAGGTTATGGATGTGCTGTTGCCACTAGGGATAAAATAACAATGATTTGTCTAAGGATGTTTGTATTGTTTACGTACTTAATGCAATTGTCTGTTGTTTGCAACTTAATACTGGAAGGGGTGCGGATGCTAACCCGAAGGTGGACTTTTTAGGCATAGATGCATGCTGGATAGCGGTCTATGTTATTTTTCGTAATGTCCTAAGTAAAACTCGTAGTAGTCATCATGATATGTATGTGCATTGTTATGCCCTCTCTATTTATCAATTGCTCAACTGTAATTTATTCACTCAACATGCTATTTATCTTATTGGAGAGACACCACTAGTGAACTGTGCACCCCGGTCCTTTCTTTTACATCTGAAATACAATCTACTGCAATCTTTGTTATCTGTTGTTCTTTGCAAACAAACACCATTCTCCACACCATACGTTTAATCCTTTGTTTACAGCAAGCCGGTGAGATTGACAACCTTACTGTTAAGTTGGAGCAAAGTATTGTGATTGTGTTGTGCAGGTTCCACGTTGGCGCCAGAATCTCTGGTGTTGCGCCGCACTACACTCCTCCACCAACAACCTTCACGTGGCCTTCATCTCCTACTGGTTCGATAACCTTGGTTTCTTACTGAGGGAAACTTGCTGTTGTACGCATCACAACTTTCACTTGGGGTTCCCAACAGACGTGTGCTTCACGCGTCATCAAACCCCTTGCAATATTGTTGTTGCTTCACCTCCAACATAACAATTGTACAAACATCTCGGCGGTCCTCGGCTCCGTCAACTTACTCCACTCAACATTGAGACCCTTCTTCCTCATTTTCCTCGTCAAGTCTAGCGCCCCCCATCTCGTCGATGGCAGCATCAACACTAAGCCCAGTGATACAACTTGGGTGTTCTAAGATTTCAACGTCCTCTCTCGGATGCATGCCAACAATACAGTGATAAGTTCCTTATAAACACCTTATATAGTCTATAATTTATATTTTCTTATTACTAACCATACACTAGAAACCACCATCAAACTATGCCGCCAAAGACCTCTCCTATGTATTTAGAATATATAAATATATATCAAAATAGACGCACCCTAACCCGCAAACAATTTTGAAACTACATTCATGTAAGTGTTACACAATAGTCCGCAAAGATATCTAATTCTCTATTTTTTAAAGCATATTCTTAGTGAACTTTGGGTATAGAAATTTTAAAGTGGAAATGTACGGAAAATTAAAAAAAGTAAATTTTTCTTAGAAGAACATTGTTTAAGTTCAAGACCATGCAAGTGTCTTTTGTCAACACTAGACGTCATAATTGTATAACGAAATCTCTATAATAATATTTAGAAGCATTGATGTGCTAAATAATCCTAACTAATTAAGTAACCAAAAAAAATATACTGGCCAATATAATAGTTTGATGGAAATATGTTATAAATAATTACAAATGTTTAGTATAAATACAATTTATTTATATTACACCATACTTTTAATGTATGTGGGCTTGATTATGGGAACCATTAACAGATAATTAGGATATAGGCGGACACGTCTGTGATGTCCATTGTATCAATTGCATAAACCACGTTCAAAAGTTTAGCTGTCGGTGGACATAAATGATGAGACACTGTCGGTGGACATAAATGATGAGACACTGTCCGTGAAATCCATGTCAATTAATTTAGCTGTCGGTGGACATAAATGATCACACGTAGCTAACTTGTACAACATGTTATTTCATATTTGTGATACATTATTACAAATATGTCCACAGCAAATATTTTATATTCATGCAATCAAGCAATCAAATACTCCCTTTGTCTCACCGAATTTGTTGGGGCCATAGTGTACTGTACATTTTACAAAAAAAAAAAAATCATGCATACATACAAATCATTCCAGATGTGGCCCGAAATTCCAAACTCAGATCTTGCCCACTCGTCTCCTTCCTCCCGACAGTCTGTCGCCGCTCATCCTACGGCTGCGCCGCCGCTCCACTCACCGGCTGAGGGCTCGAGTAAGGCCACACCGACTGAGGGATAGCACCGGCGTGGGGCAGCATGGCCCTGCCGCTCCTGTTCCCGCTACGGCCTTGTCGACACGTTCTCCTTTCCATCCCGACGGGAGCTCGCCCTCCGCCGCATCTTCCTCGTCGACCACGCCACCATAGCACCGAAGCTCCTCCGCTAGCCGAGCCTAGCGTCAGCCCCTCTCGCGCTGCCGCTCCAAGGCCCCTTCTCCCGTTCCACCCCGGATGAGCCACGATTTGCCTCCGACCTCTCTCAGCCCAACATCCTGCAATTCCACTGAAACTGAAATTGGACATATGCAAATATGGCGTAATTATGGCCTTGGGATGAGGAATTACTAAGCTGGAATCTTACATCTTATAATTACTCTCTTATTGCATATGTACTCTGTTGAAATTATGCTCCACCTGCATCAGATACTAGAAGTCTAGAACCCCAGCTTGCATAATATAGGGGATAGAAAATCTAAACTAAAGTTATCAGTTCAGGAATAAGCTATCCTCACCTGCAGACCGATGGACACGAGCTCGGCGCGGATGAGGTCGCCGGCGGCAATTTGGAGAAGTGGCTGGTCCGCTGGCCCGCCATCTCCTCTCGAGTGCTTTGGTGTCTTCGGTGTCCTCTGGCAGGAACGAAAATCCACTGTCGGTATGATGTGCATAACAAGTGGACATGTTAAATTGAAACTGTAATGTCCCTTTGAAATTGAAGTAAACTAATTCAAACATGTTGGTATGTAATTTTTACAGAAAACCCCCTAGCATTTCCATTCTTCTCTGTTTTGAGTAGTGAGAGTTAACTGAAACCTTTCCTCGACATGAATAAATGTAACTGGTAGTTGGAAGCAGAAACAAAACTTACATGGTGTAAATCGCCAAGGTTTACATATCCATCACGAGAGGTGGATCCAATCAAATAAAAAATGATATCAAACTGTCATATTGTTGCAAAATGGCCAATAGTATGTTACGGCATGCGGCTAAGGCCGTCGAAATTGAAGGATCTGCCGAAGCGGCGGTGTGGCGGAACTAGAGGTCCAACACGGCATTCTTTAAGAAAATAGAGAATGCACTAGAAGTCAGATATACATAAAGAACTGAAGGCCAAAAGCTAATAACATATTGCAAAAGCATTCCCATGCCTACGCGATTTTAAGTCAAACAACACATAGCATCTTTGATCAACACAACCAGAAAGAAAGTATCAACAATTGAGTTCCGCAACTGAGTTAGTTCAGACATCCACAGGGCATCAATACATCCCCTAAACAGTACCCAGCAGCAAACTTTTAAGAAGAAATACTAGTGAAGAAATAAAAGCACCCTTAAAGAACAATACCTAAGGACCACACGCAATTGCATACTGGACAAAGACCTTTACTGCAGAGTTGCCGCTACCACAAAGTTAACTAGTCCAACAAAATATCTAGGGTCAAAGAGAAAGGTAAGAAGAACATGCACAGTCTCATGAATTACATGTAGGTTCTCCTGCTGTTGCATCAAGGACTGAAATCTATCTAGCTCCCTTGGAATAATATGTACTCAGTACAGTCTCAATGAATATACCTTAAAATAACTGCATACACAATCTTTCGCCTGTTTAAGCTCAAGTGGGAATGAAAATACGGTTTGATATTTCACATGGATAGTTTTGGATGTGTCCAGTATGACTATTATGGTCAACTTACCAATTAAATTATTTTCCACAGCGATGATATCATCAGGAAAATAAAACACCAGAAAAACATGTAAATCGGCTTGTTGTAGGTAAATAAAATCTGTGCAAAATACAGACTATCAAAGCTAGAATGATCTTGGCCTACCTAAACACAATCTCATGGTTCAGAACAGCAAAACACATCCTGTGACCGTGAGGCCGTACTCCAGTATATGATAGATACAGGTAAATTTTGAGAAAAAATGTAATGATGTGCCATTAATAAACATAATGGAGTATCCTAAGCATACTAACATAGTCCAAATACTGTTTATGCAGGGGTAAACCATGTTAAAATTCAGAAATACACAAACATGTTAGGCAATAATATGAGGATTTCATCTAACAATTCAAAATTTCACTCATGCTCACAAATTAGAACAATATCAGGATAATCTAATCCAACACGGATGCAAATCTGCATCAACATCATCATGATATACTATTAAAGGAGCAGATCACAAAATTAAGATCTGACAGCCAACCTTTTTCATTACTGATGATGACAAGAGGGTAACATCAGACAAAGGCAGATCATAACACAGGCATTAGCACAAACTAGAATACATGCACGCACATGTCCTCAACCAAGAAACGATGAAATCCATGGGGGAAGGTCGGAAGGAGCACAGACCTGTCCCGCTGAAAAAAAATTCACCCTCCTCCGCTGCTAGATTCTTCCCCGGCTTCGCCTCCTCCTCCTCTGTTAGATTCTCCCCCACCTCCGCCTCTTCCTCCGACAGAATCTTCTCCACCTCCGCCTGATTCCCCATCTTTCTTTGCACGCGGTCACGGCAAGAGAGCTGAGATGGCGCCGGCATCGAGTGGAGGTAGTAGGCGGTGATGAGCGGGGTGGAGGAAGGTCACGAATAGGACGCACGGTGGCCGCGGCGAGCTGGGCGCCGTCGACGAGATGAGCGCCGGCCCAGCGGTGACGAACGGGCGCGGCGTGCCCTATTGACAGTGCTTGGTTTCTTTCCTACGCGCGTGCCTACTCGTCAATCCTATTTCCCGCCCAGCTGCGGGCGTTAATAGGGTACGCCAACGTGGGATCGCTTTTCGGGCCGGCCCATTAAGGCGCAGGAGATTGGATTCTTCCGGTTTTCACTGTTTTGCAAATTTTCGGGTTTTCTGCTAAAAAACAAATGCAAATTTTCGGGTCTTTGTTGTTTCTCGGCTCTAGCGGTTTCTATGGTTTTTTTCTTTTCTTTCTTTCTTTCTTTCGGTTTTAAAACAAATTCTAAATTCGAGCAAATTTCAAATTCTTAAATTTGAAATTCGAGTAAATTTCAAATCTGAGCAAATTTTAAATTCAAGCAAATTTCAAAGTTAGGAATATTTCAAATTTGAGAAAAAATTTGAATCTAAGAAAATTTCGAATCTGAGCAAATTTCAAATTGTAAATTTTAAACATTTTTTATTTTGAACATTTTGAAATCTGTACATGCTTTTGTTCGAATTCAAATAAATTCATACTAAAATTTTCAGATTCGAAATTTTCTTTAATTTGAATTTTGTTCAGGTTTATCTTCTATTTAAATTAAAATTTGGAAAAATGGTTTGAAATGGTGGTGGTACCTAGGATTCAAGCTCGGGTCGCCATTAGCGTGCTCATGTGAGGCAACCACTGGGCTATAGGTGGGATGATGCTTGAAGAAAAAAACAATTATACTTATTTTTAGGCGAACGAACAACAAATGGGCCGGCCCATGCGAGATCGCCTTCAGGCGATTGTTTGCTCGAGCGCGCAGCGGGGCGGTGACATAGGAATCTCCAATGGGGCCTGCTGAATAAGGTATCCGAGGATGGCTGAAGACCCACGGCCCGAAGATTATGAAGCCCAATAAGTATCGATATGGAAAATAGAGATAGATTAGGAATAAAGGGCGTTGTATTAATATGGGAAGGACTCAAATAGTCTCCCGGACTTTGTAACTTGTATGATACGAAAGCCTCGGCTCCACCTCCTATATAAAGGGGAGCCGAGGGAGAAAGGAATGATCGAATCATTGTGAACACAAATCCTAGTTTTTCATAGTCGAGCACCTTTTTTGGCCGAACCTTCGAGATCTACTTGCCCTCTACTTTCTACGAAAATCCGAGTCTACAATATGTAAGCATTGACAGGTTAATCCCTTGTCAGGCGGGGTATAGGGAAACTGTCGGGGGTGCTCCCTGGCAATGCCCACCATGAGGGGCTTAGGGTTGACAGAATCCTGCAGGCTAGCACGAGACATCGGTGATCGAACAAACGGGCAGAGAGAGATTTACTCAGGTTAGGGGCCCACGATGAGGTAAAACCCTTACTTCATGTTTGTCTGATCTTGATTATCGAAAGTATATCGGATTACAATGGGGTAGCCGAAGGACTACAGTGGTTTCGCCGAGAGGCTAGGGTTCTAAGCTCTAGGCCATGTCTTGCGATGGTTCTATGCGTGTAAGTTGTTTTTCGGCATACCCTCTCCTAGCCTTTATATAGCAGGCCAGGTCCCGAGAGTTCTGAGGATTCGGCTTAGTTACAAAGAAACCTATGTCAATCTTTCCTTGTATGGTGCCTTCTTGCCTTCTCCATCAAGAAGTCTTCTTCGAATAAGTTTCCTCCTCTAGAACCGAATCTAGGGACGGATGCTTGCAACCGTGCGTAGACTCAAGTTGTACTACTCATACATTTCTGCTGTAGATACTCTGCCTCATTCATTATGAATTTAAATTATCTTGATATCGAGTGCGCGTCCAACGCTCCCGATGGGAGTAGCCCCCGAGTCTAGGGACAGATGCTTGCAACCGTGCGTAGACTCAAGTCAAGCAACCTAATGCTGAGAATTCCTTCGGATGCTCCATGATTGAGAAGTCGATACTTTTGATGACATCATTAGTGATGTGGTTGCCGCAACGGTTCGATTGACATGACATGACCTGCTGGGCCCACCCTACTCCTGCGTGGTCAGTTAGGAAATGACCGATCCTTGCGCGTGAGACAATTCTTTACCAAAGATTTTATTCTTTCCCAAGCTTGAGCAACATGTTCATTATCAAAATGTCTAAATTTTATTATGTCTCTTCTCAAAGATATAGTCTTAGCAGGAGGATAATATTTTCCAACAAAAAGCATATTTGCATTTAATCCAAGAATCAATACTATTTCTAGGCAAAGATAGCACCCAATCTTTAGCTCTACCTCTCAAAGAGAAAGGAAACAATTTCAGTTTTCTAATGTCACCATCTATATCCTTATATTTTTGCATCTCACAAAGTTCAACACAATTATTAAGGTGAGATGCGGCATCTTCAGTACTAACACCAGAAAATTGCTCTTTCATAATAAGATTTAATAAAACAGGTTTAATTTCATAGAAGGCTGCTTCAGGAGCAGGTGGAGCAATAGGTGTACAAATAAAATCATTGTTGTTGGTTCTAGTAAAGTCACACAACTTAGTATTTTCAGCGAATCCCATTTTAGCAAAATTAAAACTAAGCAACAGAAATAACAGCTATAATAGAAACTAATTTTTGTGTGTTTTTGATATAAAGACAACTTTAAAAGTAAATTAATTTTTTGTGTTTTTGATATAATAAAGCAAACAAAACAAAGTGAAGTAAACTAAGCAAACTATAACAAAGTAAAGAGATTGGAGATGAAAGACTCCCCTTGCAGAAATCCTCTTTCTCCCCGGCAACGGCGCCAGAAAAGAGCTTGATGGTGCTTATCATTACGCCGACTTCACACTATTGGGGAACCCCAAGAGGAAGGTATGATGAGCACAGTAGCAAGTTTTCCCTCAGTAAGAAACGAACGTTTAATCGACCAGTAGGAGAAAGGCATGACTTCTGAAGGTGTTGCTAGCTGACTAGTGGAAGGACGCACTACCGGTGTCAGCAACAACGTGGAACCTGCACACAACACAACCAAAGTACTTTGCCCTAACTTACAGTGAGGTTGTCAATCTCACCGGTTCCGGTTTGCTGAACACAAAGGATTACACGTATCGAGTGGAAAGAGATGTTTGCAGAAAGTAAGCACAACAGGATTACTGTTGAATTTATTAGTAAAGGAAATATGACCGGGGTCCACAGTTCACTAGAGGTGTCTCTCCATAAAGATAAATAGCATGTTGGGTGAAGAAATTATAGCTGGGCAATTGACAGAATATCGAACATACATGACAAGATGATTACTATGAGATTTGGTTGGGCATTACAACATAATACATAGACCATAATCCAACTGCGTCTATGACTAATAATCCACCTTCAGGTTATTGTCCGAACCCCTTTCGCAGACCGAGGCAAAGCTGAGCTTGATGCCGAGCTTTTCGCAGAATTTATGGAACTCATCAAAGGCGAAGTTGCTTCCATTGTCCGTGATGATGATGTGCGGTACACCGAAGCGACAACTGATGCCGTTGAAAAACTTGACAGCTGTTGCAGCTGTTTGATTGGTGACTGGTATAGCTTTTATCCACTTGGTAAACTTGTCGACTGCGACTAATAGATAACTACGCACCCCTGGCGAAGATTTCGGCATTGGCCCGACTTCATCGAGTCCCCACTGTGTGAAGGACCACATGAGAGGTATTGTCATCAGGTCCGTGGCTGGAGCGTGTGGTTTTGGCGCGAAGCGTTGACAGGGATCACACTTCATGACTAGCTCCCTGGCATCTGCGGCTGTTGGCCAGTAGAACCCAGCTCTAAAGGCTTTGGCGACAAGTGCTCGGCTGCTCGCTTGGTGGCCGCACGTGCCCTCATGTATCTCTCGTAACAAAGCTTTTCCATCTTCAAGTGTGATGCATCATTGGAATATACCCGATACTTCATTTGTAGAGTTCGCCTGCTACCATCGTGTACGCCTAAGATCGGCATACAATACGTCACACTTTTGCTGGGTCATCAGGTAGTTCCTGCCGAAGTAAATATGCAAGAAAAGACTGAGTCCAAACTAGCTCGAGGAGCATAACTTGCTGGCTTGGGCCAATGACGACATTTTTATCGGCTGCTTCAGGCGCAACCCCTGAGTCGGTAGTCGACTGTGTGGGAGATGCCGGAATTTTGACTTTAATGGAACGTTGATTGATTACTTCGTAGTAGACTCCATCCAGAATCGCAGAGCATGTAGAGCCGATGTTTGCCAAAGTATCGGCTTCATCATTGCTAGCTCTGCCGATATGTTTCAGTTCGCAGCCTTCGAATTTTCCTTCCATCAAGTTGTACATCTCTCGATAGGCAATCATATTGTCACTGACCACATCACACAGATTCATCGACTGATATACGAAGAGGTTCAAATCCCCATAAATTTCTGTGGTGACCCTGCATACCACTGCATGTTGTAGTATGTCAGTCGTTGATATAATATTCACGAAGTACCGTTCCGCAAATATTACATCCCTCAGAGTAGTACAACAGAACATAGCAGGTCCATAACTCATTCATTTATTATTACAAACATAATATACATATCATCTCGGAGCTCCTCTTGGGTCCTAAGAGGGATACTCCTGGGTTCGAGACGAACCCAACTTAACTTACAATATAGGAGTCTTAATAATTGGTACATTTATTTCAACGAGCAGTTAAGTACTAGAAGTTCGTACTGCTCGGTTACTACTACTCTCTATCGGTCTAAGCTTGTTCTCCACCGGAACCCTCCCCGGTTCCGTAGACTATAAGGTAGTCTACACCTTCGACACCTCCAGAGAGGTCTTGTTCTTGATAGCCGAGGATGTCGGCTCCTTCAGGGTTGTCGTTGTCCTCCTCCAAGTGGTTCAGACAATCTAAGCAGGGGATTTAAGAGTGGTATGAGTACGAGCGTACTCAACAAGTTCATTATAGAAAAGGGGTGTTTAATGCACTAGCTACGATACTAGACCAGAAAGTCTAATACCAATGCAAGTTTTGATAAACATTTATTCAAGAGGTTGCTTTTATTACGAAGAGCTATGTCCGTCGGCCTTCACCGGTTTACTAGAACTTCATGGAGTTCCTTTCCGGCAGCGTTCGCAGTTCCAAATCCCGGAACGGGGAGTGACAGGTCACGATTCATTACACTCTGCGAGAGGTGTGTTGCTTTACCCATAAGAGATCTTAACCTTGGTGCCAACCGGGCAGCTTTCCCGTCCACACTTCCTCTGGTGTGAGGCCCGGTATAAGGTCTAGCCAATCATGTTCCTCCGCTACCTCGAACACCCACCCGTTGTTGCAATCTCCGACCCTGGGTCCACGCCGGTTCACTTACACCAATTAAGGATGGGCCCCGACCACGACGACAATGCAGGGCTCTACCATACATTCCTATGCCGGCAGTTGCAACCCATCATAGACCTCATTACCGTGGGGACTTCTACGGGTTCCCCTGCATCTTGTCTCTCGAGATCAAGTGCACCCAGTAATGAGCATCCGTTGATGAACGAGAGGTGGAAACACTTTTGACTATTCCGTCCCACTCCGGATCTTATGGTTAACACGGGTATTACGACACAAGAATCACTGGACGACATTTGTTGTTTAGTCCTAGATGGATATAAACCCTTGCAATGGAACCTCCACCATATCAACACAATCCATGGTTCCATTGCCAACCACATAGTCATATTCATAGTTATGAAAATAGTGGTTTTGGTTTTTATGCAATAATGATAATAATAGTACTTTGCAAGTAATTTGATAAAGATACTCAAATGACATGAGCAAGCGATGAACTTGCTCGAATACGCAAAGTGTTGCAGTTGGATGGTGTGGAGTGACCCTTGTCCTCTGTTGCTGAAAAATAGCATCATTGTCCGATAAGGGCAATGGTTAAAGAAGCATTGATGCATGATTCCAATTTTAGGGTTTGTTCCCCCTTCCGATGTCGTTATTATTTCATGTGAGAGGTTAATACTAAGAATAATTTGGAGATACTCTATTTAGGGCAAATACAACCTGGAAATGTGGTCAAGGTGTTTTTAAAGTCCAAAAGAATTTATGGACTTATTTTCATTATTGAAAATAAAATATGTGATTTTAAATGATTATTTTAATCTTCAAATTTGAACTTATTCTTGTTTATCTTCAAAAATTCTACTTCATATTTTATTATGATAGAGTTTTTTATACTGAGTGGTTTTCATATTTTTAATTATTTTTTTAGAGTTAGGAAACATTTATTGTGCATTTTCAAAGTTTCTGCATTTTAATTGAATTGTGAAATGACAAAAATGCCCCTGGGCCCACCTGTCAGGGTGGCCCAGCGGTTAACCCTAACCCGAGCCGCACTTCCGGCTCGGTCGGACGCACCCGTCCCCTTCTCCTTCTCCCTCGCGAACCCTAGCTCTCCTCTCTCTCTCTCGCGACGCCGTGGTCGCTGCGCGCCGTCGCCGAATTACTCCGGCCGCCACCGGCCATCCCGCCGGCGAGATCGGTCGCAATCGAACGGCCGCACGACGGCGCACCGATCGGTCCGCGCCGATCTGTGTTTCCTCGTCGTCACCGCTCTCCCCCAACACCTCTGCGTCATGGCCGTGGGGGTTCCGCGGCGATCTCGTCGTTGCCGACGAACCTGGCTCCGTGGCGTGGCCGTGTGCCTCGCCATGGTTGCGTTGGAGCCCCTGCGCCTCGGCGACCGCCTGGCTTGGCCATGGCTTGGCGCTGCCGTGGCCAGGCTCTGCCGCCACGGTGACGCCGTGGTGCTGTGATACGCGTACTGCACGCGTCCGTTGGGAACCCCAAGTGGAAGGTGTGATGCGTACAGCAGCAAGTTTCCCTCAGTAAGAAACCAAGGTTTATCGAACCAGTAGGAGTCAAGAAGCACGTTGAAGGTTGATGGCGGCGAGATGTAGTGCGGCGCAACACCGGGGATTCCGGCGCCAACGTGGAACCTGCACAACACAACCAAAGTACTTTGCCCCAACGAAACGAGTGAGGTTGTCAATCTCACAAGCTTGCTCGTAATAAAGGATTAGATGTATATTGTGGATGATGATTGTTTGCGAGAAAACGAGTAGAACAAGTATTGCGATAGATTGTATTCAATGTAAAAGAATGGACCGGGGTCCACAGTTCACTAGAGGTGTCTCTCCCATAAGATAAATAGCATGTTGGGTGAACAAATTACGGTCGGGCAATTGACAAATAGAGAGGGCATGACCATGCACATACATGATATGATGAATATTGTGAGATTTAATTGGGCATTACGACAAAGTACATAGACCGCTATCCAGCATGCATCTATGCCTAAAAAGTCCACCTTCGGGTTATCATCCGAACCCCTTCCGGTATTAAGTTGCAAAACAACGAGACAATTGCATTAAGTATGGTGCGTAATGTAATCAATAACTACATCCTCGGACATAGCATCAATGTTTTATCCCTAGTGGCAACAACACATCCACAACCTTAGAACTTTACGTCGGTGTCCCAGATTTAATGGAGGCATGAACCCACTATCGAGCATAAATACTCCCTCTTGGAGTTAAGAGCAAAAACTTGGCCGAGCCTCTACTAATAACGGAGAGCATGCAAGATCATAAACAACACATAGGTAATAGATTGATAATCAACATAACATAGTATTCTCTATCCATCGGATCCCGACAAACACAACATATAGAATTACAGATAGATGATCTTGATCATGTTAGGCAGCTCACAAGATCCGACAATGAAGCACATGAGGAGAAGACGACCATCTAGCTACGGCTATGGACCCATAGTCCGGGGGGGAACTACTCACTCATCACTCCGGAGGCGACCATGGCGGTGAAGAGTCCTCCGGGAGATGATTCCCCTCTCCCGGCGAGGTACCGGAGGTGATCTCGAGAATCCCCGAGATGGGATTGGCGGCGGCGGCGTCTCGGTAAGGTTTTCCGTATCGTGGCTCTCGGTGCTTGGGGGTTTCGCGACGAAGGCTTTAAGTAGGCGGAAGGGCAACGCGGGGGCCACACGAGGGCCCCACACGCCGGGCCGCGCGGCCAAGGGCCGGCCGCGCCGCCCTGTGGTGTCGGCGCCTCGTGGCCCCACTTCCTTTCCCCCTCGGTCTTCCGGAAGCTTCGTGCAAAAATAGGACCACGGGCGTTGATTTCGTCCAATTCCGAGAATATTTCCTTTGTAGGATTTCGAAACCAAAACAGCGAAAACATGACAGCGGCTCTTCGGCATCTCGTTAATAGGTTAGTGCTGGAAAATGCATAAATACGACATATAATGTGTATAAAACATGTAGATATCATCAATAATGTGGCATGGAACATAAGAAGTTATCGATACGTCGGAGACGTATCGTGCTGCTCCAGGTTAGTGCCCCCGTTCTCCTCCTTTCTCTCCTCCTCCTCTTCGTCTAGCTCTGTCTACTGGCCTGCTTCCCCTCATGGAGATGCTGGCCTTGCCGATGGGCTCTGCGCCATGCTCGTCCTGGTGCTGTCTTGATGCGCTAGCTGCTGCTTCCTACACGCGCTATGGCTGCAAGCTGATGTGCTTGTGCTACGGCTTTGCTTATGCTATTTGCTGTGTTGCTGCTGCCACGCTTGCCCTAGTCTATGCGCGTGTGCAAATCTTACTGTGGCGTATGCCTCCTTTGTTTCCTGTCTCTGCTCACCCTTGTGGTTATACATGCTATTATCTGTCTAGATGCTCATCTGAGCATCTCTAGCCATTGCTGTTGCTTGCTTGCTTGTGTTGTGCTATGCTCTGGCTCCCCTGGTTCACTACTCGTGAGTGATTCTTGCTTGTTTAGCAAGTACCGAGTGCTTGCTTGGGTGATGATTAAAGGTTGTTGGCTCATGGTAGGCTCGGCCTTGCTTAATTGTTGTCCATATACATCAATTCCTTGATGATATGCTTCGGATACAATCATAAAAATGGTTTATGTAATTGTCCGTGATTCAATTGTTGCTTAACTGTGGCCGTTTAATTTATATGATTCCTGTGTTGATGCCAGTGATGCCCTAGCATGCCCTGGCATGCTCTAGCAAGCTTCTGATGATCATATGATCATCAGTTGCTTGTAAAAGCTGCTGTGTTGTTTCAGTGCTTCATTTCTATTCAACTTTGTGATGTGTGTGTATCACACGAGGCTGAGTCCTCGGTGTGTCTTGGTGCTTACTTAAGCAGCAGTTGTTGCTTGCAATGATCCATTGGATCATCTGCAAGGCCCTGGTGCTTTGATTATCTGTGTTCTTCACTTATCTGTATTGCCTGGATTTACTGAAATAGATAAGTGATGTGAGCTGCTTTGCAGTTGTGATCATCCTATTAACTGTGACAGGGCTAGATGGATGCCAACACTCCGTTGTGTACCCTAGCCCTTTACTGAATCCAGATGGATAATGATGTGTAGGCTCTTGTGCTGGCTCAGGGTTGAGGTGGCCCTGGCAGCACTTGTGATGCTGTCATGGTTGCTCCCCTCTCTGTGACTTGTATGGTTTGTGATTGCTTGCTGGAATGGAATAGCTGTTCACTGGCTTGATCCAATATTGGACTTCCAGTGACCTTTTGATGTTGACAAAGTATATAGACAAGAAACTGTCTATAGTCTGATGGCATAAATAGCTGTAGGTGCTAAGTGTGTGGGCTAGGCTAGCTGTGATTTCATCTTTTGCTGGATTTCTTCAGTTATGCATTGATTTGCATAACTGCTGTTCCCATAGGATGATTGCCTAATGGTCTTTACCCATATTTGCTTGCACCAAATGGCTTTGCAGCCAAATGATGACACAAACAGGGTTTCATACCCTTTTTTGAATCTGTGATGCATGTGTGTGCTTATTGATGAGCAAAGCATGTGTTTGCTCAGGTTCTTTTGTGTATACCTCACTCCAGCTCCTAGAAAATGGGTGTTGGTGTAGAGGTTTTGCTTCTGGTTGATGACTTAGGCTTGCTCTGCTCCTCCTGGCTAGCTTGAGCTTGTTCTACTCCATCCTGTGCTTGTTCACAGTTGACAGTTCTTGGTGAAACTGTCCCTGGATGATTTCTGGTGGGTTGCTGTTCTTCCTGTTCTCTTTTGTGTATACCTCACTCCCATCCTAGAGAATATTGTTTTGGTGTAGAAGGTTTACATACTATGATGATCTCTTATAGCATACCCACTCCTCTATGGCTTTAGTCTTGTAGTTCAGTCATGTGGTTATGAAGATTTTGTTGAACAGCGTTATTCCTTTATTTTGTGTATTCTTATGTTCTTGTGACTTATAGTTGTGGTCTGTGGTGGTGTGGTTACAGCCAGTGGAAAAAGTTTTTATGTGAACCTTATTGTTGATCTCTGAGTGACAGCAAAGACACAGCCCTCTTGGTGACTTCTTTGACACATGTGTGTGTGTTGTCTTTTGTGCCACACTTTTGCCAATGAATCCCTAAGCCTAGTCAATGCCATCAACATGCCAGAGTACTTAGTATCTGCTTGTGCTGACACTTAAGTGGATCAGGCTCCGTGGCTCATTCTATCCACCTCCAATTTCTTTATTTCCTGTACCTTGGTCATTCATATAGCATAAACTTATTTTTGTTGTCTGTTATATAAAGGGGTTCAGGTGATCAAATGGACATAAAAATCATCAGACTAGAGACTAGTAAGAGTTTGGCTTGTGGTTTTGAGATGAATCGTTGCATTGTAGTTTTCATACTTCTTTCTTTTTCTACTTTTGATTCTTGTAATGTTGTATTTATTTCATTTGTGAATAATGTAAGAACAATGTATATTAAAAATATGGCAAATAATCAGTAAAGCTTTCAAAGTTTTCTCTAGTGTGACTTCCCTTATTATTTGTGTTGTTCATAATGTATGTTCTTTACAATTGACAGCCGTTTCCATCATGATTGAATTATAGTTTTATTTGTTGGGATTTCTGAATTTTAGTGCTAGTTTAATTAATTAATACTCAGTTTTCACAGCCTCTTAACTTTCTCACACAGTTGCCCTATAATTTGAAGCCTTCGGAGGCTCGGGCCAGGAGGTGCAAGCCTGTTCGAAGGCCTTGCGTTCTGGTGGCAGCTGAGGAAACTGGTGCATTCTGACAACCGTTCTTCAAAATGTGGTGACTGTCCAGCGGGCTGACAGCTCCTCCGTCCAGAAGCTGGAATACCGCCCTCATGTGGCCATCTCTCCCTGCCTGTCGTGCCCGCCGAGCAGCTCGCCACCACCACCCGGCTCGCCTCCCAGTACGGAGTCTGCCCACCATCTCTTTTTGTAATTGGCTCACAGTGCGAGGCTATTCCCATCGTATTGAGAAGGTGAGATGGAGGGATCTAGCATAGATTTCATCACGAATACTTATCGTCTGCCTATCATGTGGGTGCGATGGCGATTTTCAGCGTAATGGGTGATGCTCAGCTTCAGCTGGTGCCTTTTTGAATGAGATGGATCAGTGGTAGCTTCAGGCAGGTGGTTGGTGGTTCTGGCTTACGTGATTCATGACACAGCAGGCTGGTTCTTCCATAACACAGTGGTGCAACCACCATCGTGCTTGAATTTACAAAGTAACGTCTCTGATACTTTCTTCTGGGGCTCTCAAATGTTTGAGTTCATTCCAGAATGTTTTCCTTTGACTCAGGAGGAAGATTTGTTCCCTGTTTAGAAGAAGATAAGATTTCTTTGCTTCAGATACTTCTGTAAAGATTGGTAAAATTAACATCCATGTGAGGCAGGGAAAAGCAGGCATCATCAGAGTATTAAGAGCTGCATCTCCGAGGTAAGTAAGCATCATCATCTCCTCTACTCTTCTTCTGCCCTCTGCTCCAAGCAGTCGTCTTTGGCCCGTGTATCCTTCTGTGGGTCATAATGACACCATCGTCAGTTGTGGTATGCTTAGTGGATCTGGTTATCACAGTCAGTCTAGAGGCAATGCGGAGCATTGAGTCGGCCTCCCTCAGATAGTGAGGAATGAATGATATTTCTACAGATGGTAAATCGGGGAAATGTGATGGCGAACAATAGAAAGGAGATCAATGCATGGAATATAGCTTTGGTGCCAGATTTGTGTGTGATGATGAAGAATAAAGAATAGTGACAGCCTCGTTTTAACCAAATTACGAAGTGAAGACTTGCCAACAGTGAGAGTGAACGGGGAGAGCTGACTTGTGGGGCACCATGTTCAAACTGTAGTAGTACCATATCACATTCTCTGAAAATAATTTCGAGTTATTAAGGGAAGTAGGCCGGGGTAGGATTCACGGTTAAGTAGCATGCCCAAGGTGTGGTTTCAAAGTTTGGCCATCCTGATAAGTGACTGGTTGGAATGTCGGCAACTTGATTGTGTGTTTAGATCACGGTGTGAAAATTTGTTATCCCATTCAGCATCATATCATGTGTTTGAGATGAAGAATAATGAGATCCATGAGTGTCTACCTCTAGGGAGGCAGACTGAAAACAATACTTCGAAAGACTGGTGGTTGTGAGATGTAATCTCGTTAGGTGAGAAGGCCTTCCATAGAATCCTTTGTTTTCATCAAAGGTGGTTGGGAAAGTATAAAATGGAGTCACACTTGCATGAGAATATTCTGCTCCACCAAAGAGTAAATGTATGAATCAATGATCATGGAATGAAAGCTTTTAATTCCTTTACACTTTCAAAAGGCTAAAGTAGAATGGCCAAGTCTGATGATGTTATAAATGGAATAAGCATACGATTCCTAAATTAAACCAGAAGTAATACTAAGGAGTATTTCAGAAGGCTTTTATTTATTTCAGAAAGCTTTCAACACGAGCTTTTACAGGCAGTTAGGGGCAGCATTGACGTGGTTATCAACTCTTCCATGGGTTTTGAGACAGCTAGTTCTTTGTCTGCAGTTGATGGACATAATTGGATGTTCCTGTACTTATAGGGATTTCAGAGAGAGGATTAAATCTGAAAAGGTTAGACTTAGTTTTGAAATTTTGTGTGACCTTATGGAAGTCATCCAGCAGACTTGTTATCCACCTGATGACGCCACAAATTTGGAAGTGTGGTAGAAGCGGTGACTGCAGGTGGGCATAGGAATGTATGGGCGCGTGCAGTACAAAGAAAATTCAGGTAAAGTTTTCTTTGACAACTGTGTGTCCTTTACATGGCTCTAGAATATCTTGTTTCCATTGGATGGTAATTGTATGCATAAAAACACTGGGGTAAGAAAGATGGATGAACATCATGGTAGAATTGTGGTCAAAGCCAATTCCAATGAAATTTTGCAAAGGTGAACTATGTAACAGGTAACCCTTTGGAAGTTTCAATTCGAGGTCAAGTCATTGAAAGACCATCTTTGTGACAAATATTTAAATCAAGATTGAGCGGAATAGTCATAAATAAAGATCAGTCTGCGATCAAAGTACATCCACAATTGTCTTGTGCATCTCGTGTCCGTCTTTAATTAAATCTTCCATGCCAAAGAGGAACAAAAACAATTAAGGATGCAGTGTGTCGAGAAAAGAATAGAGGAAGCACAAAATAACTCTCCTAACGACAAAGAAAAGCAGGCCCGATGGAAGGTATCAGTGAGTTTAGTTGTTAAATACCCATTGAGGATAATGAATCAGTGAGATACCTATCTAGCAGTGTTTTCATGGTGTTGTAGGGGTGAAGAGGTAGAAAATAGTCCAGTGTAATGACCAGGATACTTCTACATTGCAAATTTGAACTATGTATGAATATTTCTCACCCTTACTTTAAGAAGAACCAATGGATAAAAATCAGTCAGAACTTCAATATATCTCGATGTCATTCAAACCGTAGGTAAAGTAGGAAGAATAGGATCGGAGAGCTAGTCAGAAAGATGGTCTGTAGGTCAAGACGTAAGTGCAGCGTTGTGGAATCCCTAAGACTTTGTGCTGAAACTATCAAAGTAAATTTGACCGACTTTTGGAATGGAAGATCAGTGAGAATGAAAGTACGAGAGAGAATAAACTGACAATTCAACCAGGAATTGAAGCGTGATTCTTGTGATGTGATTGAAACTGACAAATGCGAAGGAGATTAAGCGGTTCTTGTGAGAGATTAGGCAGCAAATACGAAGGAGATTGAAAGCAATGATTCCAACATGGGGGTCAAAACCGTGGATCAAAGGCAGAAACAGATAGATGTAGAGCCTGTGGGCTCATTGATGGAAACGGGAGGAAAGATGGATATGAATGCTTCAACCGTGAGTCTAGAAGAGGAGGGACGATGTGATGGGAGTATACAGTGAAGTGGGCCATGATACAAAACTAACTTGAGTGCATATGGGAAAGAAAAGCTAAACTGGGAAGGGCAAAGAAGAACAAAAGGAAGAGTAGACACAGTAATATCCTGTTAAGTTGCAGAGTAAGGAGTGGTATGCAGTAGTCACAGAACAAAAAGAAAGAATTTTGTTAAGAACAACTAATTTTGGTTGTGTAAACAATTTGTGTTGAAGGTTCCTTTTGTGATAGCGATCCCTTTGTGTTAGACAATTTATGGCCAAAGGATACTGCTTGTGTTGAACAGACGTTTAATTTGTATGAACAATTTGTGTGTGGTTCCACTGTATTAGAGATCACTTGCATTGGAGCAATTTGAATTTGTGAACAATTTATGCCATTTAATACATTTATCTACTATTTAAAAGATTTCAAAGTTTTAAAGTTTTAAGGGTTTGGGATTTCAATTCAAAATAATTTAAAAACATGTCAAAACCTTCCACTGCAGAATGTAATATATTACACCTACAACTGAAAATAATAATGGAAAAAGAAATATAGAGATATAGAGATTTTTATGCCAAAAAGCTTCAAAACCACTTCCTAGTCCAGCAGGCTGCTAGTGTAAGAGATGCAGGCTGCTCAATACCTCCAAATACACACTGTGGCTGAGCTTTGATAAAATGGGTCCAAGTTAAATACTTATATATCTTTGAAGTTGCAAGCAATATCTAATCTGAAGCAAATGTAATATATTGTTCAAATAACACAATTTCACAATTTTATGTAAAAGCCCATTCATAGTAAAAGTTTATTATTTGGGTACCTATTTTCTTGGTATTCAGTTTTCCCCCTCAGAGCCCTTGTTTCCTGGGTCATGCACCGTTTCTAAATAAACATTCCTCACTTTTCCACCCTCCCGTTCCTCTGATTTCCTGCTGTACTCCTTCACTTCAATCTGTGATTGGTAGAATGTCATATCTGGATCTTAATTGGTCGAAAGCTCAGCAAACGCATGGTCGATCATTTGTAATTGGTGGCTGCTCTTATCTCTGCCTGCAGTGGACGCTATCTGGGAGCAAAAATGAGGCCACATCACCCTCTACATCTGTGATCACATATTGATGCACATCCTCCTCTCTGTGTACTCTCTTCTTCATGGTAGAAATCAGTAGTAGCAGATCTCTAATACGTCGTCTTTTGGCAGCGTCATGTGTGCCGAATCTAACGTCGCGTCACGGCCAGCATCTGTGTAGCAGATCTAACCATCGTCTGTGGCCATGAATCTCTTGTCTTGTCAGCATGTGAATCTAACCGTCTCGCGTCATGTGTGAATCTACTTCGTCGTCACAGCCAGCGTCGTAGCAGATCTATGTACGTGCGTAAATGGCTCATCGATCTAACAGTAAATGCAGCCAGCGTGCATCTAACAAATAAATGCTAGCATGGATCTAAAGTACGGTAGGAATCTAACGTGAGAAATAGTTAAATGTCTCTCGTCTAATGTCTCATCTACTTTAAGTTCTGTTCCTCGCGAATCTGTTGAATGATGAAACGCAAAGGCAGTGACGTGCGGCGTTGGTCGCCGATGCCCACGAACATTGAAGCCATACGCCTGCAACCATCAGCAAGCGGCGCCAGGCCGACCCTTCAATGCCGGAGCGATGTCTCACTTCGATGCGGGAAGTGTGAAATCGATGCCAGAGCAGTTGAAGCCATATGCGTCTGCAACACTTGTTCTGGCTTAATGATCGGCCTGTGAGATCGTCGTGTTCCTGCGGCGAGTTAGAGCAGTCGCAATCTCCCACAGTTTCATTCAAACCGCCCTTCATCCTCCGCTCTCCACGCGTGATTAATAGTATGAATGACCACCCTCGACCGCTTGATGAATCACGACCCTTTCACCACCTCCATTTCGCCATACGACCCATTAATTAGCCTTTGCAGAATTGGGATGGAATTATTGTAAATTTTGGCATTTTGATTTTCAGTAGGATAAAATTGTTGAGAACTACCTCCGTCTCAAAAAAAGCTTCTTCCACGATTTCTTGAGTATTAATCACTTCTTGTCGTATGTATGATTTGAATTCTTATCTTAGCTTGATTGGAAGATAATGATATGTCTATTTAATCAGTGGTGTGCTTTCTTTTGGATCCCCTTGCTAAAGTTATGATGCGCATTGCTTGGCGCAAGTGTTATTTTGAAATATGGGTGCTCAATTACAACAAATACAGTCGTTGAGCCATCTCTTTGAACAATTCTGCTGCTAAGTAAGTCTACGAACCGCATGGCGTCAGAATAGAGGATGACGCACAATAGCTTCACACGGAATGAATCTACTTTTTCTCATATCTGCATCTTCAATTCTACATATTCTAGATTTTTCTGCCACTTGATCAATCACGGCGGGATGTAGTATCAATATGGTATATCATGCAGAATAAACTCTGGATTTCTTCTTTTCTACTCCGATAATGACTCGAATATCATC
>NC_061510.1:301893275-301929959 GCF_022539505.1 Lolium rigidum | reverse complement strand
AAAGAGAGCATCAAGAGGCAAATTCAAAACACATTTAAGTCTAACATGCTTCCTATGCATAGGAATCTTGTAAATAAACAAGTTCATGAAGAGCAAAGTGACAAGCATAGGAAGATAAAACAAGTGTAGCTTCAAAAATTTCAGCACATAGAGAGGCATTTTAGTAACATGAAAATTTCTACAACCATATTTTCCTCTCTCATAATAACTTTCAGTAGCATCATGAGCAAACTCAACAATATAACTATCACATAAAGCATTCTTATCATGAGTCTCATGCATAAAATTATTACTCTCCACATAAGCATAATCAATTTTATTAGTTGTAGTGGGAGCAAATTCAACAAAGTAGCTATCATTATTATTCTCATCAAGTGTAGGAGGCATAGTATAATCACAACAAAATTTACTCTCCATAGTAGGTGGCACCAAAAGACCACTATCATTATCATCATAAATAGGAGGCAAAGTATCATCAAAGAAAATTTTCTCCTCAATGCTTGGGGGACTAAAAAGATCATGAAAACCAGCTTCCCCAAGCTTAGAACTTTCTATATTATTATCAACAATGGTGTTCAAAGCGTTCATACTAATATTACTACCAAGCATGCAAATAAGATTTCATAGGTTTTTTAATTTTCGCATCAAACAATCCATGTTTTAAATCAGGAAATAGAATAAGAAGCTCATTGTTGTCCATTATGCCAAACTAGTGTAAACAAGAAACAAAAAGATGCAATTGCAGGATCTAAAGGAAATAGCTTCGAGCACAAACACAATGGCGCCGTAAAAGTACTCGTTACCCGGAACCGGAGTATGAGTGCCTTTTTACCTTTCCTCCCCGGCAACGGCGCCGTAAAAGTAGCTTGATGTCTACGGGAGCTTCTATTCTTGTAGACGCGTGTTGGGCCTCCAAGAGCAGAGGTTTGTAGAATAGCAGCAAGTTTCCCTTAAGTGGATTACCCAAGGTTTATCGATCTCAGGGAGGAAGAGGTCAAAGATATCCCTCTCATGCAACCCTGCAACCACAAAGCAAGAAGTCTCTTGTGTCCCCAACACACCTAATAGGTGCACTAGTTCGGCGAAGAGATAGTGAAATACAGGTGGTATGAATAAGTAGTAGCAACGGCACCAGAAAAGTGCTTTGCCCAGGACAGTAAACAAGCAGCAATAGCAGTATCTAGGAACAAGGCCTAGGGATTACACTTTCACTAGTGGACACTCTCAACATTGATCACATAACAGAATAGATAAATGCATACTCTACACTTTTGTTGGATGATGAACACATTGCGTAGGATTACACGAACCCTCAATGCCGGAGTTAACAAGCTCCACAATAATGCTCATATTTTAGTAACCTTTAGTGTAAGATAGATCAAAAGACTAAACCAAGTACTAACATAGCATGCACACTGTCACCTTCATGCATATGTAGGAGGAATAGATCACATCAATATTATCATAGCAATAGTTAACTTCGCAATCTACAAGAGATCATGATCATAGCATAAACCAAGTACTATCACGGTGCACACACTGTCACCTTTGCACACGTGCAGGAGGAATAAAACTACTTTAATAACATTGCTAGAGTAGCACATAGATAAATTGTGATACAAACACATTGCAATCATAAAGAGATATAAATAAGCACCTCACTATGCCATTCAACAAGTGAATAAGTATTCTGTGAAATATAGCCTAAGAGACCCACACGGTGCACACACTCGTCACCTTTACACACGTGGGACAAGGAGTCTCCGGAGATCACATAAGTAAAACTCACTTGACTAGCATAGTGACATCTAGATTACAAGCATCATCATATGAATCTCAATCATGTAAGGCAGCTCATGAGATTATTGTATTGAAGTACATAGGAGAGAGATGAACCACATAGCTACCGGTACAGCCCCGAGCCTCGATGGAGAACTACTCCCTCCTCATGGGAGCAGCAGCGGTGATGAAGATGGCGGTGGAGATGGCAGCGGTGTCGATGGAGAAGCCTTCCGGGGCACTTCCCCGCTCCGGCAGGTGCCGGAACAGTAGACTCCTGTCCCCTGCATCTTGGCTTCGCGATGGCGACGGCTCTGGAAGGTTTTCCGTATCGTGGTTCTTCGCATCAGGGTTTTCTCGACGGAGGCTTTAAATAGGCGGAAGGGCAGCGTCAGAGGGTCGAAGAGGCGGCGACACCATAGGCTGGCGCGGCCAGGGCCCAGGCCGCGCCACCCTATCATCTGGGGCCCACAGGGCCACCCTCTGGCGGCTCTCGGGTGTTCTGGATGCTTCCGGTGAAAATAGGAACATGGGTCTTGATTTCGTCCGATTCCGAGAATATTTCGTTACTAGGATTTCTGAAACCAAAAACAGCAGAAAACGAAGAATCGGCTCTTCGGCATCTTGTTAATAGATTAGTTCCAGAAAATGCACGAATATGACATAAAGTGTGCATAAAACATGTAGGTATCATCAATAATATGGCATGGAACATAAGAAATTATCGATACGTCGGAGACGTATCACCGACCTTCTTCGTCCAGGGTTCGCTGAATTTTGGCGGCCAAATCAGGCCGTGCCTTCCTCAACGTGTGCAGGTATAATTTTTCAGCTTCCTCCAACCCACGCAGACGCTGAACCCTTCGCTTCTGGGAACAGCTGAGCCCATCAGGGCACCACCTTGGCCGATGATACTTATCTTCTTCATCATCGTCCTCTAGTTCCTCGAGATCTTCTACCCGAGCGGACTCAGCATGCTTGTTCCGAGGCGGGAGAGGCCCTAGACGCTTGAACACGGACACTTTAGCTGCGTCCTTCTTCTTCCGTTTGCATTCTGGGCAGTTGCCGATCGTTGGCCATCGGCTCATTCCTGAATCCCAGCAGTGTCTGAAGAAGGGGCAGTCCCAGTGCCTATCCACGTTGTTTCGTTCCCTCGACTTTTCCCTGGCGTGGCGCTCGTATTGCTCCTCGTCGTGATCATGCCGACGATGTCTCCTGTCGTCCCTAGCCAGACGATCTTCTTCATCATCGTCGTTGTATCGCCGGCGTTGGTCATACCGACTCACATACTTGTTGAGGAGGTGATCGCAGAGAGGTCGTTGATACCTTATGTTTTTCACTTCTCCCTCTCGTGACGTAGCGCTTGCCGTCTTGGCGGAGCCGATCGCGTGGAGCGGCTTCCTCTCGTATCTTTGCTATGAGAGCAGCTGCCCTCATCTCCGTCCTTACCGGAGTGGTGTCCAGTGTCCTACCGTGTTGATGTCGAGTGAGGGTCTTGGCTGGCACCCTTCAAGGTAAGTACGCCCCACCATGTTAACGGTGGACGCCGGTGAAATCGGTACTCCCGGTGCTGCCAATGCGCATGGCAACGGCGGACGGGCCTCGGAACGCACTTTCATGTGAGAACCCCTTCCACTTGATGCCATGGGAGAGGGCTTTGCGGAAAGAGCCGATGAGTTCGGCTTCGAGGGTTGCCTTGATCTCGTCATGTTTCTTCTTGAGTTCACCAGGCAGATCCTCGTACTTGACCGGAGTGCTTTCCGCCATCTCGGATGTAGATGGCGATGTTGTGGATGTCGAAGGTCGTCCCACCGGGCGTGCCAGAATGTGTTGACGTCAGAAACCCACTGGCGGGCAGCGACGGGCAACACAGTAGAGCCGGGAACAACTAGGGCTGCGGCTGGCCCCAGTCCCTCGCAGCGACGGCCCGCAAAGCCTCCTGGTCACACGTCCGATGCTATCGCAAGGGCGTGCCACCTGACCTATACCTGGTCAGGAAGGTGTTGGATGATGCCTCGCTTAGTTTCCTGCATGGCATACACGTAAACATTAAATACGAGCCTCGATCGGCTCTTAGGTTATCCTGTGAATCGGCTCAAAGAGCCGATCCACCCATGATTCGTACAAGGTGTCCGAATATATGGTGGTCCTGCTTGATCAAAATAAAGCTGATGAGATCTACGACGATTTAGGGTTTTCACCGCATAATCGGATCATCCTACTCACGATTGGGCCTCGCGCTCGCGCACGGTGACCGTAAGCCGATCCTAGACAGGGCCTAAAAACCAACACGAGGTTGATCCCGGAACGTCCCGTCTAGGGCTAGCAAACTCCACCCTACACGCCGCTGGATCCTCCAACCCTTTGTAAGGCCTAACTATTGCGGATGTTAAAATAATCCTTGATGAACAAGGAGCAACCGTAACGGATCGGATCTACTAAACTATGATCAAGCGGGGTGCCGCCCCTACACCTAAGATAGGTGTAAGGGCGGCTAGATGCATGAGGGTCGCACTACGACAGCATATGATACGAAGAACAATGCTAACCCTAACACATCTAAGATAACTACGTTGCTCGCCATCAAAAGGCTTCAGCACGAGCAACGCATGAACAACGTGGGTAGGCTTGTGCTGCCTAGATCGCAAGATGCGATCTAGGCAGCATGGTGCTTACCGGAGAAACCCTCAAGACGAAGGAGTTGGCGATGCGCCGAGATTTGTTTGTGTTGAACGTTGGTTGTTGTTTATTCCATAAACCCTAGATACATATTTATAGTCCAAGGGACTTTCTAATTCAGGCGTGCACCCAACCGTGCACGGGTAAAACTCCGACTCCTAACCAACACGTAATCTAATATGTTACATGATACAAGGGCAAACTAGCCCAAACGTTGCATACGAGGCCGATTCACGTATTTCTTTTATATGTAATCTCCAAGCCCATCTTGATCGCGGCCCATCTCCTGATTTAGCCAAAATCTGGTGATAACAGCTCTATGTAGTTCTTCATTAATAGGTGCAAAGTACATGATGCAAGAGCTTAAACATGATCTATATGAGCACAAAAATTGCCAAGTATCAAATTATTCAAGACATTATACCAATTACCACATGAAGCATTTTCTGTTTCCAAGCATATAACAATGAACGAAGCAGTTTCACCCTTCGCCATGAACATTAAAAAGTAAAGCTAAGAACACATGTGTTCATACGAAACAGTGGAGCGTGTCTCTCTCCCACACAAAGAATGCTAGGATCCGATTTTATTCAAACAAAAACAAAAACAAAAACATACAGACGCTCCAAGTAAAGCACACAAGATGTGACGGAATAAAAATATAGTTTCACTAGAGGTGACCTGATAAGTTGTCGATGAAAAAGGGATGCCTTGGGCATCCCCAAGCTTAGATGCTTGAGTCTTCTTAAAATATGCAGGGATGAACCACGGGGGCATCCCCAAGCTTAGAATTTTCACTCTTCTTGATCATATTGTATCATCCTCCTCTCTTGACCCTTGAAAACTTCCTCCACACCAAACTCAAAACAAACTCATTAGAGGGTTAGTGCATAATCAAAAATTCACATATTCAGAGGTGACATAATCATTCTTAACACTTCGGACATTGCACAAAGCTACTGAAAGTTAATGGAACAAAGAAATCCATCAAACATAGCAAAACAGGCAATGCGAAATAAAAGGCAGAATCTGTCAAAACAGAACAGTCCGTAAAGACGAATTTTTCTGCGGCACTTAACTTGCTCAGATGAAAAAGATCAAATTGAATGAAAGTTGCGTACATATCTGAGGATCACGCACGTAAATTGGAAGATTTTTCTAAATTACCTACAGACGGGGCTGCTCAATTTCGTGACAGTAAGAAATCTGTTTCTGCGCAGTAATCCAAATCTAGTATCAACCCTACTATCAAAGACTTACTTGGCACAAAAATGCAATAAAATAAAGATAAGGAGAGGTTGCTACAGTAGTAACAACTTCCAAGACTCAAATATAAAACAAAAGTGCAGAAGTAAAATAATGGGTTGTCTCCCATAATTGCTTTTCTTAACGCCTTTCGACTAGGCGCAGAAAGTGTGAATCAAGTGACATCAAGAGATGAAGCATCAACATCATAATTTGTTCTAATAATAGAATCATAAGGTAACTTCATTCTCTTTCTAGGGAAGTGTGCCATACCTTTCTTGAGAGGAAACTAATACTTAATATTCCCTTCCTTCATATCAATGATAGCACCAACAGTTCGAAGAAAAGGTCTTCCCAATATAATGGGACAAGATGCATTGCATTCAATATCCAAGACAACAAAATCAACGGGGACAAGGTTATTGTTAACCATAATGCGAAAATTATCAATCCACCCCAAAGGTTTCTTTATAGCATTATCAACAAGATTAACATCCAAATAACAATTTTTCAATGGTGGCAAGTCAAGCATATCATAGATTTTCTTAGGCATAACAGCAATACTTGCACCAAGATCACATAAAGCATTACAATCAAAATCATTGACCTTCATCTTAATGATGGGCTCCCAACCATCTTCTAACTTCCTAGGAATAGAAGTTTCAAGTTTTAGTTTCTCCTCTCTAGCTTTTATGAGAGCATTTGTAATATGTTTTGTAAAGGCCAAATTTATAGCACTAGCATTAGGACTTCTAGCAAGTTTTTGTAAGAACTTAATAACTTCAGAGATATGACAATCATCAAAATCTAAACCATTATGATCTACAGCAATGGGATCATTGTCCCCAATATTTTGAAAAATTTCAGCAGTTTTATCACAAACAGTTTCAGCAGTTTTAGCAATTTCAGCAGTTTCAGGCAATTTTGCACGCTTTGCACTAGGAGTAGAAACATTGCCAACACCAATTATTTTACCATTGATAGTAGGAGGTTTAGCAACATGTGAAACATCATCATTACTAGTGGTGGTAATAGTCCAAACTTTAGCTACATTATTCTCTTTAGCTAGTTTTTCCTCTTTTTCCCACCCAGCATGCAATTCAGCCATCAATCTAATATTCTCATTGATTCGAACTTGGATGGCGTTTTCTGTAGCAAATGAATTAATATCTTTATCTTCTTTAGGCATAACTTTCAATTTTAAAAGGTTAACATCAGAGGCAAGACTATCAACCTTAGAAGCAAGAACATCAATTTTATCAAGCTTTTTTTCAACAGATTTGTTAAAAGCAGTTTGTGTACTAATAAATTCTTTAAGCATGGATTCAAGACCAGGGGGTACACTCCTATTATTGATGTAAGAATTCCCATAAGAATTACCATAACCATTACTATTATTAGAAGGATATGGCCTATAGTTGTTACCAGAATTATTCCTATAAGCGTTGTTGTTGAAATTATTACTTTTAATGAAGTTCACATCAACATGCTCTTCTTGAGAAACCAATGAAGCTAAAGGAACATTATTAGGATCAATATTAGATCTACCATTCACAAGCATAGACATAATAGCATCAATCTTATCACTCAAGGAGGAGGTTTCTTCAACAGAATTTACCTTCTTGCCTTGTGGAGCCCTTTCAGTGTGCCATTCAGAGTAATTGATCATCATATTATCAAGAAGCTTTGTTGCCGCGCCTAAGGTGATGGACATAAAAGTACCTCCAGGCAATTGAATCCAATAGGTTCCTCGAAGAAAAATTCAATCCTGCATAGAAGGTTTGGATGATCATCCAAGTAGTCAGTCCATGGGTAGGGCAATTCTTTACCAAAGATTTCATTCTTTCCCATGCTTGGGCAACATGCTCATTATCCAATTGCTTAAAATTCATTATGCTACTTCTCAAAGATATAATTTTAGCGGGAGGATAATATCTACCAATGAAAGCATCTTTACATTTAGTCCATGAATCAATACTATTTTTAGGCAAAGATAGCAACCAATCTTTAGCTCTTCCTCTTAAGGAGAAAGGAAACAATTTAAGTTTTATAATGTCACCATCTACATCCTTGTACTTTTGCATTTCACAAAGTTCAACAAAATTATTAAGATGGGCAACGATCATCAGAACTAACACCAGAAAATTGCTCTCTCATAACAAGATTTAGTAAAGCAGGTTTAATTTCAAAAAATTCTGCTGTAGTAGCAGGTGGAGCAATAGGTGTGCATAGGAAATCATTATTATTTGTGCTAGTGAAATCACACAACTTAGTATTCTTAGGAGTATTCATTTTAACAGTAGTAAATAAAGCAAACTAAATAAAGTAAATGCAAGTAACTAATTTTTTTGTGTTTTTAACATAGAGATCAAGACAGTAAATAAAGTAAATGCAAGTAACTATTTTTTTTGTATTTTTGATATAGAGAACAAACAAAGCAGTAAATAAAATAAAGTAAAGCAAGACAAAAACATAGTAAAGAGATTGGATGTGGGAGACCCCCCTTGCAGCGTGTCTTGATCTCCCCGGCAACGGCGCCAGAAAATATCTTGCAGGCGTGTAGTTGACACACGTCGGTTGGGAACCCCAAGAGAAAGGTGTGATGCGTACAGCAGCAAGTTTTCCCTCAGTAAGAAACCAAGGTTATCGAACCAGTAGGAGTCAAGGAACACGTGAAGGTTGTTGGTGACGGAGTGTAGTGCGGCGCAACACCAGGGATTCCGGCGCCAATGTGGAACCTGCACAACACAATCACAATACTTTGCCCCAACTTAACAGTGAGGTTGTCAATCTCACCGGCTTGCTGTAAACAAAGGATTAAACGTATGGTGTGGAAAATGATGTTTGTTTGCGAAGAACAGTAAAAAACAGAGTTCGTAGTAGATTGTATTTCAGATGTAAAAGAATGGACCGCGGTCCACAGTTCACTAGTGGTGTCTCTCCGATAAGAAATAGCATGTTGGGTGAACAAATTACAGTTGGGCAATTGACAAATAGAGAGGGCATAACAATGCACATACATATCACGATGACTACTATGAGATTTAATCGGGGCATTACGACAAAGTACATAGACCGCTATCCAAGCATGCATCTATGCCTAAAAAGTCCACCTTCGAGGTTAGCATCCGCACCCCTTCCAGGTATTAAGTTGTAAACAACGAGACAATTGCATTAAGTATGGTGCGTAATGTAATCAACACAAATATCCTTAGACAAAGCATTGATGTTTTATCCCTAGTGGCAACAACACATCCACAACCTTAGAACTTTACGTCACTCGTCCCGCATTCAATGGAGGCATGAACCCACTATCGAGCATAAATACTCCCTCTTGGAGTTACAAGTATCAACTTGGCCAGAGCCTCTACTAGCAACGGAGAGCATGCAAGAACATAAACAACACATATATGATAGATTGATAATCAACTTGACATAGTATTCCATATTCATCGGATCCCAACAAACACAACATGTAGCATTACAAATAGATGATCTTGATCATGATAGGCAGCTCACAAGATCTAACATGATAGCACAATGAGGAGAAGAGAACCATCTAGCTACTGCTATGGACCCATAGTCCAGGGGTGAACTACTCACACATCAATCCGGAGGCGATCATGGTGATGAAGAGTCCTCCGGGAGATGATTTCCCTCTCCGGCAGGGTGCCGGAGGCGATCTCCTGAATCCTCCGAGATGGGATTGGCGGCGGTGGCGTCTCTGGAAGGTTTTCCGTATCGTGGCTCTCGGTACAGGGGTTTTCGCGACGAAGGCTATAAGTAGGCGGAAGGGCAGAGTCGGAGGGCTGACGAGGGCCCCACACCATAGGGCGGCGCGGGCCCCACCCAGGCCGCGCGGCCCTGTGGTGTCGGCGCCTCGTCGCCCCACTTCGTAACACCTTCGGTCTTCTGGAAGCTCCGTGGAAAAATAAGACCCTGGGCGTTGATTTCGTCCAATTCCGAGAATATTTCCTTTGTAGGATTTACGAAACCAAAAACGAGCAGAAAACAACAATCGGCTCTTCGGCATCTCGTCAATAGGTTAGTGCCGGAAAATGCATAATAATGACATAAAGTGTGTATAAAACATGTGAGTATCATCATAAAAGTAGCATGGAACATAAGAAATTATAGATACGTTTGAGACGTATCACAGTGCTTCATATTCTGCTTCGTTGTTTGTTGGTAGCGGGAAATTCATCCTCAGTACATACTTCAGCTTGTCGCCTTGAGGTGATATGAGTACGACACCAACGCCAACACCCATGTTTCGCTTCGATTCGTAGATGTACATGGTCCAAGATCCCGATGTATCTGGAGCAGCCGGTGTTTGTGACTGCATCCAGACGAGAAAGAAGTCTGGGAGGACCTGAGTTGATGGCTATTCGATTGACGTAGGAAATATCGTGTGGTGCCAACTCGATGGACCACTGAGATACTCGACCTGTAGCATCTGGGATTGGTGAGTATGTTCTTCAGCGGAGCTTCAGGGACGATTTCGTGCTGTCATCCATACGGCATATGCTAGCTTCTAGTAATGCGGGTACCACTGCTTGGCTACGGTGAGTACTTTACTGAGGTAGTAGACGGGACGCTGTGCGCCGTGGACCTTCCCTGTTTCCTCGCGTTCGACGACTAGCACTCTGCTAACCACCCGACTTGTAGCGGCGATGTAGAGTAGCATTGGTTCCCTGTCGTGCGGGGTGATGAGAACCGGGGAAGTCGACAAGACTTTCTTAAGATTGTGGAAAGCATCCTGGGCTTCTGAGGTCCACTCGAACTTTTCTGATTTCTTCATCAGGTGATAGAAGGGCGGCGTCTTTTCTCCTAGCTTGGCTATGAATCTGCTAAGAGCTGCCACCTGACCTGCCAGTTGTTGCACCTGTTGCAAGCTTCTTGGCGGCTCCATATCGAGGACGACCTTAATTTTATGGGGGTTGGCATCAATTCCACGGGCAGATATAAAGTACCTGAGTACTTGGCCTCCAGGTACCCCGAAGAAGCATTTCTTTGGGTTCAACTTGATTTTCTAACGGTCGAGGTTGCCGAAAGTTTCTCGAAGATCATCGATGAGCGTGGCGGCGTTCCTGGTCTTGACGACGATGTTGTCGATGTAAACCTCGATGTTCCTACCGATCTGCTCCCCGGGACAGGCTTGCATGCACCGTTGATAGGTCGCACCTGCATTCTTTAAACCGAAGGCCATGACGTTGTGGCAGTAGACACCATGCAGTGTGATGAACACCGTTAGTCCTTGATCTTCTTCCTTCAATTTGATTTGGTTATAGATAGAATAAGCATCAAGGAAGGAGAGACGATCGCAGCCCGCCGTAGATTCGACGATTTGGTCGATGCGCGGCAGCGGAAAGTGGTCCTTTGGGAATGCTTATTGAGGCCGGTGAAGTCAATGCACATGCGGAGAACTGTCGTATCTTTCTTCGGCACCATTACTGGGTTAGCTACCCACTTGGCTTCCTTGAGTTCGCGGATGAATCCATCTTTGCGAAGCCGATTAACTTCTTCGCCGATGGCCTTGCGCTTTGGCTCCGAAAATCGGTGTAGTATCTGATGGACAGGTTTGGCTTTGGGGTCAACATTGAGGGCGTGCTCAGTGAGTTCCCTGGGAATACCTGGCATGTCGGATGGATCCCTTGCAAATATTTCCCATCGCTCATGGAGGAACTCGATGAGCGCGCCTTCCTATGCGATAGTGAGATCAGCCGACGTGTTGACTGTTTTCTTCGGATTGAAGGGATGCACTTGATGCTTCTTTGCTTCCTTGGCAACATCAAACTCGTTGGTTTACGCGTTCCGATTATCGGTAGGTGGTTGCTTGTGATCGGTGAGTAAGTCTAATGCATTGAGCTCCTCTCTGACCCTGAATTTGTAGGCGATCTTTTGAAAATCTTTGTCGCAATCAGATCGAGAAAAACTTCCGTGGATAGTGATTGTGGTCCCATTATTGCCTAGCATCTTAAGTTTCTGATAGGCATAATGGGGATTGCCATGAACTTCGTGTATGCTAGCCTCCCGAGAATAGCGTGGTACTATGATTCCCTATTCACTACCTCAAACTCGAGTCGTTCCTTCCTGAAGTTATCGGGTATGCGGACAGGGTGGGTATGATGCCATGAAAGCTTGTGTCGAATTCTTGCAACATGTCGGTTGTGATGCCCACTGCCTTCATTCTGCTTGTGAACAAAAGGTTTAAGCCGTTGCATCCGTCCATGAATACTTTGCTCATATTGAATCCTCCAATCTATGCTTCGAGTACTAGAGCAGTGTGACCTAGCCTAGGAACGACCATCGGATGATCGGCCCCGCTGAATAGAATGCTCTGCTCCGACCAGTAGATGTACTCTGGGAAGTTTGCCATGCCAGTTTCTGCGAGATTTATCTCCCGCGTTAATTTTTTCAGCTCCCTCTTGGAGACACCTGTCTTGTGGACCATGTTCAGTTGTCCCCGCGGTGTAGGGAAAACTTCGGCCAGAACGCGAGGTTGGTCCTATTGGGACTGCAGCGCGGGCGGTTGACTAGAGGCGGGTGCACCCTGTATTGTCAGGTGCGTATTGGAGCAGGATCTCAATGCTTCTTACAACTTCTAAAGCTCGAGGAATAGTTGACAGTCCTTAAGAAAGTGAGATGCCTTCTTAATATTGTCTTTCGAGTTGACGTAGGCGTGTAGATAACGGGAAGCGTTTAGTTGCTCCATGGCCGGCAGGGCGGGCATCGGGGGAGGGTGGTTTTGTCGGCTGCTCTCGGATCCGCTGCGGCTATTATCCTAGCGATCATTAATTGTTCGCTACAGTAGTCACTGCGCAATCAGCGTGACCGGCGGTAACCATGTTGGTGCAATCGGTTGCTTCGTAGCCGAGACCCCTTCTCCTCTTTCGGCGATCATGTCGGCTTCCCGAGTTATTCGGGCGCCTTTGATTGCTCTCACTGTCGTTGTTGCGTGGGGGGGGGGGTTACACACGTGGTCTTCGCCATCAGCCTAGTTGTCGGTGGTCTCCATCAGTTTTGTGATGAACTTCGATAGATTAGCTGCCAGCCGACGCCGATTGAGTTTTGATTGCTCTCTGACTAGTCGAATGCACCTATGCGATGCATCACATTCCGTCTGAGAGACTAAGATGGTAGTATTGGCGTTGTTGTCGCTAGCTTTTCCATCATGTCGTTCATTGTTCCTGAGGTGCGCAATGTTGTCGGCCGCAGGAGTTTCGGTTCCGGCCTCTGAGTCGAAGGTAACGCAGACCTGGTATTGCGCCGACCGTGCCGCGGATAGAGGGATGTTGTCTTTGCGCTTGTTGTTGCTTTCTTCGTCAGAGGAGTACATGATGCCGCACACGAAGGGAGGAGTGTCCGAGCCGAGCCCGTGCCTAGTGTCGTAGTCGAGGCAGTAGTACGGCGTCAGATCCGATGATTCTGAGTCATCAATGCCGACGGATATGATGCACATGGTGCGGCGTGACGATGACAACAGAGCCGACATAGTCGACGTTGCGGATACAATAGTCATTGAAGTTGCAGTCGATAAGCCAGCCACGGTTGACGATGGAGCGGTGAACGCAACAGTCAATGAAGTCGTGATTGATGTGAGGCCCAAAGTGATCGGGTCCGGAAGCCGTATGACGCCATCAGCGCTGATGTTGAGGTGGATGCTCCCGAACGCTAGGCCCATACCGCCGTGCATGCCCGAGAAGGCCGAATGCGATGCGGAGGTGTGGGGGGTGAACTCGAAGGACCCGAAACGGATCGAGCCCTCCAAGATCGGCGACGATGGAGCCGATGGTGGTGATGATGCCGACGAAGATGTAGCCGACATGATCGACTCAGCTGATGATGTACTTTGAACAAGCAGGTTTCCCACAGACTGCGCCAATTGACGAGGGGGCTACTCGGTAATGCCCACCATGAGGGGCTTAGGGTTGACGAAATCCTGCATGTTAGCACGAGACATCAGATACTAAACAAATAGAAGACAAGATTTACCCAGGTTCGGGTCCCTCGATGAGGTAAAACCCTTACTCCGGCTTGTCTGATCTTGATTTATCGATGAAAAAGGTTACAATGGGGCAGCTGATAGACTGCGTTGTGGTGAACTCACCGGAAGGCAAGGTTTCTAGGGTTTGGTGTATGCGGGATTGTGTAGGTTGATTTCGATGTCTTCTGGCAGGCCCTCTCCTGGCCTTTATATAGGAGGCCAGATCCCGAGAGTCCTGCTCGGATTCAATTATGTTACAATGAGTTCTAATCTATCATTTCCCTTATTCGACGTTTCCTTGCCTTGTCCATCAAGAATCCGTTTCCTTCTACCTTTCGCCCTTCGCAACCGACGAATTGGTCCATCTGGGGCTGCGATGATCTTCATGATCCCTTGTTGGACCAAAGGAGGTAGGCCAATGTTGGTTACCCGAAGGGTAATGCCCACATCACAGTCTGCATGTATTTTGCAAATTCCATTGTAGATGTCTCGTCCCAGCTTCAATCTAGACCAATTACTTGAGAAAAGAGAAACCTAAAACTAATGGGTTAAACTTCACGTCCTGGTACCACACCCTGAGGATTCTTCTCCCTCCTCACAAGATGAACTATGTACTAGAGATTGCGTTAGGTGACAAACCCACCGAGACCGCCTTTCATGATGACAATAATGTATACCAAACCAAGGCAGATGATTTTTCATGTGCCCAGTGTGGCATCCTCTATGCCATGGAAGCTGAGATGCAAAAGCGCTATGAGAGCATGTGTGCATTCGAGATGATTACCGACCCCAAATCTGTTTTTGCACCACAAGTCAGGGTTGAGAGGTATGAAGCTTCCGAGCTATTTTTCTCTGCAAAGATGGAAGAGAACAACAACCTGATTGAGCATGTGGTCAAGATGTCTAGCTACGTTCAACACCTAACCAATTTGGAATGCAAGATTCTGAATGAGCTAGCAACTGGTAGGGTGCTGCAATCGTTGCCCCTAGCTACAAAGGATTCATGCTAAATTACAACATGGAAGGGATGACTAAGTCTCTCTCTGAGTTGTTCGCCATGCTCAAGACTGCTGAAGTTGAAATTAATAAGGAGCATAATGTGCTGATGGTCAACAAGACCGTTAGGCACAAGAAGTAAGGGAAAGGGCAAGGATGGGAGGCATAAGAGGAATGGCAAGACTATTGCCACCACTCCTAGGGCACCCAAGCCTAGACCTTAGCAGGACGTCGAGTGTTTCTGCTGCAACGGGGATGGTCACTAGAAGCGCAACTACCCCAAGTACCCACAAGATAAGAAAGCCGACAAGATTCCCGGAAAATATAAAGGTATATTATATGGAGGTGGCATTTTGGCACACGCGTGCATATGCACCCATTATAGAAAATAATAAAAAACAATTTTAGAAATGTCAAAAAAAATCTGACATAAATTTTTTCTTATACATTGTGACATCCTATGTTCGTTCACAAGTTTTTGTGGAAAAATAAAATTTTGTGTGGTGTGTACAAAAAAGACAAAAAAATGTCCTGTACGTAGTCGTGTTGCAGCATTAAAATTTGTCTTTTCTACAGGAGCCACAGAAAAATGTTTTTTCTTTTGAAAACTTGTGTACCTACATAAAATGTCTAGATGTACATGTAAAAATTTAGTTTAGAATTTTTTAATACTTTGAAATGTGGATTCACATAATGGGAGCATATGCTTCTATGAGCCAAAGTGCATTTCCCTATATTTGATATATATATATATGTTATTGATGTTCACTTCACAAGTGCCAGGAGTAATACACGGGTTTTTATACCGGTTTTGCTCACATTTGTAACTCACAATAGGAGTTAAGGAATAAGCGGCCCTTGACGAATGACGAGGTGACGATGCGTGTTGCTAACGACTACAAAGTTGATGTGGTGGTTCTCGGCACTCTTTGACTTAGTCTACCTTCGTATTAATATTAATTTTGAATAAATGCTAATTTGCACCCGCATTGAGTATGAATATTATTAGTGGATCTTGCTTGATGCAGCATGGTTATTTATTCAATTCTGAGACAATTGGTTATTCCATTTATATGAATGATGTGTTTTATGCACCAGAGCGCAATGGTTTATTCTTATAAAATCTAGATTGTAATAATTCACACGTTTATAGCATTGATGCCAAAATGTGTAAGCTTAGTGATGATAATACCATGTACATGTAGCATTGCTATCGATCTTGGTCACATTGGTGTAAAACAAATGAAGAAATTCCATTTTTATGGACTATTGGAATCATTAGATTTTGTATCTTTTTAAAAGATGCGAACCATATCTTATGGGCAAGACGACGACCAAGACACCGTTCTTCGGTACGATGGAACGGGCGACTGACTTATTGAAAATCATACATACAAATATGTGTGAACCAATAAGTATGTTGGCACGCAATGGTTACCATATTACTTTGTGAGTTACGTAATGGTATAACATCTCCACTAGGCGCCCAAAAACGCTCCCGTGTGGTAAAATCCAGTCTCCAGCAGACGCGTGAAACTAGGGCGAGCGATTTTTTTTGCTACGTGCGGCATAAAGCGCCATCACGTGCCCCAAATCTCCCGCACCTGCTCCAGCGCACGTGCTAAATAGAACAAAACACGCGCGCTCAACCACCGTTAAACCCTCTCATCTTCTTTTTTCCCACCATCTCACCGCTCCACTGCCGAAAAGCCCCGCTCCAAATCCTCCCGTCCACGCCGACGTGCCTCCTCACCGCAGCTCCTTTGGCTACCGCGACGTGCGCGTCTGGCCGGCAGGCAACTTCTACGCCAAGATCCGTGCTACCGCCTACCGCCTGACCCTCGGGACCTTTGAGACCGCATACGAGGCCGCACACGCCTACGACGCAGTGGCGTGGTGGCTCCGCTGTCCGCGCCGCGACCTCAACTTCCACGACATCAACTCTGCCACCCAAGCGGAGATGTTGGAGCCACCATCGCGCCTTATTACCAAAAAGCAGAAGCAGTGCCACCGCCAGCGCGCGAGGAATTCCCCAAGACATCGTCGATGAGAATGCGTTCTTTGCGCAACAGCAGGCGAAACGCAAGGCCGCGAGGGAAGTGAAGCGATTGCGTAAGGCGTTCATCCTGGCGTAGATGGAAGGCGCGAGTACCATCGAAGAGAATGATCACCGGTGGGTGGATCTATTTTCATCCACCGCGTGCAGTTCGTCGAACTCCGACATCGAACTACTAGATTAGTTTATAGTATTTTAGTTTGTTGCACTATTTTAAATTTATCGCATTTGTAATATAACCGCTTTTTAATCTATTTGAATTGCTCCGTTCGATCTAAGTTTTATCAAATTTCAACTGAATCGTGTTTGTGGTGTTGTAATTTTGGGCATCTGAAAAAACGTTCTTGCCGGGCGCTATATTTTTGGGCATCTGAAAATTCTGCTGCCACGACTGTGTCCAAAATCAGCACAACAGGTGCCCAAAAACTTCTTTAGCGCGCGGGCTTATCGGACGCCTGTTGGGATGTTGTGTTTGCAAACTCCAATCTTGCCTGATGCGCTCTGTTGATGATGCAAGATCATGGCGTTTTTGACACAGTAACTTGGCAGGGCTAAGTTGGTTACTGAGCAACCGTCGATGGAAATGCGAAATATCGGAAAATTAATTATGTCAATCTATGCTTCTTTTACTGTTATACGAAAATTTCAATGTGTGCAGAGCTGAGGTGCGTTGCTGGGAAACATTAGATAGTTCATTTTAGGTTTCTAGTGCATTATTTCTTGCAGATAGTTGCTTTTATTCAATGTACTCGACAACATTTCAGTACACAATCTCTTTGGTTATTGTGGTAACCACTTCTGCTGGAAAAAAAAAACAAAAAAAGATAAATTCCAAGAGCTTATTATATATGAAATTTGTTATGCTGTACAAGAACATGTGAAGATCTCATGCCATCACATACAGTCCGACCTCTGAGCTACACCTATATCGTATCTAGTTTGAAGCTACTGTTGACTAGTGGTCGTTGCTGGCTACGGTTAAGGGGCCTGTATCCTGTTGAATGTCTGCATCTCTGCGAACGATCTCCTCGTCACGGCCATCTGGAAGCGTGAACCCTGCGCCGGAAAGGAAGAGCAGCACGAGAAAGAAGGCGAGCATCACCGGCAGCGAGAAGCGCTTCTGCATCGACATATCGATCTGCCTAGCCAAGCGATCGATCACGGCCTCGAGTTTGTGATGCTGCTGTAGGTCACGACGTGCTTTATAACCATTGCCATCCAATCCGAGTCGGCGTTGGTAAGTATGACAACTACGTATACAGCCCGGACGTTCACGTGAGCACTCCAAGGTCAAGGTGGAAGTGGAATCCGAGTTTATCTTTGAGTTCGCAACAGAGTCGGAGTTGCAACGTGGCGCACGCTCTTTCCAAGTAATGCATACTACTTCTGGACATGCGTTAATTATACTCACGTGGTGTTCTCTTATCACCAAATATAATCCTAGCTGATTGCGTTCACTACACTAGAACAGCAAGCATCATACAGCCTCCATGAGACTATATTGTAAAAAACAACGGCGGCTGTGATTTGTCCGCAACTGTTGTTTCACAAAAAAAAGTATGTGTGACCACTGCATTGTGTTGCCCAGTACCCCACAGAAGATACTCGGCAAACACCGGATTGCCGACGTGGTATAAGCCAAGTCCTCATTGACGAGTGCAACACCCAGCATTGGTTTGCCGAATATTTTTCGGCTTTAACCGAGTATTATTGATACTCGACAATAAGCTGTTTTCCCATAGTGGACTGTTTTCTTAAACCAACAGGAAGAATTATACACCCTTTGTCGATTAATTGAGAAAAATGCTGTATGTGGTGCGGACCCTCGATGTGGGCATCGCCCTGTTCTGGACACCATGTACCATGACGGCGGTGCAACACGAGCCTCGGTGACGAGGTATCGGCCTCTCGATGCGGGTGCTGGCCATAGTTTCTGATGGCATGTGGCGGAGGTGGGGAACACCTAGACAGTGGCGACAAGGTACCCGCCATCTGCGAAAACGATGAGGAGGAGCAACGGCGCCACCACCCACACACATTACCTCACCAGTGACCGTGCCTGATTTGGCTGCCTCGGTGTAGGAAATTTCTTTTTAGTGGGTGGTGATTTTTTTCAAAGAGAGGCAAAATTTACAAAATACTCACCTAGAACTAACCTCTGACCGTATCCCTCTTTACGCGGTAGCCTAGCACTAGGCCTCACCAGTCAGAAACTCACTTAAGAGCGTGTCAACCGAAGAATCACTGTCACGAAGGATTTGTCACCTAGAACTAACAATCTCAGTTGGAGGATCATGGTGATTTCATTTGTTTATTTGTTCGACAGGAGGCTCAGGCATCAAAGATAGGATGTAGATGATGAGCAACTTCTCGCAAACTTTATTACTGTTAAAACTACATAATTATACTAGATTTTGCAAGATGAACTCAGCGAGCTTATAGTTATAGATGCACCCAACTAGGTTTATAGATGGATCTAGATTTTATGGCTGTGGAGACTACGATGACCACTAGATGTTGAACTTGGTCTTCTGGATCAGGACGAATGGTCTTTGGTATATATTGACATTAGTGGTAGGTATACGCTAGGTCTTGGAAGTCTTGTACGTCATGTTGATCATGCGGCATTCCTTCGTCTTGTTGAGGAAGTCTCCGTGAAGTCTTAGCCTAGCACGTCGGGTTAGGTCGGTTGGAGCTTTTGGGTAAAGGCCTACATGTCTTGGTCGTTATAGGTGTCGTGGGATGATAACGGGTGCATATCCATGTACCGTAGTGTTACGGTCCGGTTCCACTTATATCCAACAAAGTGCTTTTTTGTTACCTATTAGTACTAAATATTGGTTGACTTTTTAAAAATTAAAATAAAATAGAGTGGTGTTCCGGTGAAGCCCTTGCCCCAATTATGATAGTTATTTGCAATTTTTTCTCAGATTAGTTAGAAGAATATCATAGATGGAAATGCAAAATCAACAAATCCTCAATTTGAATTTATAACTCCCATCATATACAATCGGAGTTCTTCCCTATCTTGATTGATCAGTAAAACATTGTATCTATTTACTCCGAAGCTACTGATTACAAACTGTCGTCGTTGGTTACTGGTAAGGGTCTGTCCATGACACGTCGTTGGCTGCAGCTTCCTTCCATCTCCTGTCGAAAATCTGCATCTCAGCATGCGATCGCCTGTGTAGGACGAGCATAGGGACTCCCCTGTGTAGGACGTACTCGCTGTCCACGACGCCGACCTTGAGCGTCCTGTCGCCCTGCGCGCAGTAGCCGAGCTTGTAGTCGAGGCCCCAGGCGTGCACGAGGTCGTTCGGACCATGCCCCAGCTACAGCGCCACGCCGCCCGGGAGAAGACCGGCACCATCATCTCCACCCACCCCGCACACGGCGGCCCTGTGCTGCTGTCGTCGCACCCTCCTCTTCCCAAGGCCGAAGCCGCCTTATAGAACCTCCGGTGCACGTCGCCTCCTCCTTGGACGCCGGGCCTCAGCAGTGCACGCGCCGTGATGCCATGGTGGATCTCGGACCGGCGGTCGAGTGCCGGCTGAGATACCTCAAGCCCTTCTCTCTTGACGATGTCGAGGTACCGGACAGGGTCGAAGGAGTCCACCTCAACGTCCTCGTCCCACAGGAAGACGTAGTCGTACTCGGCAACAATGTCGGGGTGCAGGAACCGCTTGGCGAACCACCACTTGGTCTGGCCGCGCGCCGATACGTGCACCGCGCGGCGCGACCACTCGAGGTCATCCCACTGCTCCTCCCCGGCGCCGTCGTAGTGGAAGACCATCAGCGTGAATCTGTCGGCCGGGAACTTGGAGACGAGCTTGTCCACGGCGGCCTTGTTCTTGATGCCCACCGGGATTGCTACGAGGCTCTTCCCGCCGCCGTGCTTCTGCTCAGGGTCGCCGACCATGGACACCATCTCGAGGTTGGACGTGCCATGCACGATGCCCCTCGGCAAAGCTTCGCCGTCCGATGGCTGCTTCTTGGCTTGTTTCGCTCCATGGACTACGCGTAGCAGTTTACGCGAGATCGCGCCGGATGCTGCTGACAGGTTATTATGATCCTTCCGATGAAGCGTGTCGGTTGCGCCGGCGAGGAACAATAACGCGAGGAGGAATACGAGCAGCACCGGCAGCGAGAAACGTTTCCGCGACGACATGGAAGAAGAGCTTCAATGCCGGCCGGCGTATTACTTCTGCCAGTCAGCCGATGATGGGTTCGAATTTTTGATGCTGTTGACGCTGGTCAGCACGCAGTATATATAGCCCTGGACTTGCACGTAGAACAGAACAATCCGAAACGAGTCTGGAATCGGCATTGGAAACATAATTACTACGTTATGGAATCAATAGATTATACAGCCCGGCCGGACGTGCGCGCAGAGCAATCCGACACCAACAGGTAGAATCTAAGATACGAGTAGAAGCAGCGGAGCAAGATGACTTTACTTCTGACCCCGCAAAAAAAGGAAGAATTTGCAACCGAATAGGAGTGAGTACTTTTTGTGTTGAGGATGCCCCACACGATTTCGCGTAAACCTAATTCTGCAGATGTGGTAAGTACTGTATATACATATGATCATCATGTAAAAAAAGAGAAGTAATAAAATCCAAGCTAATTTCTGTAGATGTACTGTTCTAAAAAAACATTCAGGAATAATTTCGTCACTTCACAAACTAAAGAAAAAATGGTATGGATAAATGTTACATACTCTTAAAATTATTGATATACACGTGAACCATTTTTGTACCATGATCAAACGCGCAGAAATCGATCAGTTAAATAGATCGGACGGCTAGGAAGGTGGCTGATAGGTCCTCCAAAATAAAAACAACGATGATCTCCCATGACCTCCAAACCCTAGCCTATTGCTCGTCATCGCTACGACAGCTGGGTGAGGTCCACAAACGGTGGGATCTCCCATGGCCCAAAGGGAATGCCGCTGGTGGTGGAGGAGGAGGTGGGGTGCCCGCCGCAGGCGTAAGCCACTGATCCCACGGCGATATTGGTGCGGGCGGTGTCTGAGCGGCTGAGGACACCACGGCTCTCTTGAAGGCCTCTTCTTCGGAGATTCCGGGCGGCATGTGGGCAGGGGCGTGACCGGGAAGTGGCCACGGCGCCTCCGGCTGCTGCGGCATCAAGATGGAGAGCCTCATCACCTCATTATCGTCCAAGTAATCTGGCCGCACGGAGAGTTGGTCCTCCGTGCCCTCTACCTTGGCTTTGCACGCGCAGTACGCGAGGAAATCCAGGTAGTCGTCCTTGTCGTCCTGGATTTCCTCGCTCGGGATGTCGTCATAGCCCACGAGCTTCTCCTCGGACGCTGGCGGCTCCTCTTCCTCCTCCATCTTGACGTCCGACGCCGATGGGTTGCCTTAGACGAACTCTTCATTGCCGAGGAAGCCCGAGCTACGCCTCAACGATTCTTGCATTTTGAGACTTCAAAGATCTTTGGGGGCAATTCGGTGTGCCACCGCCAAGCCAAGAAGATGACCAAAAGGACGCCCTCTTGCTGTCTCCAAAGGTTACCCTAGTTGCGGCATTGAAAAGCTTCCTGTCAAATTCATCAGTCGGTGTCTCCGTGCCAAGCCAAGACTTGACTAGAGGCACCCTCTAATACTTTAGACAGCGCAGCCCGCAAACTTTCCCAGATCAAGAATTCCTAGGAATCCCATCACCTTAGGAGGCAAAACTTGGACCATTTGACCTCACTTACAGACTCTTTGTACCCTGTAAAAACGTTTAGGACAACAAAGTGCACCGCGTAAACCTGTTAACGATAGTATTATCGTCAGCTAACCGTGCATGTCTTCTATACCTAAGTATGATTACTATTATAAATTCTTAATAAACCCTACAAGATTTTGGATATCCTACAAATGGATCCCAGCAATGTACCATCTAAGGCGGTTTTGAAAGCCTAATCTCTCCACCTTCCTGATATCAACCTAAAGAGCCATCCAATCTCGCTTTCGATGCTGCCATGGTACCATCCCTTCAGATGTTGCTACCACTTCTGATGCTGCTTCACATCCTACATAACATCTATGCAAACATCTCAGTGGTCCTGGACTCCACCAACTACTTCTCGAAATAGGTTTTCATCCCGCTTTATAAATAAAGCAACCACACCATACAAAAGTTAAAACAAACAAAAGTGCTGGGAAACATGCATAACTGAAAAGAAAGATAGAAAGGAACCTAATGACAGATCGACGAACGATGGCAGTCCACAACTGCTAACGCCGTTCGAAATTGTCCCACCATGCTACAAGCACCACGGATCACCAAGCACCAAGACAAGACCTTCAAGAAGGAATGTGGCGTCAATACGCCGCTGCTGCTCAAACCAGCGAACTGGATCTAGGGGTTGTTTGGTTCAGGGTTATCCAATAGGGAATGAGGGCACCACCAACCACCTGGTTAGGGATAGCCATTTTTCTTGTTTGGTTGGGAAAATGAGATGTGGTTAGGGATAACTGATTTTTTTTGTTTGGTTGGAGGGAGGAGATGTGGTTAGGTTGTTGTGATGACTCATTGGTTGAGGTGGTGAGATTACCCTTTGTATGTCACATTTAATGAACAAAAATGTTTCACAAGTTTCAAGCCAGTTTTTTACAAGCGTATACGCTCAAAATCCATATATGACCAACTTGCATAGGGGTGTTTTGTACATACATAAATTCATACACCACATCCCTAAGGCTTAGAATTGAACACAACCTCGCTAAGTAGTGAGCATGGGCACCAGAGCCGCGATGAGCACGTCGGACGAGACCCGTGCGGCTCCTGGCGTAGACGACCGCCAGGATGACGAGGAGAAACGCAAGGCCGCCGCCTCATCGTAGTGGACCGCGCATTGCCGTCGATTCCGGCATGGGAGAGGTCACGGAAGCACTGTATGAGGTCGAGGTTGCCAGGATCTCTCCGCCGCCTCTGATATCCGGCGCCGCGCCCAATTTCTTTCCGCCGCCGCCATCTCTGGTTTATGGAAAGGAGATTGAGGAGAGATGGGGGTGCATCGGTGAGCGTTCGGAAAACGTTTCGACATGAGGCTAAAGAGGGAGCCAGAAGTGGTTGGCATCATTCGGCAGATTTGGACGGATGGGCCGAGCCACCGTTTTCATGGAATATTCCTGGAATCTGGTTATCCTTAGCCTCTCTCACCATCGAAACCAAACGAGTGGCAACCACTTTTTCAGTGGCTACCCCTAGCCACTTGAGGATATCCTCTAAACCAAACAAACCCCTAGTGTTTCCTCCGATACTCGGGTTGAGGTGGTATAGGGGTACCCACAACGCTCTTCAAGAAGGAATGGCGACACCCACAGGCGCTTTCGCATCGGCGCCGAATGAGCAGGAAAGGATTTCTCCCGAACTCCACTACCAGTACCAACCCTCGGAGATCTATGGCCTAGATGCCCCACGAGGTCCATACGCGAAAGTGGCAGGGTGCACCAGCCGCATGATGATGGACAAGACATACCAGAGCGGCCTGCAAATCTCGGGCCCAACAAGGTCCGTTCCTAGCTGTCTGGCCCGGATCCAGCCCGCAAGCTTGCCGTAGATGCTGCCTCCACCTCACCGTCATCCGGCAACCCACACCATCCCACCCCGACGCTGGGATCTCGTCGCCACCAGCCTGCGTCACCCCAGTCTTGAGCCACCATTGTCGCCTCTTAGTGGCCAGCACTGACCGGAAGACACCGTCGCGCCGCCGCCGGCAGTTCCAGGCCCACCTTATGTTGAGCAAGCTTATTCTAGGTTTCAGTGCATTGTTTCTGGCGGATAGTTGTTATTATTCAATGTAGTCGACAGCATTTCAGTACACATCCCTTTGGTTATTGTGGCAACCACTTCTCTTGAAAAAACAAAGGAAGATAAATTCAAAGAGCTTATACATGATACACTTGTGATGCTGTACAAGAACATGTGAAGATCTCAACCCATCACATACAATCCGAGGTCTGAGCTACACCGGTAAAAATTCATGTGCTACACCTATCGTATCTTGTTTGAAGCTACTGTTGACTAGTGGTCGTCGCGGTTAAGGGGCCTGTCTCCTGTCGAATATCTGCTTCGTCTCTGCAAACCATCTCCTCGCCACGGCCACCTGGAAGCGTGAAGCCTGCGCCGGCAAGGAAGAGTAGCACGAGGAAGAAGGCGAGCACCACTGGTAGCGAGAAGCGCTTCCTCGACGACATATTGATCTGCCCAGCAAAGCGGTCGATCACGGGTTCAAGTTTGTGATGCTGTTGTAGGTCACGACGTGCTTTATATAACCACTGCCAACCGATCCGAGTCGGCGCCGCGAAGTATGACAATTACGTATACAGCCCGGACGTTCACATGAGGACTCCAGGATCAAGGTGGAAGTGGAATCGGAGTTCATCTTTGAGCTTGCAAGAGAGTCGGAGTTGCTTAAGGCGGCGCCGCACGTACGCGCTTTCCAAGCAACTAGCACAGTGGCCCTCGCAAATGCGAGGGCATAACCTTTATTACATGGGCCACGCTGAGCGTCCCCGGGGGATTAGATTTTTGATCCCCCGGGTCCTCAGCCATTTATCAAAGCAATCTGGGTCATTTTCAGCCGTTTCATCAAATCATCAACCTACCTCTCCTACTTTTGCTTCCATAATGTACCAAAGTAGCAAAAAACGGTTCGTTTGTAGCAAAATCTAATCTCACCTAAACTCCCACTTTTGCTACCATAATGTACCAAAGTAGCAAAAAACGTTCGTTTGCAGCAAAATCAACCCTATTGTAGCAAAAAACAGTTCACCACAGATCTCGCCGGAGACCTCACCGGAAACCGCCGAAACCTCGTCAGAGATCACGTAGCAAAAGTATTGTGTTATTGTAGCAAAAAAGGTCCGCCGTTGTAGCAAAAACAACCTCATTAGAGACTTTGCCAGAGACAATGTCGACGGAGACCTTACTAGAGACAAATGTAGCAAAAAAAATTATACTATCGTAGCAACAAAGCAGAACAAATATAGCAAAGCCTAATTTCGACGGAGACTCGCCGGAGACATTGTACCAAAAAAATTAAAAAATTGTAGCAAAATCACAAAATAAAATGTAGCAAAACAAATTTTGCCGGAGACATCACCAGAGACATTGTAGCAAACAAATTGTGCCATATTAGCATTACCGCTGAACAATTGTAGCGATAAATAAAAACTCTATGGCGAGCGGAGAGGTTCCCATTGGGGGGCAATGGCTCCGTCCACCAGGGGCAGTGCCCGACGACGGGGGTGATACGTCCAAAACGTATCTACTTTCCCGAACACTTTTGCTATTATTTTGCCTCTAATTTATGTATTTTGGATGCAACTAACACGGACTAACGCTGTTTTCAGCAGAACTGTTCTGGTGTCTCGTTTTTGTGCAGAAATCCAACTTTCAGGAAAAACCTCGGGATTTTGACAGAAGGCCCTATTTTCCCGGAATGCGACGGAGCCGGAAGGACAAATCAAGTGGAGGCCCGAGGGCCCCACACCATAAGGCGGCGCGGCCAAGGGGGGGCCCACGTGGCCCTATGGTGTGGCCCCCTCGGCCGGCCTCCGACGCCCTCCTTCGGACTATATATCGGCCTCGACCTAAAAACTCCAGAACGCCGCCACATCGCGAAACTCCGTCTCGGGAGCTAGAAGTCTCCGTTCTGGCACTCCGCCGGGACGGGGAATTGGAGGAGATCATCGCCGCCATCACCGCCAACACCTCTCCATCGACCAGCCATGTTTCCCCCATCCATGTGTGAGTAATTCCCCCGCTGTAGGCCGAAGGGGATGGTAGGGATTGGATGAGATTGGTCATGTAATAGCATAAAATTGTTAGGGCATAGTGCCTAGTATCCGTAGATGTTACTTTTATGATATTGTTGCAACTTGTTATGCTTAATGCTTGTCACTAGGGCCCGAGTGCCATGATCTTAGATCTGAACATGTTATTATTTCATCATGATATTCATTGTTTATGGTCTTACCTGCAAGTTGTATACACATGTCGCTGTCCGGAACCAATGGCCCCGAAGTGACAAGAATCGGGACAACCGGAGGGGATGGTAGTGATGTGAGGATCACATGTGTTCACGGAGTGTTAATGCTTTGCTCCGGTACTCTATTAAAAGGAGTACCTTAATATCCGGTAGTTTCCCTTGAGGCCCGGCTGCCACCGGCTGGTAGGACAAAATATGTTGTGCAAGTTTCTCATTGCGAGCACGTACGACTATAATTGGAACACATGCCTATTGATTGATTAGTACTTGGATACCGTTTTATTATTATCTGCAAATGCCCTGCTATGATTGTTACATGAGTTTCTCTCATCCATGCAACGCCCGTCATCCGTCCCCGTGCCTACGGTATTTTAATCCTGCTGTTTATTAAAATCACTACTGCTGTCTTTGTTACTCTGCTGCTGTTATTTTACTACTCGCTACTGCTATAAAACTGTTACTACTGATAAACTCTTGCGAGCAAGTCTGTTTCCAGGTGCAGCTGAATTGACAACTCCGCTGTTAAGGCTTTCAAGTATTCTTTGTCTTCCCTTGTGTCGAATCAATAAATTGGGTTTTACTTCCCTCGAAGATTGTTGCGATCCCCTATACTTGTGGGTCATCAAGACTATTTTCTGGCGCCGTTGCCGGGGAGCATAGCTTTATTTGGAAGTTCACTTGGATTGATATTGTTCGCTGCAAATTCTCCATCATGGGTAAACCTCGCGATACTAAGGTCGCCATATTACCATCCACTACAAGAAAAGGTACAACTCTGAGTACCTCTGCTGCTCTTGATTCACCATCTGTGATTGATAAACTTGTTTCACCGCCACATGCTTCGCTTGCTGGTACTTCTGCTGAATCTGAAAACTCTCATAATATTGATAATATTTCTGCTGTGCTTGATGATAGTGGTTCATTGGGAACTTTTCTAGATGCTACAATTGCTAGGTCTAGACAAATTGAAAATACTGAAACTCCTGATGTTACTACACCTGTTAATTCACCCGAACTTGAATACTCTAGTGATGATCTTGATGAAGATTATGTGGAACTTGATGATGATTTTATTGAAAAATGCAATGCTACTACCGATGCAAGAAAAATTAAAAAGTTGCTTGCGGATCATGCTTGTTAGATATAAAGCTGTCTCCTGATCCTAAATTTGCCACATCTCCTATAAACATTAAGGATAAAGATTATGATTTTTCTCTTGATCTATCTCATATAGCTATTGTTGAGAAAACACCCTTTTGTGGTACTCGAAAAAGAAAGTGTTGTTGAACACATGATTGAGTTATCTACTCCGAGTAGCTTGTTTTCTGATGATGTTAAGAAGCGTACTTACTTTGTTGCTAAAATCTTTCCATTCTCATTAAAGGATGACGCTAAAACTTGGTATAATAGTTTGCCACCTAATTCTATTAAAAGTCCAAAATAATTGCTTGATGTTTTCTTCCGTAAATACTTTCCTGCTAGTGCTCAACATATTGCTTTGCAGAGAATTTATAATTTTGACCAGGAAGATGGAGAGAAATTGCCTGAGGCTTGGGCGAGATTTTGCTCTCTTATTAGAGCTCCGCCTGACCATGATTTGGAAAAGCATGATTTACTTGATATATTTTATAGTGGACTAACCATTGAGTCTAGGGCATACCTGGATAGTTGTGCTGGTTGTGTTTTCAGGAAAAGAACTCCGGACGAAGCTGAAGAATTATTGGCTAAAATAGGCCGGAATCATGATGATTGGGCTACGCCTGAACCAACTCCAACGCCAATATTGAAGAAGAGGGGTTTAATTAAAGGGATTTCTAGTTTCGTGCCCCTGCTTCGTTAGTTGTACTCAGTTTTCCCCAGCTCGTTAGTTTTTCCTCAGTTTTCCCCTCCCTCTAGTTTGAAACCCCTCGAAGACGTGGGTTGCCGTCAGGTCAGAGGCCTTACCGTTACCGTGAGGTCAGTTCCTCGCTGACCGTCTCGTGCTGACGGGTGGATCCATCTACCGCCGACGCGTGGGCCGTTTTATTTCCTGATTGTATACGCGGTGCTGCCAATGACAAATGGGGCCGCTCTATGGGGCTGCCGCAGCCAATGACCTGTGGGTCGTCTATTTATTTATAGAAAATTATATATTGCCGCTCTGTGGGGCCTCCGCAGCCAATGACCGCTGTGGTCGTCTATTTTATTTAGAGAATATAATATAGAGCCGCTCTGTAGGGGTCGCCTCAGCCCATGGCACGTGACTATTTTCGCAGCTTAATCTAAAGTGACTCTTATGCTAAACATTATGCATCCCGACGTTGACCTAGCAGTGGCGGTGAGCATAGCCGTTCTGACCATGCCGATATCGGCATAGGCATCGGCATCGTTTGGAGGATGTGGTGCTCGAATAATAGTGGAAATGTGATATTATTTTTTACATGCATAATATATAGAAAATAGCTAGATCTCTAAATCGATGCATATGAAGCTACATATATATTCTTGGTCATAATCCCCTTAATTATCTAAAGGGTATGGATGCATGGCTTCACGTCGTCGTCGATTTCATCGTCAGTATCTTCGTCGTCTGAGTAGTAGTACCTCCTGCACATTGTTCCGTCGAACACCTTCACTGTGAGCACATCATCGCCTTCATATTTGAAGTGTACGAACCAGCCGAAATCCACACCGTGCGCGATGGCGAATTTCTCCCAGCCCTTGTCGAGGTACATCCGGCCTTGTCCGTCAAATAGGACCTCCACGGTCCAGAGACGAGGACCGCGGTCAGCCTGCTCGCAGATACACCTTAGCTGGCTCCTTGCCGTCAAGATAGTCCGTAAATTTTTTTGGGAGTTCCTGCAAAGAGATCGAGCGCCGATCGTTTGAAATTAGGGAACCCTTGAAATTAAAGGTTTTTAGAACATGCCCATAATTAATCACATGCATCATATATGTGGGAACGCGTACGTACCTTCTTGACCAAAGGGTCTTCATAGACGACGATGAAGAACTCCTCTATGATCAATGGCAGTGTTGACGGTGGTGGTGGCAATAATGATGATCCCCTTCCCCTTCCCCTTCCGGTCCGCGTCCGAGACGTGGAAGCCATGGCAATGGATAAAGTGTATGTGAACGAAAAGAAGAGAGAGGCAGAACCTATTGACACAAGGGATGGCCGTGTGGGTGTTTATAAGGAAGAGATGACCGTTGTAGGGTTTACACAATAAAATAAGGAGGAGATGACCGTTGTGGGGGTTTATACACAATAAATTAAGGAGGAGACGACCGTTGTGGGGGTATAGTTTATCATTTTACCGTGAAAAGTAATGCCTAAAAGGAAAGTAATGGCTACAAGAAATCGGTGTAGGTTTATCGTTTTTTGCGTGAAAAGTAATGGGTACAAGAAATGGGTGATGGTGTATCATTTTTTGCGTGAAAAGTAATGGCTACACGAAATGGGTGATGGTGTATCATTTTTGTGCGTGAAAAGTAATGGCTACAACAAATCGGTGATGGTTTATCATTTTTGTGCGTGAAAAGTAATGGCTACAACAAAATCGGTGATGGTTTATCATTTTTTGCGTGAAAAGTAATGGGTACACGAAATGGGTGATGGTGTATCATTTTTGTGCGTGAAAAGTAATGGCTACAACAAATCGGTGATGGTTTATCGTTTTTTGCGTGAAAAGTAATGGGTACACGAAATGGGTGATGGTGTATCATTTTTGTGCGTGAAAAGTAATGGCTACAACAAATCGGTGATGGTTTATCGTTTTTTGCGTGAAAAGTAATGGCTACAAGAAATGGGTGATGGTGTATCATTTTTTGCGTGAAAAGTAATGGCTACAACAAATCGGTGATGATTTATCGTTTTTTGCGTGAAAAGTAATGGGTACAAGAAATGGGTGATGGTGTATCATTTTTTTTGCGTGAAAAGTAATGGCTACAACAAATCGGTGATGGTTTATCATTTTTTGCGGGAAAAGTAATGCCTAAAAGAGTTTATAATTTAGCTCGTGAAAAATAATGCAGAAAACCAAACTTTGCGTGAAGCTAACCGACGACAGAGAGAGAGAGAGGGTGGTGGCCCCGACCAGAGAGAGAGATAGGGGTTATCCCTGCCCGTTAGATCATACGATCAACGGTCGTCGGGCACGATCCGCGTGACATGGGCTAGACCAATCGGGGCAATGTTGGGCGTACGTGAGAGTTTGTGAAGGGAGAGGGCAAAACTGAGTAGTATCAAGAAACCAAGGGCAAGTGAGTAGTAAACGGACTAAGGGATTCAAATATGAGATTTAAAAAAGGGAAAATGCGTGTTTTGTACAATGAAACCCATCTTGGCCTACCTCAAACTATTTGCAATACAAATCTACATGAGTGTGAAAATTATGGTCTCATTCAGACAAAGTATGTTTTGGGGAAAGCTGTTTTGGGTAGGGCTTATTATGGAAAACCATGCACCTTCATAGCTACTAGGTGATTTGAGAAGTGGCAATTTGTGGTGAAACTTGATTTATCTATGATTTGAGAATTGGAAATTTGTGGTAAAGACTCCATGAGTAAGTGCCACTCTTTTTCGGAATTTTTTGCACATTAAATAACTCATTTAACTAGTTAATCCCATTTGTTGACTCTCTGTTGACCAGCCACTTGAGGGTAAAACTGAGTATATTGCACTAGCCGTATTAGCACTCAAGGTGAAAACTGAGCATACAAAAAATGCTAGTATATGACTCGAGGGTATACCTGAGTATATCTAAATTTCCGGGGTTAGACTCGAGGACGCGTGTTGCGGTGCGAAGTGGAAGACGTGCCATTGTTGACGCGTGTCGCGGTGCAGACGTGGAAGACGTGCCATTGTTGATGCGGGTCGCATTTAGGACGCGTAAGCCCCTCTCTCCCTCCCTCTGCACACAGTACGTCTCATTATCGCTCACGCACGAAACCACCCCTCTCACGTCCCATCAACTTCTCCAAAAAACCCCAACCGCCGTACGAGCCCTCCCCTGCCGGCGATGGAGAAGAAGAATGCGCGCCTCCGAGCCCGTCGCCGCCGAGCCCGTCGCCGCCGAGCCCGTCGCCTCCGAGGGCGGCGCATCCGAGGGCGGCGCATCCAAGCGCGGCGCCTCCGTGAACTGGGCCGGTCTCACGGCTGACGGACCAATTCACAAGATCGGCGAATGCTTATTGGCGAAAGAGGAGTACGTGGACAACTACTCTGCTATGAGGCAAGTCTGTAGAAATTGGCGCTCAGGTTTACCTGATCCCGACGTGCACCTGCACGAATGGATCATGCTACACTACGCCCTTCCACGCGCCGCTGAGTTCACCTTCCTCCATCTCGGCACATCCCGCTACGTCACCATAGATCTATCTGCAGTTCGTGCAAGGTTCAAATTCCTCGGCTTTTCCCGTGGCGTCACCATAGATCTTATTTTCAATCTTAGTGCTGAATGTTATCTTTTCAATATATTTTAGATTCTACTTCGTCGGCTTTCCCCGTGGCGTCATCGTGCTTGCCCAGAAGAACCCGCCGCACAAGATACGGCTGCTGAACCCACTCACAAAGAAATCGAACAGTATGTTTGAGGCGCAGATGCCATCTGTTTTTCTGAAATCAGTCGCTGTTATCAAATCCCCGACTATGGTCTTCGTTGCCGCACATTACCCGCCGGAAATTGGTTGGGTCGATGAGAGCACTCCAACTAAGGATATAAATGAAGATGGGGATTGGGGAGAAGGAAGATTTTCGATCAAGAACCATTGTTTGCGTTGCATTACCCCGTTCAATGGTGAACTGTATGCAGTAGCTGCGGACAATTTTGAGATCGGAAGAATAGTGTGCACCAATTTACAGTTGCAGCAGCGCGCGAGCACTCGTCAAGATGGAGACACTAATTTCATTTCCAGAACTTGGACGTCGAAGTTCTACCTTGTGAAGTCGGATGGTGATCTCGCTGCTTGTGTTGTTGGTCAGCGAGGCTTTGGCGGGCAAACCATTGGTGTACCGTGTGGACACTCGGAGCCGCTCTCTCCATCCGGTCAGTAACATTGGCAGTAATGCCTTCTTCGTGAATTATATCCGGTGTATCTCCGTCGACACCAGAGTGTACCCGACACTTCGACCTGGCAGCATCTACTACACGGATTTGGGTTATATAAGAGAGTACTCTCATGATACAAAGGCCTGGGATGAGTGGCCAATACGTGTGGATAGAATAGGAAGCTACGGTATGAGAAATGAACAGAAGCCATACCGTTTGGAGGATGTATTGGCCGCACTACTCGTAGACGGAAGGAGTTCAATGAATATTTCCTTGGGGTAATGCACGAATGGAGCGACGAAGAAATATATGAGGAGGAATGAAGAACAAATTCATTCATCCTAATCTTCTTGTTGTCCATACATTGCGTGCATCTTGTATATCAGCTTAGTTTGTCGTGAACATTAACAACGTTATTGCCTGCTTTTGGCTGCTGTATGCAGTTTATGTATTATACTTAGTTTTGTGATTATGCTGTTGTGAATTTATCATATACTAGCTTCTAGATTTGCTACTAGATTTGCTGCCATATTGGGCAAAAAACGAGGGCCAAAAGGCATAAATAACCCCAGAGATTTGCTACTAGATTTGCTAGTAGATTTGCTGCCATATTGAAGAAAGACAGAAATAGAAGCTTCTCTAGATTTGATACTAATTTGGTGAAAAAGACCAGAGAGAGAAAGAGGGGAAAAGGTGCTCTTAAAAATGCCAATTTGGGCCGAGAGAGACAAAACCCAGCTCCTGCTCACGTGCAACCAAACGCTTCTCATCCTGTCCCATGCGGTCCCTTTCTACCAGCCCCACGCGACGCGGCCCCACATGACGCGGCCCCACACGACGCGGCCCCACAGACGACGCGGCGCAACACGTCGGCACGAACGTCCAAATAAACGGATTCCTTCCGTCCGAGCTCCTTCCGCGGGTTTCAGACATAGGCTTGGGGAAAACTGAGGAAAAACTAAGGGGCTGGGGAAAACTGAGTACAACTAACGACCCGAGGGCACGAAAATAGAAATCCCTTAATTAAATTGAATGATGAAGATATGAGGGAAGCCAAGAAGTCTCTCAAGGAGAAAGGTATTAAATCTGAAGATGTGAAGAATCTACCTCCCATAGAAGATATATGTGAGATAATTCCCCCTTCATCCATGATTGAGGTTTCTACAAATTTTAATTCTTTCGTTGTAGTATTAGACTTTGCGGAATATAAATGTGAGCCTAATGCAAACTAGGTGAGGCAACCTAGATGATAATACAAGTATCTCAAGCACGAAGGCTCTCACATGATATATAACACAAGTAAAGAGTTCGGTTAGGGATAACCGAAAGCACGCGGATACGAAGATGTATTCCCGTGTTCCCTTTCTTTGCAAGAAGGTACGTCACATTTGGAGGTGGGGGTCCCACGATAGATTTCCCAACGCCACGAAGGCTCACCTTCTTCTCCGAGCCTATCCCACGAAGGAATAGCTCTTGCACTTGTGGTAGACTTTGAGGCAGCCTCCAAACCTTCACAATCTTGTTAGGAGAAAATCCACAACCCGGATGCTTCCGGACGATTTTTCCCACCTAGGGTTTCCAAGAAACCCTAGAGAGCAGGTATCTCGAAGAATACAAGGGGGAACAAGATTTGCCTTGGTGGAACTACAGATCAAGACCTCCTCTAGCTTTTCGTCGAAGGGATTTGAGTTTGGGTGGAGGAGGAGGGAGATCTGAGGCTTTTGGTGTTTCCAACAATGGAGTATGATAGAGAGAGCTCAAGAACAAAGTGTAGTGTAGTGCCTAACCGTTTTGAGCTAGGAGAAGGGGTATATATATCTTCACTTGAAATCCAACCGTTGGGAACTTGTCCAGCTCAGCAGTGAGTCGAGGAGGCCGGTCTACCGGACCAGGCGCCGGACTGGCCGGTGGCACACCTGGTGCCGCCGGGCCACAGACCGGGCCAGTCGGCAGTCACCGGGCCTGTACCGGATGAGCGTCCTAGCTTACTGGAAGTGCCCCGGTGTGCATTGGCGCAGGGGCCAGCCTATGCCGGGCGGTCCGGTGCAGAAGCCGGCGTCGCTGGGCCAACCGGCAGAAACCGGACGAGGGACCCGACGACATCCGGGCGAGAGGTGCGGAGTTCCTGGGCTGTGCCCGGTGTACACCTGCGCCACAGCTGGTCTGCGCCGGACTGGCTGGTGCTGCACCCGGTGCCGCCGGACCAGGCGCCGGCCAAAGGGGAAAACTGGTGTTCCCCTTTTTCATCGAAGTGGGGGGGGGGGGTGATACGTCTCCAACGTATCTATAATTTCTGATGTTCCATGCTTATATTATACCAATTGCTACATGTTTTATATACACTTTATATCATTTTTATGCATTTTCCGGGACTAACCTATTAACAAGATGCCGAAGTGCCAGTTCCCGTTTTCTGCTGTTTTTGGTTCCAGAAAATTACTTCTGCGAATATTCTCGGAACTGCGCAAAACAAAAGGCCACGTCCCTATTTTTCCAGAAGCTTCACGAAGTCCGAAGGAGAGACGAAGGGGGGCCACGAGCTGGCCACCTCATAGGGTGGCGCGGCCCCACCTTCTGCCGCGCCGCCAGGTGGGGTGGGCCCCTCGGGACTCCACCGATGCTGCCCCTTCGCCTATATATTGCCCCAGATGCGGAAACCCTAAATAATCCAGTCATATTCCACCAAGGGTTCCGCAGCGCCGCCGCCATCGACGACAAGTTTCGGGGGACAGAATCTCTGTTCCGGCACGCCGCCGGACGGGGAATTGCCCCTGAGTCATCTCCATCGACACCACCGCCATCTTCATCGCCGTTGCTGTCTCCCATGATGAGGAGGGAGTAGTTCTCCCCCGAGGCTGAGGGCTCTACCGGTAGCTATGTGGTTCATCTCTCTTTCCCATGGTATGATCTTTATGTGATCATGAGCTTTGTAATCTAGTTGAATATGTAGATGTTACTCTTGTCTATTATGCACTCTATAGGTTACTTTAATATGAACTCCGGAGTCACTCTCCACGGTGTGATGGTGACAGTGTGCGCATCGTGTGTGATTCCTTTATGACGTTGTGGAGCTTGTTTACTCCGGCTTGAGGCGTGCTTTTGCAGCCCTACACAATGAATGGTGTTTGTTATTCAACAAGAGACTGTTTGAGAGTAGCATTTATTTATTCAATTATGTGATCATTGTTGAGAGTGTCCACTAGTGAAAGTATGATCCCTAGGCCTTGTTTCTAAGCATTGAAACACCGTTTCCAACAAGTTACGCTACATGTTCGCTTGCTGCCATTTTTATTTCATATTGCAATTACTACTTATAATCATCCATATTACTTGTATTTCACTATCTCTTCGCCGAACTAGTGCACATATACATCTGACAAGTGTATTAGGTGTGTTGGGGACATAAGAGACTTCTTGCATCTTAATTGCAGGGTTGCTTGAGAGGGATATCTTTGACCTCTACCTCCCTGAGTTCGATAAACCTTGGGTGATTCACTTAAGGGAAACTTGCTGCTGTTCTACGAACCTCTGCTCTTGGAGGCCCAACACTGTCTACAGAAATAGAAGCGTGCGTAGACATCAAGCTATTTTCTGGCGCCGATGCCGGGGAGGTAAGGTAAAAGGTATTTACATCCTCTGACTACTAAGCTATTTCCTAGCACTGTTGTCGGTGTGTGAGTGCTCGAATGTATCTCCTTTAGATTCTGCAATTTTATCTTTTTGTCTCTTGTTTTTTTTTCACTAGTTAGGCTTAATGGAAAATAACAAAAAAATTAGAGATCTTTATGAACTTTATATTGAATTAGGACATGATGTGTTTGAAGAGAGAATTAAAAAACCCATGGAACTTTGTTTGCAAAATAGTTGTAGCAATGTTTTTAGCATGAATTCTTTGAACACTATT
>NC_061510.1:301843744-301893175 GCF_022539505.1 Lolium rigidum | reverse complement strand
GCTATAAAACCGTTACTATCGATAAACTCTTGCGAGCAAGTCTGTTTCCAGGTGCAGCTGAATTGACAACTCCGCTGTTAAGGCTTTCAAGTATTCTTTGTCTCCCCTTGTGTCGAATCAATAAATTGGGTTTTACTTCCCTCGAAGACTGTTGCGATCCCCTATACTTGTGGGTCATCAGGGGGCAGGGCGTCGGGGAGCTCCCTTCAAACAGCGTGTTGGGCACACGCCAGGCGGTAGCGGGATCCTGCGCCGGAGATCGACTGGACATCGCATCCTGGTCCGGCGACGGCGAGGATCTGGCCCGGCGGCGGGGAACTGCAGGGGACCGCGCACAGACATTGCTTCTGCGGGAAGAGAGACGGCGGGCGCTGCCGGCGCGTTGATCCGGGGAGGGGGCGGCAGATATGCGCTTCCAGGGCTTGCAGCACTACCGGCGGGCGGATCCGCGAGCGGGAGCGCGGCGGAGATGCGCATCCGGGGGTGGTGGTGGAGGAGGGGTTCCGGGGGGGGGCGCCGCCGGTGCCGGCAGCGGAGGTGCTATCCGGCCATGGCGTCGGTGGAGAGCAGCGGCGGAGCGGTCGAGATCACCCATGGGCTGCACAGCGGGCGGCAGCGGCCGCGCCTCCGTGGATGCACGGGGAAAGGCGGCGGCGCGCGGCGCCTACACCCGCGCAGGCAGAAGCGGCGGCGGCGCTGGTACCGGCAGTGGCTGCGCGGGGGAATCGACAGGAGGCGCGGCTGCGAGAAATCGGACGATAGCTAGATATTTTTCTCGTGGGGAAGAAAGAGCGGAGACAGGGAACAGATAGCGTGGGCCCGTAGGGACACGCATCGAGCGCTGCGTCCGGAGGAACGAGGACGCGATCGTCCGGGGGAACCTCAGCGTTTTCCTTATTACATTGAAACTTCTTAGCAACCCATCGTGGTGCATTAGACAGAATATATTTTTGCTACCGGAGCTGACATTAACATTTTAATTCGACAACCCTTGTCTATACGACATTGAATATAAATCATTGGGCGGAACATAATTTGGGGACGATGATTGTTGTATCATTGATAAACTCAGCATATACATTAATGAGTTATTGTATGGTCATTAGCAAATGGTATTAATAACTAAAAAGAAATTAAAAATAGGCTCGGATTTCGCGAGTGAGCTAGTCAATAAGTGGTATTATATCTATATACAGAGATAAAGTTGGAATTTGGGTATAACAGAATATCTACATGAGTATGAAGTAAAATATCCACCGGAGCAATTGCCCGATATTTTAATAAACACCTATGAAAATGGATCTTCAATGGTCAACTAAAAATAAGGTTGCTAAGTCTAGCAGATTAAGGTAAATGGTTTGTTTTACAATAGAAGTTCCTAGCCTCATTTTCTCTTTTTTATTTTAATACATAGTACACATCGTGTGTTATGAACATATATGAGGATCAAATTTCTTATAAAAATACCATTAAATTTTGCAAATATTTATCGGATGTCTATTAAATAATTTTAATTCTTAGAAGGGTGTCTAGCTCACTATGTGACGTGAGGGGATCAATTATTTAAGTTCATGTCTTCATGGTCGCTAATTTCAGATGTTATTGTTCGAAAAACAAATACTGCAGGGACCCCTACCTATTTTCTAAGAAAACTATTTGAATTTTATATGATATATTTTTAAAAATTAGTACATCAAAATTATCTTGTGTGGTTGAAAGTTATGTCATTTTTCAATCCGGAATTTCTGCCTGTCATTTCCTAACTTTGTCGGAAAATACATGATGATGCAAACATGTATACCTTCTCCAAGATATATATATGAATATGTTGCTACAAAAATAAATATTGACAGACAGTTTAATGATATATTATTATTACTCGACAGATCCTAATAATTTTATATTAATATTTTAAAAGAAAAAATGGTGATCACAAAAATTCTAGATGTTTTCGTTTACTCTAAACCCACACGTAATGCCTGCTACATTTCGGCAGAAATATATTAGCAAGGCCATGTGATAGGACTACACGGGCTTGGACGACAAATTTCGATCTTAAAAAAAATAAATTCATACTTTATTACCAACCCACACAGTACACCAGCTAGAATCACCTAATATATATGCACCATCGATTTCTTTTCTGTGCTGACAAAGCGTCCAAGTATAGCCAGCCATGATGACAATGACTAATACCTGGAACCTTATATTAGGGTTCTTTTGTGGTACCCCAAATGAATTATAGCCATCAATTTCCGTCCATCCAATGGTCTAAATAAATTCATACCACAGTCCAAAACTGGAGAGGTATGTTACATACCTGTGAGAATTTTCGTACCTCGGAGAAGAAAAAACGTAAAAAGGCTTGGCCCACTAGACAGGCCCAGCCCAATAGACTGGTCCAGTGGTCCAGTCCGAAGATCTGTCGATCGCAGCGTGAGCTCGATCCTCCTTCTTCCGCCATGCTCGTGCGGCAGGTTCCGCCGCCGACCCCTCACCCCTCCAGAAAGCATGAAGTCCTGATGTAGACCTACTCCCTCCGCCATCCCCTTCCCCAATACTGTCTCGGCGGCGACGGCCTTGGCCCATAGCCTCCGTGTGGATCCAAGATCAACAGCGCCGTCCTCGTCGCTCGCCAAGGCGGCCAAGTTCAGCACGCGGTTCTCGGAGTGGTGCCTGGATGTAGTCGCGGCGCCGTCCGTGTCGATTTGGCGGTGGTAGGAGGCCAACGAAATGGTTCTTTGAGGTCAAACGGAAGGAGTTGATGGGAGGCGTCGCTGGCGCGTGTTTCGGTGATTGTGGGCGCGTCCCCTGCTCCTCCGATTGCGAACTGCAGGTTCGTTTGATTCTGGCTTCATGTACTTTTTTGCCATCAAAACATGTCTGACAGTCTATGTTTCTACTCGTTATTAGCCAAAACCGTAGGCTTTATGCTCCACTCTAGAAATTGATGAAGTACCTTGGGTATCCCACAATCATTTTAAGTGCCTCTTCATGGTTCGTAGCATAAAATCAAGCTTTGATTTCGTAACAGAAGTTGGGAGATCATTGAGCACACATCTTTCTTAGTCGTCACAGTGCAAACAGTCCACCCTCCTACTTACAGCAAGCAACTTAGATGCGACCTCTAAATTCAAATGCACACATGTACAAGTAACTTGCCTGCAAATTGTCCAGATAATTTAGCAAGGGAAGCACTGCATTCTATATTGATCCTCACATAGTGCAGGGCTGCATTTATTTGATCCCAGAGATCCTAATCCAGTCTTGTGGCCAAGAAATCCTCACAAGCTCTACCTCAAAACCCTCCTAGTTGGAGATATCATGGAGTTGCTGAAGATTGCTAACACAAGATCTCAAGAACCTCCGTTTGCACATTAGGCTGCACATATTTGATCTAAAAGAAACATGAGAGGATACATCAGCATCATTGCATTGACTTTGAACCCACTATCTTCAAGAAGTGACATGGTCTTGTACCAGCCCCAAGCACCAAACCCACCTCCGTGAACAAGAACAATGACATTGGTTTCTGAATCTTCAGTATTCAAATCCTGTTTAGCAAGTAAATCATTGGTTAATATGGTAATAGATATATGGATTCAATCGCCATGATTAGATATAGAAATAATATTAGACCATTTAATGGAAGAGCTCCATTTGCTTCCGGTCTGCAAATAATAATCAGTTTTTCCTTGAAGGTAATCCTGCACACAGATCCAATGCCGAACATGACATCTGACTACAATGAGCCCCTGGTTTGTACGCAATTTCTCTTCATATCTATCTGTTCAGTTCTTGCAGTGGATTGATGGTGGTATTTATTTTTTGATGGAACTAATACTTATTTTTGGTTGCACGCCAGCCTTGATATTCACATCTTGTAGAAAGGATTACACATGACTTTTAGATTGGAAGACCAAGGTGAGGTGTGAATTCCCAACCTCTATTGTTCTACCCATTGGAGCACATGACTATTACATTGCAAAATATACTTTTCCAGATACAGACACATCAACCATGCATAGTTAGTTTTGTCAATATACAGAATGTACTATAGACCACTTTCATGTATTTGCTTGAAGATTTGAAATGTGTGGTTTAAATAAGATGTCAGCGATGTTTTATGATGGTCACCAATTGCTTAGATTACTACCAATTAACTATCGATGTTATAGATAGTGCCACAGCCTTATACAGGACATATTTCTCTGGTAGAGGGGAGCCTTTTTTCCATTAGCTGCTGATGAATCATGAAATCATCATCCTTTAGTATTTCTCGTATATGATTGTAGAAAGAATATAAGAGCCAAATTGTTGAAGGAACTTTTGGTTTGCTACTTTATTCTTCTTGATGGTACTCTTTCAGCTCATTTGAGTTATTTTACTTTTTCTAGTTTTGGTGGCAGTGGTAATCTCCAACCAAGTGGTGCCCCAAGTGGACGGCAATGCGATGTTTGTTGGTCCGCAGCTCAAACTCATTGTTGTGTTCTTGAGTAACCTGACATCTCCCTAACGCCAATTCTGTTCTATTTCTTGCATCTTGTTTAACATCTTGTGCTGGTTCAGGCTTTATCTCCGTAAGGGAAGGGGGGAGGAGCGAATATGTAAAGTGGTAAGCTCTCCTTGCCTGGCTGAAGCTGAAGCAAGGTTTTACAAGCTCCGGGATTCATTGTTCTGATACAAACAAGATTAGCAGTATTTAAGAGTATGCACATAGGAGTACAAATCTACTTATGCACATGAAGGAGGTCATTGACCGCGGCCCTTCGATGATGGAGGGCACTGATATCTACCCTGACGATGACGAAGACCTGAGCCGCAAGCACAAGTTTAATACCTGGCGTGGCAAGATCGACGGCACAGGTCATTGTCTTCATGGCGAGGCATGATTGTAATTTGCTATGATTAGCTTCTCTCCTGTGTTTACTTCAGTTTATAATGTTTTGGACTAGTTTTTTTTATAAAGTTTGGTATTACATGTTCACTTCAATTTGTCATTCTGTTTGATTGACAAATCTGGCAGCTAAATTAGTTATCTTGTTTGATTCAGAATACTCTTTATCCTACGTTTGAAACCTGCCATTGGCATGTATGTCTTTCTGAGTGATGTCTTGTCAAAATCATGTAATTTTCCTATATCTTGTTTTTCGCTATTTAGAATCCGCAATAAAGTGTGGGCACTTTGCTAGTATTATTGTTAAGTTTTTTTTTTAAGTAAAGTCGTGCTTTTGTAAGGGTGTTATTCTAAAACCTACCAGAGATGAGTTTAACTACTAGCAGTTCATGCCAGTCGCCTTGGGGTGTGACGAAAATGTGGACGCCATTGGGAGCAGCATCCTCAATGCCAAGGTGTTGTGAAAGGCCAGTGCAATGTCAGTTTTGTACATGGTATGCATATCAGCCAGTCAGTTGTTACAAACCAATGTGGATTTTGCCATCGATGCAGAGGGTTATTCTTCAAAACCGATCATGCTGCGCGTACTGTGTTCAAGCTAGTAAGTTGCATTACGTCTGACATCATTTTACAGCAATCTACGAAAATACTATTGCAATCCTTGTAAGCTCATCGAACACAAGTATCATAGTTTGCACACGACGATCTGGAAAAGAAGCATCGTCGACTACACATAAATGTCACAGTTCAGAGACAGGTTCCTGCAACCTCAAAAACAGGCAGGCGACTTTTATCCCATCCTCCGTTGTAACTATGCTGTCATCTTTCATCAACCGTTCCGGTTCTCATATAGAAAAAAAAGGGGTTCAGTTCTCCCTTCCAGGAGCCCTGCTTTGGACTCATGTAATATGGAATGAGAGTAGGCCAGGAATCGGAGGGGGAAGAACTTCAAGACCAGGCGACCTGGCCACTGGAGTAAGATACTGCAAGCCTTTGTTGTGCACATCTGTCAGTGATTAGAGAGAAACAGGTCAGTCTTCCAATGTCAACTTGGATGTAATACAGCAAAGAGACTAAGACATGAGCCCTTTGGTTTGACAGGTGCAAATGTTCACCGGAGACAATGCTCTCTTTCTCAGTCCTTTTAATAAGCCATCATTTCCTTTCATTCAAGGAGAAGATAGAACAGGGAAAGAAAACATTCAACAGTCATGACAATTCATAATATTCAGATATGAAACAAACAAAATAGTTCCCTGGAATTACATAACACTGCAGACCTCAACACCTTAGCAGATACCTGGAAATCGGATAATGCACTACGTTTTGTTAACATGCTATTTTCCACAACTTTCAGTTGTATGTACCACATTCATGCATGTTATTTTTTAGGATTACTGACATGATCGCTGAAAAGTTTCTCTGCGAAGTTTAAACGCAGTGAGAAATCAATAGCACCCTGTATTTATGTAGTCTCAGACAAATAAGCTTATCAGAGCAGTGTACATGGGAGATGCTACATTTCAATTTATTTGCATTAGTCTATACAATTGATCTATCAGTTCTTTATTATACATACTATAGGAGCATTTGTATAGCGCATCAGGGAACTTTTTTCTTATATCCTGCCATGTGTAATTTTACTTCTCCACTCAAATAAATGCAGCTGCTGGAACTTCAAGCGCCCACGCTCCTTTAAGAAGGTTTGCACATTCTTTTAGATGCTTAATCAGCAGTCTTGGGCTCCTCTTAGAGCAATTCCAATAGTGCAGTCGGGTGCTGGCTATAAGGACAGCTATAGTCAGCTTATAGCTAACTTGTACAATAGTTGGCTTTAAGGATTGATAACTTTATGTGTAAAAGGCCCACCACACATACTCACAAAGTACCTAGGAGCACGTGCAAGAGCTGGCTCTTGCATGAGAGCCCATCTTTCTTCTCTCTCCACTTCTCTCACATCCACCTAAGCAAAACAACACTATTTTAATTCTTATAGCTTGCTGAGTCAGCCTTATTGTACTTGCTCTTATGTGTGTATCATTAATTCCTAATTATAATGTATACCACTTGAGGTGCTACATTTTCCAATCTGATTGTGCAGAATTTTGCTTTTCCAATTATCAGTTACTCAATTCCATAAACAACTACTCAAAACAGTAGCAAAATATTTAGAGCCATCGCCTGATCTCTCTCTCTCAATTTCTCTGTAGCTAGGATTATTTAATAAAGGAGGCCAAATTTCGAGGGAGATAATGTTTATACTCTCGGGGTCGACGTGGCTGGCGGCGAGATTAGTGGTGGCGTCTCTCGATGTCGCGGTGGCGAAGAATTGGTGGCGGCATCGACCTGGTGGCGGCGTAGGTCGCCGGCGATGCAGGACTAGCCCGATCTTCTGCGGCGGCAGTCACCCGCGATGCAGCAAAAGCTCTACCTGGTGGTGGCGTCGCTCGCCGGCGATGCAGGCCGATCCGGTGGCGGCGGCAGACGTCCTCGATGTAGTCTGGGGCATGGATGTGCTGGCGGTGGTCGCCCTGGCGTAGAGCTCAGCGTGCCCGGCCTTGAGCGCTCCCTCATATCCAATTGGGCTGGGCCAAATACTACCATTTTTAATGTTTTTCCTATTATCACGTCTTACTGACCTGTTGGGCCTAATCTAAATCGGTTAATCCTGACCCTTGCTTAAATCATACCTCTCTCCTTCCCATGAGTGGTAAAAGGTACTGTAAAAGAAACCTTATATTATAAATGGTAGTAAACCATTAAAGGAAAATATCATTGATTATCAATGCTTAATTGCCCTGGGTTCGCCATCCTAGCAATTCTCGTCACACGGATAGATCGATTGTCTTTTCTTAGATCATTATGGATGAAAAAGAATAGACCTTTTTTAGTTACTTACCTCATGTTCAAGTACAATGGAGGCCATGTCCTCATAAAAATGGAGCGTGGATTTTTTTTGGATTGATCCCTATGCGTAGCCCCATCCAGGTTGCTGGTTAATCACGCTATGCACGTCCGGACGTGAAATAATCTGCCTTGCACGTTTGGTTATTTTAACACACCTGGTCTCTATGGCTGATCATGTAACACATCTGGACTCTTTACGACGATCGGCACATGAGTCGCACTACCTGTTGGACTTGTGTACCTTATTGAACGAAGTGTGTACGTGAAACTTTCTCTCATTAAATCCTAGCCATATATTTTTAGATCTAACTGTTAAAATAATTTAGATGATGTGGATCAACCTAATGACTCTATTAAACACCCTTATTTTGCTTTTAGTATATAATAGATAGATAGATAGATAGATAGATAGATAGATGCTATACGGAGTACTTCTGGACATGCGGTTAATTATACACTCTTGGTGTTCTTTTATCACCAAATACAAGCGGCATCGGTAAGCGGAGGCGGCCACAGAAAGAGTACATATATCTTTTTATCGTGAAAATCCAATATCTTTATCCGGCCTTGTTAAATGAATTGTCTTGAGGGCATTGATCTACTTTATGATGAAAACCTAAGATATATGATCAGACAGCAATTGTGCTTATACACTGTTTTCTTTTTGAAGACGTCACTTTTGAGAATTAGATTCAAGTGGTGTCTTGGTAGTGGTTTGTGTTGAAGCTACAAGTTTTTTTTATCATCGTAGTAGGATCTTTTCTTTTTCTTTTTCCTTCTTCTTTTATTTAGTAGGGCTGCATGCATCCGTGATTTTAGAACATTTCATTTTTTTTAGAGGCTAGGTCTAATAGATATGTAATTGATATCTTCACGATATTAGTATATTTCGTTTGTTGATCATTGGGTACAATCAGTGGCGAGGCTCGCGGTAGGGCGAGGTCTGGCGCCCGCCCTACCTTGGCTCGCGACTAAACATTTTTTTAGCCCTGCGCATCGTACGTATCGATCAATTGAGCAGAGAAAAACTCAGTGGGGAGGAAAAGGATTACTGTATGTATCGATGGATTTGACTATTGGGCAGCCGACCGTGTAGTCTTGGCCTACTGCCGAATGATTCGGTCGTTCTAGCCTCAAACTGCTCCACTTCGTCGCTTCATCTAATCGCACGAGAGAAACCATACGACGACAGGCAGTTCCTGCTCGACATGCTGCCGGCGGTGGCGTGGTCTCCAGGCTCCAGATCGAAGGGGTTGGGAGCCGAGCCAGGCAGAGGACCGGTAAACGGCCAGGCGCTGGGTGGAGAACGGAGGAAGCGGGACTGTCTAGCAGGTAGCAGGCGCAGCTGGCTGACGGCACTGCTGAACGGCTGATTGAGCTGTAGATTCAAGATGAACATGATAGAAAAGGGCCAGAAAAGGGGAAAGGTATATTTTTATTCGATGGATTTGAGTAGATCACTAGTGATGAATTTGTGAATTGTAGATTTAACAAGGTACATTGTGCCACTTTCTAGTTATCTTTTTATATGCTTTAGAGTTTGCCTGACCTCAAATTTTTTTCGTCCTTCGCCACTGTATACAATCCTAGCTCATTGTGTTCACTCCACTAGAACAACAAGGGTTATACAAGGCCTCTAGGAAACCATATTCTGAAAAAACCAATGGCGACTGTGATTTGTCTGCAACCGTTGTTTCACCAAAAAAGTCTGTGTGACCACAACGTTGGGTTGCCGACATGGTATAAGCCGAGCCATCGTTGATGAGTGAAACACTTCAGATGATTCAAAAAACTACCCAAATGCGAAAAAGTGCTCGGAGGCCCGTTGGCACGTCTGAGCTTCCGATTTGTAGCCCGATCCTGATCACGCGCGCGTCCGCTGGGTTTTCCGACAACTTTCCACCTGGCTATCCCGGCCGGACTACCACGTATGGGAAGCGGTCTCCCCTAGTTAAACAGATAGGCCATTAAAATAGTAGTTACAATTAATAACTATATAAAAGAAAAGAAAGTTTGTTGATGATTTGTTTCCACATGACACAAGGTGCAGATCTCATCCGTTCAACATAAAAGGAAAAAAAACAAGAATTAGCTGATTCAACATGTCGCGTTCAACATAAGGGAAACAAATAAATTATTTCCAAAGAATGTAGATGTATTGTAGGTACATCCGATCAACTAAAAGAAAACTAAATATTGTAGCTAGCTTAGCTAGACCACGGTTACATGGAAGATGTGATATATAAGCCGTATATACATACTCTATGCCAGTTTATATTTGTCTGCTAAATTCACCGGTATTAATATAATTTTCTCAAATTTAAAAACTTTTGGGAAATTTTGAAAGAATTTATGAATTTGTTTTGAATATCTTTGGTGCCTCGCAATATTTTTACCCAACCGTGAAAAAAAACCAAAAACCTTGAATGGCCACAGAACTTTTTCCCACGGGAGAAAAGATAACATGAATTCAAAAAATATTATTCAGAAGATGGGTACGATCCATGCCGACCTACACATATATCTACCAGATTGGATCTCACTTCAAATGGATGGAAATTAGGGAGAATACACATTACTACCTTCTCTCCCTGCAAAAAAAAAAAACTCACTATAGCGGGTTGTCAAGGGTTATCTTCGTAGGTGTATCAACAAAAAGGAAAAAAAAAAAGAAAATTTATACACAAAATCAGCTATATCTTGGTGGAAATGCAAATAAATGCTAAGATATAAAGTATAAACTGTGCACTAAACGTGTGATAGGTTGAGTATAATGATCCGTAAATATGCACGTTTGAGCCAACGGGTCAAAAGAAGTGGATTTCTAATTTCATCTATAACACATATAAAGAGATATAAATGTTTATACATTAATCGTGCTTTAGGATGCAAACCTTACTTGATGGATAGGAAACCCCGACAGATTCACGTTCAAATGAGAATAAAAAGCTGCAATCTATTAGATAAAATATCAATAGATTACAACACACAAACTATAATTCTGAAGTTCTCACATCTATCTATCTATCTATTTATGTGTACTATGTAACTATATTACCCCCTTCAATAGAAATTGTCATATTCGACAAATTAAAGAGGATGTCCTCACATTTGCGAGAGCCACACTGCTAGTTTTGTTGAAACAACAAAGAGAATGAAAAGAGCTTGTGTACAGGGTGCAAATTTGTGATGATGTACATATGAAGATCTCAAGCATTCATATACAATCCGAGCTTCAAGCTGGCTTGGTCGATCTGCTAAATATACTTACATAAAGTGCTAAGTTACACCCATCTACTATCTAGTTCGAAGCTACTGATTACAAGCTGTCGTCGTTGGTTACTGGTAAGGGTCTGTCCATGACACGTCGTTGGCTGCAGCTTCCTTCCATCTCCTGTCGAAAATCTGCATCTCAGCATGCGATCGCCTCCTCACCGCGGACCGGAAAGCCGCGGCCTTGCCCTCGGTGCCACCGAGCGTAGGGACTCCTCTGTGGAGGACGTACTCGCTGTCCACGACGCCGACCTTGAGCGTCCTGTCGCCCTGCGCGCAGTAGCCGAGCTTGTAGTCGAGGCCCCAGGCGTGTACGAGGTCGTTCTGGACCATGCCCCAGCTACAGCGCCATGCCGCCCGGGAGAAGACCGGCACCATCATCTCCACCCACCCCGCACACGGCGGCCCTGTGCTGCTGTCGTCGCACCCTCCTCTTCCCAAGGCCGAAGCCGCCTTATAGAACCTCCGGTGCACGTCGCCTCCTCCTTGGACGCCGGGCCTCAACAGTGCACGCGCCGTGATGCCATGGTGGATCTCGGACCGGCGGTCGAGTGCCGGCTGAGATACCTCGAGCCCTTGGCTCTTGACGATGTCGAGGTACCGGACAGGGTCGAAGGCGTCCACCTCGACGTCCTCGTCCCACAGGAAGACGTAGTCGTACTCGGCAACAATGTCGGGGTGCAGGAACCGCTTGGCGAACCACCACTTGGTCTGGCCGCGCGCCGACACGTGCACCGCGCGGCGCGACCACTCGAGGTCATCCCACTGCTCCTCCCCGGCGCCGTCGTAGTGGAAGACCATCAGCGTGAATCTGTCGGCCGGGAACTTGGAGACGAGCTTGTCCACGGCGGCCTTGTTCTTGATGCCCACTGGGATTGCTACGAGGCTCTTCCCGCCGCCGTGCTTCTGCTCAGGGTCGCCGACCATGGATACCATCTCGAGGTTGGACGTGCCGTGCACGATGCCCCTCGGCAAAGCTTCGCCGTCCGATGGCTGCTTCTTGGTTTGTTTCGCTCCATGGACTACGCGTAGCAGTTTACGCGAGATCGCGCCGGATGCTGCTGACAGGCTATTATGGTCCTTCCGATGAAGCGTGTCGGTTGCGCCGGCGAGGAACAATAACGCGAGGAGGAATACGAGCAGCACCGGCAGCGAGAAACGTTTCGGCGACGACATGGAAGAAGTGCTTCAATGCCGGCGTATTACTTCTGCCAGTCGGCCGACGATGGGTTCGAATTTTTGATGCTGGTCACCACGCAGACGCAGTATATATAGCCCTGGACTTGCACGTAGAACAATCCGAAGCGGGTCTGGAATCGGCATTGGAAACATGATAACTACGTTATGGAATCAATAGATTATACAGCCCGGCCGGACACCAAGGTAGAATCTAAGATACGAGTAGAAGCAGCGGAGCAATATGACTTTACTTCTGACCCCGCAAAAAAAAGGAAGAATTTGCAACCGAATCGGAGTGAGTACTTTTTGTGTTGAGGATGCCCCACACGATTTCGCGTAACCTAATTTTGCTGATGTGGTAAGTATATACATATGATCATCATGTAAAAAAAGAGAAGTACTGTTAAAATCCAAGCTAATTTCTGTAGATGTACTGTTGTAAAAAAAAATCAGGAATACTTTCGTCACTTCACAGACTATAGAAAAAATGGTATGTATAAATGTTACATACTCTTAAAATTATTGATACATGTGAACCATTTTTGTACCATGATCAAATGCGCAGAAATCGCTCAGTTAAATAGATCGGACGGCTAGGAAGGTGGCTGATAGGTCCTCCAAAATAAAAACAACGATGATCTCCCAGGACCTCCAAACCCTATCCTATTGGTCGTCATCGCTAGTTCACTACGACAGCTGGGTGAGGTCCACAAACGGTGGGATCTCGCATGGCCCATTGGAAACGGTGCGGCCGAAGGGAATGCCGCCGGTGGTGGAGGAGGAGGTGGGGTGCCCGCCGCAGGCGTAAGCCACTGATCCGACAGCGATATTGGTGCGGGCGGTGTCTGAGCGGCTGAGGACACCACGACTCTCTTGAAGGCCTCTTCTTCGGAGATTCCAGGTGGCATGTGGGAAGGGGCGTGCCGGGGAAGTGGCCACGGCGACTCCGGCTGCTGCGGCATCAAGATGGAGAGCCTCATCACCTCATTATCGTCCAAGTAATCTGGCCGTACGGAGAGTTGGCCCTCCGTTCCCTCCACCTTGGCCTTGCGCGCGCAGTTCGCGAGGAAATCCAGGTAGTCGTCCTTGTCGTTCTGGATTTCCTCGCTCGGGATGTCGTCATAGCCAACGAGTTTCTCCTCGGACTCTGGCGGCTCCTCTGCCTCCTCCATCTTGACGTCTGACGCCGATGGGTTGCCTTAGACGAACTCGTCATTGCCGAGGAAGCCCGAGCTACGCCTCAACGATTCTTGCATTTTGAGACTTCAAAGATCTTTGGGGGCAATTCGGTGTGCCACTGTCAAGCCAAGAAGATGACCAAAAGGACGCCCTCTTGCTGTCTCCAAAGGTTACCCTAATTGCGGCATTGAAAAGCTTCCTGTCAAATTCATCAGTCGGTGTCTCCGTGCCAAGCCAAGGCTTGACTAGAGCCACCCTCTAATACTTTAGACAGCGCAGTCCGCAAACTTTCCCAGATCAAGAATTCCTAGGAATCCCATCACCTTAGGAGGCAAACCTTGGACCATTTGACCTCACTTACAGAATTTTTGTACCCTGTAAAATTGTTAAGGACAACAAAGTGCACCGCGTAAACCTGTTAACGACAATGTTTAAAATAGTCGGCTATATGATATAGCTGCGTCCTTCCAAAACAGCTATAGCCCGGCTATAGTCTGGCTATAGCCGGCTATTTAAGAACTTTGACACCTTTTAACGTAATGCAGTTAGCCGCACCATGCAGGAAAGGCTATAGCAGGCTATAGCCCGACTATAGCCGGCTATTTTAAACTATGGTTAACGATAGTATTATCGTCAGCTAACCGTGCATGTCTTGTATACCTAAGTATGTTACTATTATAAATTCTTAATAAATCTAGAAGATTTTGGATATCCTACAAATAGATCCCAACGATGTACCATCTAAGGCGGTTTTCAAAGCCTAATCTCTCCACCTTCCTGATATCAACCTAAAGAGCCATCCAATCTCGCTTCCGATGCTGCCATGGTACCATCCCTTCAGATGTTGCTACCACATCTGATGCTGCTTCACATCCTACATAACATCTATGCAAACATCTCAGTGGTCCTGGACTTCACCAACAACTTCTCCTTGAAATAGGCTTTCATCCCTCTTTATAAATAAATCAACCACACCATACAAAAGTTAAAACAAACAAAAGTGCTGGGAAACATGCCTAACTGAAAAGAAAGATAGAAAGGAAGCTAATGACAGATCGACGAACGATGGCAGTCCACAACTGCTAACGCCGTTCGAATTGTCCCACCATGCTACAAGCACCAAGACAAGACCTTCAAGAAGGGATGTGGCGTCAATACGCCGCTGCTGCTCAGACCAGCGAACTGGATCTAGGGGACGTTTGGTTCAGGGGTATCCATTAGGGGATGAGGGCACCCGGCCCCAACCACCTGGTTAGGGGATAGCCATTTTTCTTGTTTGGTTGGGAAAATGAGATGTGGTTAGGGATAACCGATTTTTTTGTTTGGTTGGAGGGAGGAGATGTGGTTAGGTTGTTGTGATGACTCATTGGTTGAGGTGGCGAGATTACCCTTTGTATGTCACATTTAATAAACAAAAAAAATTCACAAGTTTCAAGGCAGTTTTTTACAAGCGTATACACTCAAAATCCATATATAACCAACTTGCATAGGGGTGTTCTGTACATACATAAATTCATACACCACATCCCTAAGGCTTAGAATTGAACACAACCTCGCGAAGTAGTGAGCATGGGCACCAGAGCCGCGATGAGCACGTCGGGGACGAGACGCGTGCAGCTCCTGGCGTAGACGACCGCCCGATGACGAGGAGAAACGCAAGGCCGCCGCCTCATCATAGTGGACGGCGCATTGCCGTCGATTCCGGCATGGGAGAGGTCGCGGAAGCACTGTATGAGGTCGAGGTTGCCAGGATCTCTCCGCCGCCTCTGATATCCCGGCGCCGCGCGCCAATTTCTTTCCGCCGCCGCCGTCTCTGGTTTATGGAAAGGAGATTGAGGAGAGACGGGGGCGTGTTGGTGAGGGTTCGGAAAATGTTTCGACATGAGGCTAAAGAGGGAGCCAGAAGTGGTTGGCATCATTCGGCAGATTTGGACGGATGGGCTGAGCCACCGTTTTCATGGAATATTCCTGGAGTCTGGTTATCCTTAGCCTCTCTCACCATCGAAACCAAACTAGTGGCAACCACTTTTTCAGTGGCTACCCCTAGCAACTTGAGGATATCCTCTAAACCAAACAAACCCCTAGTGTTTCCTCCGATACTCGGGTTGAGGTGGTATAGGGGTACCCACAACGCACTTCAAGAAGGAATGGCGACACCCACACAGGCGCTTTCGCGTCGATGCCGAATGAGCAGGCAAGGATTTCTCCCGAACTCCACTACCAGTACCAACCCTCGGAGATCTATGACCTAGATGCCCCACGAGGTCCATACGCGAAATTGGTAGGGTGCACCAGCCGCATGACGATGGACAAGACAAACACAGAGCGGCCTGCAAAGCTCGGGCCCAACAAGGTCCGTTCCTAGCTGTCTGGCCTGGATCCAGCCCGCAAGCTTGTCGTAGATGCTGCCTCCGCCTCACCGTCATCCGGCAACCCACACCATCCCACCCCAACGCTGGGATCTCGTCGCCACCAGCCTGCGTCGCCCCAGTCTTGAGCCACCATCGCCGCCTCTTAGTGGCCAGCACTGCCTGGAAGACACCGCCGCGCCGCCGCCGGCAGTTCCAGGCCCACCTTCTGTTGAGCAAGCTTATTCTAGGTTTCAGTGCATTGTTTCTGGCGGATAGTTGTTATTATTCAATGTAGTCGACAGCATTTCAGTACACATCCCTTTGGTTATTGTGGCAACCACTTCTGTTGAAGAAACAAAGAAAGATAAATTCCAAGAGCTTATATATGATACACTTGTGACGCTGTACAAGAACATGTGAAGATCTCAATCCATCACATACAATCCGAGGTCTGAGCTACACCGGTAAAAATTCATGTGCTACACCTATCGTATCTTGTTTGAAGCTACTGTTGACTAGTGGTCGTCGCGGTTAAGGCGCCTATCTCCTGTCGAATATCTGCTTCGTCTCTGCAAACGATCTCCTCGCCACGGCCACCTGGAAGCGTGAAGCCTGCGCCTGCAAGGCAGAGTAGCACGAGGAAGAAGGCGAGCACCACCGGTAGCGAGAAGCGCTTCCTCGGCGACATATTGATCTGCCCAGCAAAGCGGTCGATCACGGGTTCAAGTTTGTGATGCTGTTGTAGGTCACGACGTGCTTTATATAACCACTGCCATTCGATCCGAGTCGGCGTCGGGAAGTATGACCCACTACGTATACTGCCCGGACGTTCACTCCAAGATCAAGGTGGAAGTGGAATCGGAGTTTATCTTTGAGTTTGCAACAGAGTCGGAGTTGCTTAATCAAGGCGGCGCACGAGCTTTCCAAGTAATGCTATACTACTACTTCTGGACATACCTTAATTATACACATCTAGTGTTCTTTTATCACCAAATACAATCATACTACTTCCATGCACAATTAGAATGCATTCTAGGTTTAGTCAAAGTCAATGTTGATAATGTTTAACTAAATATTCAGGGAAAAGTGTTAACATCTACAATATATAATTTATATTATTAGAAACGTGATAAACTATTTTTATATTATATGCATTTGATGATATTATGATTGTTGATGTTTTTTCGTGTATGTTTTTTGTCACACTTGACAAAGTTTAATTTTTGACTAAACCTAGAACGCAAATTAAATAAAAACCGAGGGAGTAGCTGATTGCGTTCACTCCACTAGAACAACAATAATGCTATATTTTCGGACAACTTCTTACGGAAATTTGCTTACTGACGGACGAGGCTGATTCTGCTTCATCGTGTCCTGAATTTGCAGAACAATTGTTTCAGCTAGGGCCAATTGAGCGATGCCACAACCTGTCCGTAAAACTATCCCATAATATTTTTCCATAAGTGTAGTATTGTTGCTAGAACAGCAGGGGTCATACAAAGCCGATATGAGAGTATATATTCCGAAACACAATGGCAGCGCCTGTGATTCGTCCGCAACTGTTCCTTCACAAAAAAAGGAAAAAAACATATGTGTGACCACTACATTGGGTTGCCGAGTGCCCGACAGATGATAATCGGAAAACATCGGATTGTCGGCGGTATAAGCCGAGCCATCGTTGAGGGGTGCTACACTCGGCAATGGTTTGCCAAATATTTTTGGGCTTTAACAGATTATTATTGATACTCGACAATAAACTGTTTTCCCGTAGTGGACTATTTTCTTAAACTAGCAGGAAGAACTATACACCCTTTGCGGTTTATGGTAAAAAATGTCAGCGACATAGTCATGTTTTCTGAAATGGTACGAAATATTTCTGACATCAATGATAGGTTTCACTTCAAGCAATCGTGAAGAATTTATTACATCCCACCATCTCAACATAGCTTAATTCCTCAACCTCTAAAATACATGCATACCTAACCATAAGTCTATGTCAAAAATAAAAAAACCTAAGCCCCTTGACCTCTAGAACCTCCTCCTACCTCCACCCCAATTCACCACCCACATCTTTCTTAGAGCATCTCCATCGGCGCGGCCCAAATAGGCACCGGCGGGTGCGCCGATAGCGCACCCCAATTTAGAACTATAGACGCAACTACTAGCGCGCCCCATGGAGCATCTAAATCATCTGCCCAGTCTGCATTTGAAAAAACACTAAGAAGAGTAGAGGAGGACTTCTGAAAAGTAAGTCCAACGGTGTGTGTACCATGAATGTACATGAGAATTCGTTTGATAGCTATTCAATGTATTGTTGCGCGTGCATGAAGATACTGACAGACCTTGTTAATTGAAAAGAAATTGAAAGATCAAGTCTCTGTTATAGTCAAATGCTAAAGAGCACCTACAATACTCATGTAATGAGTGATGTCCTCAGAGCCAAGAGGGGAGCCATCTGCCAACTCCAAGAAGTCTGTAGTGGAGAGTGGCATCGGATAGGAGGTGCAAGAGATCATACCAACTCGGTCTAATAAATCTATTGCATATTTTTTCTGATTTAAAAGCAAGCCATTGGACTGTTTGTGAACTTCAATTCCTAAAAAAATAGTGAAGATCTCCAAGATCCTTAAGGGCAAACTCGGAGCTTAAGTGTTGAAGGAGAGCTGTAATGGCCTGATCTGAAGAGCTTGTCACTATGATGTCATCGACATAAATGGGAATATACATGGTGATACCTGACTTGCCAAAGAGAAAAAGAGAGGTGTCGGCCATGGAGGTAATGAACCTAAGAGTGTTGAGCTTGGTGCTGAGACGAGAATACCATGCTCGAGGAGCCTATTTCAGACCATAGAGAGCTTTATCAAGCTTACATATGTAGGTAGGAGTAGCGGAAGACTCAAAACCAGTTAGTTGCTTCATGTAAACCTCCTCTTCCAGAACACCATGAAGGAACGCGTTCTTATTATCTAGTTGTCGTAAACTCCAGCCCCGAGAGACGGACATAGAAAGAACAAGCCTAATAGTAAAAAATTAACAACATGACTGAAGGTATCTTCATAATCTATATCATACCGTTGTTTGAAACCTTTAGCAAAAAGACGTGCTTTATACCTATCAATAGTACCATTTACATTTTTTATATGATATACCAATTTGCAATCAATGGCATTCCACTTTGAACTTGGAGGAACAAGATGCCAGGTGTTGTTAGCAAGGAGTGCATCATACTCATCTTACATAACATGCTTCCATTTTGTATTTGCAAGAGCCTCTCAAATATTCTTTGGTTCTCCTATAGATGTAAGTAGAGGATATCTAACAGTACCATCGGTGTATTTTTTTTGATTTCAAATACCTTTCTATAGACGTGTTCAAACACCAGCAACATGAAGTGGTGCAGCTTAGGGATGCACAGAAGATCCTGGTGTTGCTGCATGCAGCGGTGGCAGCTCTGCAGAGAATCAGCTGGGGGGCTGCTGTCAGTTCTCGGGGAGCAACTGGCGATGCCAGGTGTGGACGACGTCTCCTGGAACCGCGCATGTCACGCGGGTGCGGAGGTTGGCGACAATGCTGGGGGCACCAGGCGCCAACGTCAGGTGATGGAGACCGCCAAAGACGCGTGGGGGCCGCTGGGGTCAATTGCGACATGGCTGCTCCAGGTTGGCGCGGCGTGGGCGACAACGACCCAAAATCAGAGGACAACGCGCGATCGGGCGACGTGGAAGGAACCTATTGGCGCGGGCGAGAACGCGCGGGAGATGTGCTGTCAGGAGCATCAGGAGCAGGATCCGAGGCAGATTTCGTCAGGGGGATCTGCCTCAGAATCGGGGTGGTCGGCTGCTGTGTTGTTTTCTGCCTTTGTGCTATTATTTGAGGTGTTGTTTTCACCAATGCCTTCACTATTTTGCCGAGAATATTTTAACGAATCCGCGACAGGCTCTTCAGCAGTAACCTGTTGAGGGTGAGAAAAAGGAAAAATTTGCAAATAATGATCATTAGTGTGCACACCCATATCATATGATCCGAGGAGAGACTATCTGAAGGAATAAGAAGAATTTCTTCACGAAGATGACGACCAACGTTAGGATTTAGGGAAGCAAAGGGAAAAATATTTTCATCAAACACCACATCACGAGAGATATAGACACGACCAGTATCAACATCTAGAGATTTGACTCCTTTATGACGAGGGTTATATCCAAGAAACACACCTTGTTTAGAGCGAAAAGAGAGTTTATGTTTGTTGTAAGGATGAAGGTTGGGCCAACAAGCACAACCAAAAATGCGTAGAGGCTCATAATTAGGTTTAACTTGAAGGAGTTTTTCAGTGGGAGTCTTGTTATACAAATATTTAATTTGATCTGTAATCCACCGCCAAACTGCAGAGCTGAGACGCGTTACTCGCAAACATTACAGAGTTGATTGAGCAAGTCTGTTCTAGGTTTCTAGTGCATAGTTTCTTGCAGATAGTCGCTTCTATTTTAAAATTTTGTTGGAAAGAGGACAACAAGAGCTACCTTATCATAAGGTGAAATCATGCAAAAGAGTGGATGATGATTTTCTCATGGTCATAGAGGTGTAACCTCTCAATATGGTATATCGGGAAAATCATCACCCTTGCGCGTGCAACATGCAATGCATCCCGAATACGTTTACGATGAGCTAGAGCTTGTCATGAGAATGAACACAAGCTCTAACCCATCTCATGGATAAGAACCAAGAACAACCAAGAAACACGATGCAATGCATGCAAGGTTTGAGCTCTCTCCGATGATGCGATCTACTATCCTATCGAGCACAAACCTTAACCTTGCGCGTTCCTCTCGAGTCGGCAAGCTCCGTCTTCATCCTTATCAATCTTGTACGTACCACCGTCTTCCTCCAACATACACGCCACCGTCTTCTTCGATCTTGTACGCACGCCACCGTCTTCATCTCTCTTCATCTTCAACACCGTATTCGTCTCTCTTCGACACCGTCTTCGTCATTGTACTCCATCTTCTCCATCTTGCAACCTTGAGACCAACATATGGCTATGGACACGACCTAAGATGGATTCTCAATGCAACCGTTAGTCCATAGGGATTGTCATCAATTACCAAAACCACACATGGGGTAATGGACATGTTCTTTCAACAGCATTTCAGTACACACTCCCATTTTGCTGACAAAAGCGAAGAGAATGCAATGAGATTATACATGAAATAAATTTGTGATGCTGCACAAGACCATGTGAAGATCTCATGCTATCATATACAAGCACTACACCTATCTGGATCAGTAAAAATATACATTTGCTATATTCAAAAGAAAAAAAAACCAGTTCTCATCTTTGGTCGCAAACTCTTGCCTGCTACTATCTGGCGGTGATTCAACATTGCGGCCTTTTCGATAAAGTAACTTGGTAGAACTCAAAGTTTTTTACTGAGCAGAACCGCCCATGGGAATGCAAATTTCAGAAAATTGATCTTGTCAATTTTTGCTTCTTATATTGTTAATTTATTATACAAACATTTTGATCTGTAATCCCTCGCCAAACTACAGAGCTGAGGCGCGTTGCTTGGAGACATTAGAGAATTGATTGAGCAAGCATAATCTAGGTCTCTAGTGCATTATTTCTTGTAGATAGTTCCTTGTGTTTTAATGTACTTGAGAATATTTCAGTACACATCCTTTGCATTATTCTGCAAACCATTTTTGTTGAAAAAGGCGAAGAGAATGTAAGGGCCTTTTTACGGTAGGGACTAGGAATTATTGACCGTTCAAGTAGGAGATCTAATGGTCTGAATTGATCAAAACTTGTTGACTAAATGAGTAGTATTTTTCACCAAAGTACAGATTAGGCAGGTAAAAAAGAGACAGGTATCTAATATAGGAAACTACCAAGGAGAGTGCATGCGTATCTTTGCCTACCATGTTTCTTCCAATAGTTACGATGCGTCAATAATTCGTGAGATGCATGTACCATATTAACTAGTGTGTATACCGTGGCCACAACGAAAAATTTCTTTTAAGGACATGCTTCATGGAGCTTGTTTTTGATATTCTTCGAAATTAGAATTTAAATTTTTGAAAAAATCGAACAAAAATACTAGAAGTTGTCAATGACATATTGTATTGCCTGCAAAATATCAACACAAAACAGTTTGTTTTTTGGCCTACGTAAAAATAATAAATACTGATAAATCTGGTGGTCCGAATTTTGCGTTGTGAACCTCAGATCTAAAAATTTGTAATTTTTATACAGCCTAAAATACATAGTATATGTCGCTTTGATATCTGCGCACAGGTAGAAGTTATCATTATCTACATCTAAGAACTTTTTCCGAATTTTCTAGAACTCCAAAATGTTGATTTCAATGGTGTTGGCGCATGGGGAGCCCGTCCTCCAAAATGACGCACTCAGGCCATAGGGGGTATTCACGGGCGTTGATAACCGGCTGGGCCAATGTCAATGGTGTTGGCGCAACCTTGTTGCCGCTCGATCTGGGCGTCACAGAGTCGTCATTTGCTCCTTCAGTATGATCAACACTTTTGAGTACCCCAGCGCCTCGACGGCTTCAGGGATATGTCGTCGCAGTCAAGAATTTGGTTCGTGCATCCCCGTCGCCGCATGTTGTCTCCTAGGTCGACACCTCCAAACCCGATAATGGCGCCGGATAACTCGCTTCCATACAGTGTGCTAGCTGCCCGACAATATGGTGGCCGATTAATGTGCTATTTCCATGGTCCTGACCACATGGCCGCATCTAGTCCAACACTCCAACATCGATCTGAATTCCTAATATTGTTTGCACTGAGCTTACTCTAGCAGCTTTGTACATTCCCCTCAGTGCCACTTGCCTACACTTACTAGCTAGCAGATGTGGTGCAAGACCATGTTAACTGGTCAGGTCCAACATATTGCCACTTACACTAGTACGAAACTGCATTTCTATGGCACATTTTTTTGACTTTCTGTGGCACATATCATATGCGTTATAGAAATCACGCCACTAAATTTTATTTCTATGGCGCATATCTACATGCGTCACAGAATTCTCGGAAAATTTTAAAAAAGAAATCAAAAGTTTAAAAAGGAAAAAATGAAAAAATATTTAAAAATCCAAATATTTGAATTTTTCTGAACATATAATAACATAGCTCAACATATCTCAAATGATATTTAAATGATGACTTCACACTATGTCACCCAACTTCAAATTGCTCCAAACCAAGCACGCTTAATTTCTAAGTTCTATTAATTAAGCTATCCTTATGCTACTATAGTTCCTTTTGATATTAGTATCATATCAGCCCTCTTAAGACAAAAATTTCAAAAATCCCCCAAAAAATAATTTTTAGAAAAGAAGTAATTTTTAAAATTAAGTAATTTAAAAATTCAAAAACTGAAATTTGAAGAAATTCTAAATTTCTAGAAGATTTTTAAAAAATTAAATTTTCAAAAATATAAAAAAATCCTTACAGCTCAAAATTATGAAAAAATCTAAAATTGTAAAATAAAAAATATCAAAAGAATCTAGAAAATAAAAAAATTGAAAAACTAAACTTTTAGAAAATTTTAAAACTAATTTTAGAAAATCCTAGGAGTTCAAAATGTAGGAAAGATTCTAAAATTCTAAAATTTCCTAAAAGTTAAAAAAAATGTGGTGCATATCGTAATATGCGCCACAAAAATGATTTCTGTGACGCATATCAATTTGCGCCACAGAAATGTGTATTTTTGTGGCGCATATATCAATATATGCCAAAGAAAGCCTCAATTCTGTGGCGCATATTTTTTTATGCGCTTCCGACAATTCTGTGGAGCATATTTTTTATGCGCCATAGAAATAATTCTTTGGAGCACGTCTTTTTTAATACGCCACATAACTCATTTATGTCTATAAGCATTTTCCTATTTCTGTGGAGCACGTCTTCCTAAATGCGTCGTACTTCGCCACTTGCATGATACGTAATATTATTTTATTTTTTCGCATGAGTTTTTAACTAGTGACAATTACATGGAATAAATAATATGGTGGGGCTTTATCCAGCAAGTATCAAATTCTGATGTGACACGGTTGTACTTACCATAGTAGAAAATGAAATAAATCTTCATCATGATTTTTTCGTAGTAATTGGTCCAAAATATCCATAAAATCAGCAGTAGATATTACTCAATATTACTAGTCCTATGAACTAGTAAATTGTACCGTAAAACACCTCGAATGTAAAGACCTCATATAGCACAAATTTGTGATGTTGTACATGAACATGTGAAGATCTCATGCCATCATATACAGGCCCTACGACTATCCAGATCAGTAAAAATATATACTTCCTACTAAGTCATTACACCTATCATCTATCTAGTTCGAAGCTACTGATTACAAGCTGTCGTCGTTGGCTACTGGTAAGGGTCTGTCCATGACGCGTCCTTGGCTGCAGCTTCCTTCCATCTCCTGTCGAAAATCTGCTTCTTGGGCCCCTGTTCTTTCGTTCCGTGGACTGCGGGTACGTAGCAGTTTACGGGAGATCGCGCCGGTTGCTGCAGAAGCGTGTCGGTTGCGCCGGCGAGGAACAATAACACGAGGAGGAATACGAGCAGCACCGGCAGCGAGAAACGTTTCCGCGACGACATGGAAGAAGTGCTCCAACCGATGATGGGTTCGAATTTTTGATGCTGCTCACGCTGGTCACCACGCAGTATATATAGCCCTGGACGCTGGACTTGCAATACTGCCCGGACGTGCGCGTAAAGCAATCCGACACCAAGGTAGAATCGGAGATAGAAGCAGCGGAGCAAAAGATGAGTTTATTTCTGCCCGCAAAAGAAGGAAGAATTTCCAACGGAATCGGAGTGAGTACTTTTTTGTGTTGAGGATGCCCCACACGCTTTCGCGTAAACCTAATTCTGCAGATGTGGTAAGTATCTACATCTGATCATCATGTCAAAAAAAAGTATACATATGATCATTAGGTGTTCACTCATCATCAACTAAAATCCAAGCTAATTTGTACAGATGTACTTGTTCTAGAAAAAACCTTCAGGGGTGATACTTTTCCGCAACTTTTCTTTCAAAACAAAATAAAATAAATGTGTGACTGTTTCTTAGACCGCCCAACCTTGTTTTTCTTCAACTGTCTTGAATAACATGTAATTTGTAGCCAACATATATATGCTAAAGATCATCAAATCCACTAAAGTACCTACAAACCTAACCGTAAGGTTCTCCATCCCACCTACCTCCCTCCCCTACCCCTAACTCATAAAGCATCCACATCTTCCTTACCAGCCTTTTGATCTTACCGTTCCTTATCCTCCATCTCTCAATCCTGCCGGTGGCCATTATCCTTCTCCTAGCACATATCGTCCTCCTCATATTCCGCTTTCATCACCCACATCATCATCGTACGACAACCACCTCCCTAACATGACCGCGCTGGTGGTGGCAGCGACAACTTTCCCCACCTCTGAGATTTCAACAGCAGTGGCGGAGGACTCTCCTTGACCGTAGTATTACATCCGTATTTCCTTCAACCTTGATGTGGTTGCGGCCTTTAGGTAGCAGTCGTAATGGATGCCATTGATATCGGGTAAAAGAAAGAAGGGAGTGCAACAAGTACAATATGGACACACTATATACATGTGGGTTAATGTCATATAGCGGTTGCAGAGTTCAGTATGGCCCCAAAAAAATTAAAAAGGATGTAAAGCTACTTGTGATAGGTAGGTAAACACAAATTGCTCTCAAACATAAGCTTTTTTCGACCTATCGTGGATAGTTTGGCATAGCTGGCTATGATGTTATAGTAATAGTAGACAGTTTTCCTTGAGAAACATATTGATAAAAACAATTGGTTTAAACCAAACGAAAATGCAAAAACGAACGACACCTGGCATGTTGACATTCCAACACTATCACCTTCATCCATAGTTTGGACATCCGCTACACTTCGCATGCCAACATTTTTCATATAGACCCTTCTAATTTTGGGAAATTAACACGTCGCTTCGCCCTGGGGAGGTTTCTTAAATGTTCAGGTTGAGGTTCCCATATATTCTTGTTTCATGAAGAAACAAAAAATGTTTTATTAATGTATGGAGATTTGATATAAGTTCATATATGTTGTATACATGTATTCATGAAGGAACAAAGATGCTTGCATTGTTTCATATATGTTTTGCATTCGGTGAAACCTTTTGTTGTTTTTTGTGAAACTAGAGGTGAAATATGTCTGAAACCTCGATGAAACGCTTAAAAAACCACCTTGAGATGGAGTGCATGTTTATTTCCATAAAATAGACGGGTTTATACGAAAATAATGTAGGAATCTCAGACCTTTCAAGGGTGGGGATAGTGACGAACTCAACGTTTGAAAAGTAAATGGGATTATAAAAAAATATTCCGTGATGCCTTGATGTAAAATTAACTTGGTCGTGGACGAGACTTCTGCGATAATGTACAAACCTTCTAGTTAAACCCGTCCAAGGTTTGACGTTCTATTGTGGAAAGGGAGATGATCTCTCGCGCAATTGTACATGTGCTGATAGTCATGCATGTGGCGATACCTCGACACCCAAAGATGGGTCGCTGTGGCCGTATGCTTGTCTACCTCATTTGGTTAGGGAAGATGATGTACAACCCAGTCAACCAAATTTAAGTCCACGCGGACGCAGGTTATCGTTGTAGGGGCTTCCTTTACCACATTTCTTTTAAAAACGGCTTGTATGCTTGCAAAATTGTGGATCGGGTGCCACCGCAACGGGTCTCATATATCATCAAACAAACTACTCTATAGTGGGATACTGCGAAATTGGACGCCTTTTTCTTGATCACAGATGCGCATCAGATCCAAAATATATCAATCAGCTGGCTTTTGAAAAATTAATAGTCCTTCCGTCCATACAAAAATGTCGAAGATCTATCTAAATTCAAATATATGTATACACCAAAAGTATCTAGATACATTTAAATTTAGATAAACTTGCATCATCCTTTTATAAATAGATAGAGGTAGTAAGTTAATAAAAGAAGGGCGATTCTAGAAAAAAAGAAATTAAGAAACACGATTACGAAAAAAGTCCATATGACCCCCATAAGTATAGGGTTAGGGACACTAACCCCCCCTAACTATTAAGTGGGGTAAATCACCCCCCTAACTATACCAAACCGGACAAATTACTCCCCTGGCTGCTAATCCTGGTTTTGAAGGCGGTTTGTGCGCCACGCTGGCAGGTTTTGGAGGCCACGGTGGACAGCGGGGTCGAGCCGCACCGCACCGCACCGCACAGAGCCGCACCGCACTCTTCCTCCACTCGTCCCCGCGTTGACCTCCCCGCAATCCTCCCCACTCGCCGCACTCCTCCGCACTCGCCGGCGGCGACAGTCGTCGAATCCGGCGTCGTTGGCCGATTCGGCCACGGCGGCCGGCGATTCGTCGCTACAGCAGCAGCCCGGCGGCACATCGTCGGCCGATTCGTCGGCACAGTAGGCCGCCGGATTCCGCCTTGTCCGATTCGTCGCCAGAGGAGCCGCCGGCACATCTTCTTCTTCGTCGCCGCAGCACGCCGGCACATCTTCTTCTTCGTGGCCAGAGCAGGCCGCCCCGTCGTGTCGTTCGTGGCCAGAGCAGGCCGCCCCGTCGTCTCATTCGTGGCCAGAGCAGGCCGCCCCGTCGTCTCCTTCGTCGCCACAGCAGGCCGCCCCGTCGTCTCCTTCGTCGCCACAGCAGCCCATCGGCCTCTACCGCAGCATCTCCGTGATGGAGGTTCTTCATCGCCTGTACCTTCAGCATCTCCGTGATGGAAGCTAATTGTACATGCAGTACAAGAAGAAGTCCATGTCGAATCCGAGAAGATGATGGACAAGTATGCTTTTGGAGAAAATGAGCAGTACATGTCTAGTGCTAGCTTTTGAAGTAGTTTCTGTTGTACGGATGTAGTGCTAGATCGAGATGCAGTAGGTATGTTAGTTAACCTATTGGAGATGCAGTAGCCAAACTTATAGTTTGCTAGCAATGCGAGTAGCTATGTAAAGCAGTAATCTTTTGGAGATGCGGTAGCTAGATGGAGATGCAGTAGCTACGTAATGCGGTAGTTATGGTATGATGAAATATGAAGCAAGTAGTTTCAATTTATACATGTCTTCACTTTCTACTCTTATGCATGATATAGAAACAACTGTGCTTATTTATAAGTAGTATGTTATTGTTCTATCACCGCCGGCATAATTTCGACGGCGGCGCCGCCCAAATATGGTCGCCGGCGGCAAAATATACCCAGTATTCATATTCACTTGTTTACTTATCAGTAGTTGCCCATTGCCCATATTCACTTGTTTTGCTTTTCTACATGTGCAGCTGTTTGTGAACAAAAGCTTGTCCACTTGATTAAGCCTACAAAATCAGGGATATAGGTAGCCGGGTTACAGTATAGACGAAATGGTACACCATGTCTTCTTTATATCTGATATATATTGGTGATATTTTATAGTTCCAGATCCTTTTATTAAAGAAACCAAGATATGTGGATGGGAAGTGGTGTGGTTTCTCGGAGGTCCTCTAATTTACAAGTGTCAGCATAAATAGTTTGGTTAAATCAGGTTAGGGGATAAAAGATGAAACTTTGGCACACCAAATGAGATGCACTTTTGTTTAACACCAAATGAGATGCTAAAGCTAACATAACCTGAAAATATTGTTTGATGTGCAGGAAAGCTTTCCACTTACTGTAGCCTGGCTTAAATCTGGTTACATATCTCTAGGGCGGTAAGGTTCCGAAGCAGTGTACATACTTTGGTCGGTGTAATCATCTGATGCAATGTAATAGTAGTGGAAACATCTGAAGCTAAATTATACTGGTTGTTTGTCAAATTCATTATTTTCTTGATAACAAATGTGATACAAAATCACTTGATATATGTTCCCTGGATATATGTTCAGTTTGTGTACTGCATGTCATATATCTGTGTTTGTACCTGCAGGTTTTTTCTGGCACACAAAATTATCTGGGACACCAAATGTAGTTCAACCATGGTACTGTTTGTGAACAAAAATCTGGGACACACAATGTACTTGAACCATGCTACTGTTTGTGAACAAACGAACAAAGTAAAACAGAAATCTGTGAAAATATTTGAGATAACCATCCTATGCCGGATAAAAACAAAAATGGCCCAAAATTCTCTTATCCTTTGTTGTTCCCCATTAAGTACCATTTTAATCTCCCTTCCTTTGGCACTGCTTCTGTCACAACATCACTCATGGGAATTGTCTCGTCTTGCTGCTACTTTTGGTTGACTAGATGACTGACTTGCTGATGCTTCACTTGATGGTTGAGTAGATGGTGGTTGTTGCTTCTTCTTTGGAGGAATGAATGGCCTATTGATAGGACCATGTTGTTCGGCGAAGAGGAGTTTGGCGCAGGACCATGAGGTTGGGCGGTATAGGTCTTTGGCGCAGGACCATGTTGCTCGGCAGGTGCAGTACCTTTACTTCTTTTTCTTACAGGCTTCTCATAGTACAATACATGCCTTTCTTTGTCTTGAGGTTGCTGTTGGGAACTAGATGAATCATCCTACATGAAATAATTTATACATAGCAGAGTTCATACATGGATGGATAAAAGTATTTAGACAGTAGGAAATAGAGTTATAATTTTTAGACACCTTTGCTGCAGCTCTTGCTTGTTTTCTCCTATCACACTTCGCTTTCTTTTTCTGCTGTGCATGCTCCCTAACAACATCTGGGTTGCTTGTGCACTTTCTTTTGTTATGATTTAAACCTCCACATGCTGAGCATTTAATTATGCAACCTTTCCTAGATAATTTGTCACCCTTTGGTTTCTCTTGCTCTTCTCTTCTCCTCTCTGTCTGTGGCCGTCCTGGCATTTTCTTTTTCTGTGGTGGAAAAGGCCTAGGATTTGGAGCTAATGGCCATTTCTCTTTTCCCTCTACAGGTTGCAGCACATGGCTATACACCTGGTCATACACGTCAATCTTGTAACATGGGGCAATGTACTCATCTAACTCTTTTCCCAGACAGTAAATAGCACTGATAGCATGAGGACAAGGCAATCCAGATAGATCCCAATATCTGCAGCTGCAAGTTCTTTTCTCCAAGTTGACGGTAAACCTTCTCCAAGTCCCTTCTTGAACCTCAAATCCTTCATCCCCATTGTATAAAACCTGGCAAACATTGGATCTTTTGATATTAAGCTTGAGTTTCTTGAATATGTTGGGACAGATTGTACCAACCCATCCTTGCGACTTGTGCTTATTTTCTGCAATTCGAACCATGACCTTTCTCCTCATGATCTCCATGGAGGTGATAACAGGATAAAATCTAGCTCTCATGATTGAATTATTGAAGGACTCACACATATTGTTGTCAACAGAATCGCAGAAGGAACCAATCCTAAAATTGGCTCGACACCAATGTTCAGGAGCAGTCTTCATCATATCTTTTGCACCAGCTTCTGTTTTCTCTGCTAGCTTAGCCCTGTTGTAGTTGAACTGAATCTTGTCACTTGATTTAGCACAAGCCCAAAACAATTTACGGAAAACCTTATCTCGGTGCTCCTTTCTCCAATTTGCGTAGATGTGCACGGCACACATTCTATGTTCCGCACTTGGGATAATCTCGTTCACTGCCTTGATAAGGCCCTTTTGCTGATCAGATATGACAACCCATCCACCGCCTTGGTTATTCATTTGTATGTCTTTCTGAAGTAGTGATAAAAACCAGTACCAAGCTGTCGTAGTTTTCCCCTTCAATGCGTAGCCCATGCAATTGGATACATTTGGTTGTTAGGATCTCTTCCAATAGCACATATGATCTGTCCACTTACTGGACCTTTCAGAAAACACCCATCAAGGCCTACTACTCTTCTACAGCCAGCAAGGAAACCCCTTTTGCAACCTTCCAAACAAACATATATTCTTTCAAAAACAGGTTTGTCAGTGACATCAGGGTTCAAGGTGACAGCAACTGTGCTTCCAGGGTTGCTTCTCACCAATTCCATGTGGTAGTCGTACACTCTAGCATATTCACCACTTGTGTGTTCAACAAGTCTCTCCATAACAATTCTTTTAGCTCTTTTGCACTTTGATGCACTAACATCAGCAAGCAAATCTTCTAGCACTGCTTCCTGCATGTTCTTAATCCTCCATCCAGGATTATCCTTAATTTCTCTGAAATACTTCTCTGCAATTACTGTGCTAGTAACAAGCTTATTGTTCCTCCTTTGTACACATTTGTGCACATTGTGGTACCTACTGACTCTGAACCACTGTGACCTACTGGGTACAAGTGAGCCGTATATGGACCATGGACAACTCACCCAACTGCATTTGGCAAGAACTCTAGTCCTCTCGTCCTTACTAAATCTCAAATGATGGTGCTCTTTTAATCCATAATTGACAAGTGCTTGCTTGAACTCTCTACTGTCAGCGAAGCATTGCCCAACCTCAAACTCTTTTACTTCAGCATACTGATCATATACTCTGTGTTTTGTCCTACTTGTTTTCACTTCTCCATCACTGTCCTCATCAAATGAAAGATTGTCATCAGAGTCAAAGCAGTCACTACCCTCTTCTTGTGCTTCTTTAATATTCTCTGGAATTATAAAATCTTCTTTCACTTTAGCCCTATCCTCTCCAAGCATTTGCCTTCTCACACTCTGTTTCAATTCTTGTGCATACTTCCTGTAAACTAGTGCCTCATCATCATCAGCACTACTGTCTCCACTATCTGCTTCGAGCACATCATCATACTCACTATCCGATCCGTCCTCGGCATCATCTCCTCCATCTGCACTGTCAATTTCAATTTCTTTGCCTTTGTCCTGCACCTGCAATGGTGCCCTCACAACTGGCATTTTCCTTGCTATATTTGGAACAAATGTCTGCAGCAATTGCTCATCTAGATGCTCAATTTGTCTCCCTTCTTGTTGCTCATACTCAACTTGGTGTTCATGCTCCATCTTAATCTGAATTATCTCAAGTTGCTGCTGTGTCAGAACTTGTTCCACATCCCGACCTTGATGCTCTGTCACAACTTCTCGCTCATGCTGACATTGCTGCTCTTCTTTCTCCTCTATTACCATTGCTTCTTCCTCCTCATCAGAACTAGCAACTCTGTGTCTTTCTGGACTTACTGCAAATATCTCAACAAACCCATCTGCAACTCTTGTCACATGCTTAACCATATTCTTCACATTACTGTCGTCATCAAGCCTGCACATGCATCTCGAATTTCTTTCATCGTCAATGAGTCTCCAACTCAGAGTGGTATCCTCCAAATCCTCATCAGATATTACCAAAAATTCAAGCAAATGCAACTTCAGGACTTGAATTGACAGGTCTAAAACTTCCACTGTTGAATGTCCAATCCTTCCACCAATATAGTTCCACTCCTTCCCATCATACTCCAATTTACCCCGAACATGGAATCGAACAGAAAGATGGTCCATCCCGTATAAAAGGCCACAATTTTGTCAAGTAAAACTAAATTGCACATGATACTGAACTGAACTGAAATTATCTAAAAAAAGCCAGCCTTTTTTAACGCCAAATACAAAAAGCAGGTTACCAACTACCACTCAATACTTAATGGACATGCTAATTTGAGGTTCCTGTTTTATGACAGCTTTACAGAGAGGTCTGCTACATTCTATCTGATGAATTGCTGTGATGATTGTACGAAGGTGTTATACCCGTATTCACTATTTTTTCAGATTGTTTTATTAGATGAAGATGGTGTAGTGCTTGGCAGAAGATATCTCAAATTATTATTGTTAACATCATCGACTACTGGTGTGAGCATCCCTCTCAGCTCTCCTCCCCGCCTCCTGTGATTTGACTTGCTACTAGCCACGCTGTGCTGCTGTAGTGCTTGTACATACTCCTGACCGCGCGTACGAGTACACTTGCATTTGTGACGGTTTAAAACCGTGTGTTATCTGATGATTTGGTGTTGGTGTAGTGTAATAATACATTTCTGGTGTAGGTTGTCGGTATCTACTGGCAGACATTTTGCTTCGGGCGTCCTAAAGCCTTCTCAAGGAGTGTGCTTTCGATTCTAACCTCTTCTCCAGAACAAGAGGTACATTACACTTGTGTTTGCTTTTTTCCTGTGTAAATGAAATGCTTATTTAACTTTTATGGATGCACACGTTTAACTGTGTATCGTTCCTGTTATGATGAGCACAAAAATAACCTTTGGGAAGCCATTTCAGTAGACTGTCCAGGCTCCAGCAGCATAATGATCCCTCTGGGCTTATCTACTAAATATTTTAACGGATTAGGGAACTAAAATTATACAGAATAACAATAATAATCTGAAGTGTACAGATAAATTTCTCAATGTTCACTTTCTTCTATTTGTTTTTGGCTCTGTAATGTACTATAACCTCTGTTTGTTTCCAGCATGTGCAGATTTTCAGAGGGGTAAACCAAATAGCACTGATGGTTTCAGAAGCATCGCCGTGTTCAGTAGATCTAACCTGCTCGTCGACAAGTCCTCCGCCGTCGTTCTGGTCCTCCTCCTCCGCTGTCTCCGAGATGAAGACGTACCTGTACGGGACCGGGACAGAAGAAGGTTCAGGACGTTGGACAATGAAGAGCGCCGATGGCGCATCGCGGTGGCGATCTCACCTCGTCGGTGTCGGCGGCGTCGTCGGGAGCAACCGCCGTTCCGCCGCTGCTCCTTTCCGGACGTCACGGAGGTCGCCGTCTAGGTGGAGATCGTCGTCACCACTTTTGATCGCCGTCTGGGTGGCGATCGTCCTCGTCAGGACGCCGTGCCGATCTCACGTCGTCACCAGGTTTTTCCTCACGTCCCGGGATTGCGATCAGTTATTGCCAGGTGCAATTTGTGGTGCGGCTCGACCAGGGACAAGCTGTGGTGCGACTCCACCTCTGTCCACCGTGGCCCAAAACAATCCAGCGTGGCCCAAAACGGCTTTGTAAACCAGAATTAGCAGCCAGGGGGGTTTAGTGTCCGGTTTGGTATAGTGGTTTAGTGTCCGGTTTGGTATAGTTAGGGGGGTAATTTGCCCCACTTAATAGTTAGGGGGGGTTAGTGTCCCTAACCCTATACTTATGGGGGTTATGTGGACTTTTTTCCACGATTACACCCGGCGCCTGCTGCCGTCCTCATCAACACCATTCACCACATAGCACAGAGAGTCACATCACGGTACCTAATCTAGGTTTTACTCCAACGTCAATTCTCGATTCATGCCGAACTCACCAGAAGTACAACTAACAATCACCAAACACGTTTCATACTAAATCAACCACGCCAAAACCAAAATGGAGTAACACGTACGAAACCGCGCAACAGACACGTGAGTACGTCACTCAAGTTTTCCAACCACAACAGTAGGCGTCGTCGTCACTGGCCGCCGCCGACGAACTCGGCGATGCGAGTCATGAGGTCCCGCGCGTCGTCGAACATGGGAAAGAGGAAGAAGGCGTGGATGCCGTCCGGGTACTCCAGCACCGTCACGTCCTTGCCGCTTCCCATCAGCATCTCGCAGTAGCGCCGCTGCCAGTCCTGCAGCGGGTCGTAGCCGCCGATGACGAGCAGCACCGGCGGGAACGCCGGGGAGTCTATGCCAGCGGCTGCCTCAGGGGTGGCGCAGCACGCGGCCTCGTGGGAACGGTCGGCGCCGTGCGGGAGGAACGCGCGCCACATCCAGTCGGTGCGGGGCACGGACACGATCGGCGCGCCGTGGAGGCGGAGCTCGGAGGGCGTCCGCTCCTCGCCGCCGAAGAAGGGCTGGACGGCGATGAGGCCCTCGAGCCGGACGTTCTTGAACGATGCGACGTCGGCCGCGTAGCGCCTGGCGACGTGGTGCGAGATGTTGCCGCCCGCGCTGTCCCCGGCGAGGAAGCAGCGGGAGGCGTCGAGCGGCACGTCGGCGGGGTGGTTCTTGGGGTCGTCGAGGAAGCGGAGGGCGGCGATGCCGTCGTCGTAGGGCGCCGGGAAGCGGTGCTCCGGGGCGCGGCGGTAGTCGACGGAGAGCACCGCAGCCGAGGCGTAGCGCGCGATGCGGCGGCACACGGCGTCGTAGGCCAGGGACGCGTTGGAGAGGAACGCGAACCCGCCGCCGTGGAAGAAGACGATCACGGGGAGAGGCGCGGCGCTGCCGGCTGGTCTGGCGGCAGGGTGGAAGAGGCGGGCGCGGAGTCGGATGGCAGGGTCGATGACGACGTCGCGGGAGGCGACGCCGCGGCACGGGGAGGAGAAGGCCGGGACGCGAGGGTCCAGCAGGGAGAGCGCGCGGCGGTTCACGGTGCCGTCGGCGCGGCGGGTCGCGTCGGATACGTAGTCCACGACCCTGAGGGTTAGGCGCATGATGCGCGACATCGGCGGCTTCGGCTTAGTCCGCGGCGGAGGCTCCTCTGCCATTGTCGTACTCGTGCCGCCGTCGGTTTCTCGAATTCTTGCTGCGTGGTTTAATCCGGTGTGTGTATTTGTAGTGGTCGGGTAGTCGTGTCGTGTGGAAGCTGGAGAGCTGAGAAAGTGGGTTATCGCTCTCGTCAGCACTGCTTTTCCTACTGCCAAATTACTTATGCTAGGTTTGGTGTCTTGTCGATTTTTAATTGATATCTTTTGCCCGGGCAGGCACAAAGGCAACAATGTAGCAACTTTAGCACGCTATTAAATTGCGTATAAATAAGTTCATTAGGTTGCGAAAATTCAATTCGGCTCCCGGGTGCATATGCTCCCTCTATCAAAAAATTATATTTCGGAATGTCGAAAAATTTTGACAAAAAATTCTACATGTACATCTCCATAATATACGTACGTTCGTCAAATTTCGCGAGGAACCAATATGTTTTGTGGTCTGTGTAAACAAGAGAAAATTTATCTCCTGAAAAACCTTATTTTCAGCATTGAATTTTGTCTTTTTTACACACGTCACACGACAAGTCGGATTTTTATGAAACAACTTTGTGAGCGTGTAGCACGTGAAGATGTACGTTCGAATTTTTCGTTTCAATTTTTTGAAATTTCAAAATGTATGTAACATGCATTTCAAAATAAAGGGAGCATATGCTCCCATGTGCCAAAACACCATTCCCGGTAGGTTGCTGAATTTTTTGAAGTACAGTCTGAAATATTATCCAAATTCGTGCACCAAGGCTAACAAGCCTAACATCATCCAAATTCGTGCACCAAGGCTAACAAGCCTAACATCATGCTCTTTATGGGCTTCCATGGCACTTGAAGGGAGAATGGGCTGCCTATCAAACATTGAAGGCCAGATTATCGGGCATCAAGATTTTGTTTAAGGTTGCTATGTTCCACTGTTGAACATTATTGTGTTTTTGGCTTGTCAGGAACCAAAAAAAAACACTAAATAAATGTAGCATATAAGACGAATAGAGTTATAAGCGATTGTGAGGTTGTGTTTAATCTTTCTTTTCTTCGTACCATATTGCTCCTTAAGCTTTGTAATCTGCACAGTAGCATTAGCAATGATATAAATCAAACGATATTAGCATGTTAGTCTTGGAGAAAAACATACATAATCAAAACTTGGATCAAAATTGTTTCAAACTAGAGTACAAACTATTTTGCAAATACATGATTATTTGGCTCGCAAATTATTTTTATCCTTTAATATTGGGTTGAAATCTGGATGATACATTTACATTAAATTTAATGCATATTTTTCTGTGAATTATTCAATATGTGGCATTACTAGTTCCCCTAAAAAGAACATCCGTTTTCACCTTTAAAAGAGAACTTCCACTTGTACGGGTAAAAAGCTAATGCATGATCTCCATGAGAGTAGCACTTTACATCTCTCTACTAAATCTGAATCAAAGCAGGAAATTGGTTACATGGAATTTTGGTGAAGTCTTAAGAAGAAATCACCAATATCACCCTAGTTAAAGTATTTTGGAACATTAAATACTAAATCATGAATCCATGAATGTTTCCAAATTCTATGGAGTTTATTTCGCATTTTTTGTAGCCTATAGAAATTTTATGTTTTTACTAAATTTTTAAGGATAAAACTTTGAATTCCAAATGGTCAAAACTTAAAATTGCCCAAAGGATAGAGAGAAGAATAGTGGTTTTAAACAGTTTGTGGATTATCTGGATTTTCTAGAAAAGGGTGATTTTTTTATAAAAAGAAAAGTTGTCGCCATTCCAACTCATTTATCTTCAAGTATGATGGTCCATTGTGATATCTACAAAAAGATGCCAGATGTGGAGTAACTACAAAACCACGAAACAATTAATAGAGTGCACCGTGTAGAACTAGTAACGACACTATTAGCATCAGCTAACCGTGCCATGTCTTGTATACATAATTTTGGTTACTATTGTAATAAACCCTAACAGATAAGTAGTTGGGTATTCTATGAATGGATTTTGTGAGGCGATTTTGGAACCGTAACCTCTCTCCCTTCGAGGCATCAACTAGCATATGTTGCTTATGACGCTGCCATGGTGACCATCCCTTCTAATGTTGCTGCCCTTTACCTCCTACATAAGAGACGTGTCTCAGTTGTCCTCGATTCCACCAGCTACTCCACTCCACATTGAGATCCTTTTGCATCATCTTCCTCGGAAAGTCTCGTGGCCACCATCTCGTCGATGGCACCATCAACATCAAGCCCTCCCCTATAATCACATAGTGACACAAGAATTAGCTAACCCCATGAAACCCTCTCCCCCCGCGCCAGCGGCGCCGCGCCGGGGCCCAGCCGTCGGAGCCCTCCCCTCGTCCTCCCTAGGACGCCCCCCTCCCCCACCGTCGTCGCCGGAAGCGCTGCCGGGCAAAGTCCTATGGCGTGGCGGCGGCCGTTCCACTCGCCCCCACGACCGGAGGGCACGGCGGCGGCGTCCGGCCAGGCTTCTCCTTCATGCGGCGGCGCAGGGAGGCGACGGCCATGGCGTTGATTTGCATGCGACGGCCGGGCGACGGCTTTGAAGATCGGGTCCGATCTTGATCCGTTTGGGCCGGGCGGTCGTCGATCTACATGTCGTGCCTCTGCCTCCTCGGCGGTGAGGCGTTTCGTGGGCATCTCTCGCGTCATGAGGAAACCTGGGGCAGCAGCCCCGGGCATGGTGGTGGTGGTCATCTTCTTTATCGGAGGTGGTCGGCCAGGCTGGTAGTCCTATGTGGGGGATCATGGGATCTCACACAGGCTCCGGCAATGGTGATCTAGTCCGGGTGTCATGGCGGCCAGTGAAAACTGAGCCTCGACCTCGGTCTTGGCGGATGATGGCGGCGTCGGTCGACGTCATTACCTTGTCGAAGGCGTCATCTTTGCCTGTCTTGGCACTACACTCGGTGAGTTGGGGATGCGCGGCTGCCGGTGAAAACCGTGCTCCGACCTCGGTTGGCAGATAATGGCGACGTGTTGCGCCGCTACCTTCTTGAAGGCATCGTCGTCACAGTCTGCGGTCTCTAGCTCACTCGTGCTGCTCCGGGGGAAACCCTAGGTCCGGGTCTCCCGGATCGGACGATGGTGGCGCACCCTGCGTCGTTCTACCTCTTGGGGCATCGTTTTTGGAGCAGCTGCTGAATGTTGGCGGATGTCGGTGGAGTGGTATTCATCTACCACATTTTTGGCGCTGAGTCTCAGTGGCATGGTGCTGCAGGGTATCGACGACAGATGCGGGATGATGTATGCGTGCAGGATGGAGCATTCTGGCGTCATGGTGGCATCGGCGGCAGGTCTTGCAAGGTTAATGCGATGATCTCTCTTGAAGATGGAGTCGAGAAAGACGGCGGTAGCAACTTCTGTGGCGTGTGCATTGGCGTGCGTTGAGAGTCTGCTCGACTGGATGTGCTTCTCATCTGCTATTGGGCGGTTTTGGGAAGGCATTTAGTTTTTTGGATGATGTGAGTTAGTGTATTGTCAACCTCTTCATCCCACTATAGGTATAGTAAGGTTGCTTCGAGATTGATCTTTTGTATTGTTCTTGTAAGATTTTGTGAATAATCTAATAAAAAAAAGCATGTGTGCATCCTTTGGATGCAGAAGCTGGACGATATTTCCCCCATTTCGAAAAAAAAAATCAACACCAAGCCCATTGATGTGAATAGGGTGTATTGGGACTTCAAAGTCCTCTTCAGGATACATGTTAACAATACAGTGAAAAGTTCCATGTAAACACCTTCCTTACATACTCTATAATTTATAATTCTTGGTCCTAACGATGCACTAGAAACCACCATCAAACTATGTGGTCATCGGCCGCTCCTAGATATTTAAGAATACTAAAATATACATCAAACCAGACGCACCATAATCCGCAGACATTTTCTAGACTACAATTCATCCAAATGTTACACAATGATCCATTAAAATATTTGATTCTATTTATATTTTTAAACGTCATATTTTGAGTGCACTTGGGTTATAGATCTTTCAAAGTCTAAGTGTATTTTGAAGTGTATTGAAAATAGAAAACAACACATTTTTTGTTACAGGAACATTGTTAAAGTTCAGCACCATGCAAGTGTATTTTGTCAACACTAGGCATCATAATTGTACAACAAAACCTCTATCACAATATTTAGGAACCTTTATGTGATAAATTATGCTAACTAAGTAATAAAAAGTATAATAGTCAAGATAATGGTTCCATGAAAAAATGGTATAAATAATTATAAATGTTTAGTACAAATACAGTTTGTTTAACTTTTGTTGTGGGCTAAACCAATATTACATCATGCTCTTGATGTAGATGGGCTTGATTGTGGGCACCATCGACCACAAAAATAAAAAACCATTTATAGTTTTGCTTAAAAGTTTATTCCAAGTAGTAAAAACCATGAAAATCAATAGTTCATCGATGATGTAGTCAGTGAATGTGGTGATTGGCGAAAAGACGTTCGTTGCTAAGCCGAACACATGGAATGAGTAAACCGGCTCACAAATGGTGTTTGTGCAGAAAATGATGCTAAGATAGAGGAATTATCTATTTTTGTATCAAGAAAAAGATAGAGGATTACTTATATCAAAAAATAGTATGGGGAAAGTGTTCTAAAACCTGATATTTTAAGGGATTAACTAACTTTATCTCTCCATAACCATGTACAATAGCTTCATGGACTTTGAATCCACTTGGGATGCGAGGGTGTACCACCTAAGGTTTTGTTTCATACTCTGCCTGCGATTCATATTAATTGTCTCTAATATAGATGTATCTACGGACATTTTAGTTCTAGATACATTCATACTAGGGACAAGTAATATGAATCAGAGGAAGTGGTGTTTTTCAGAGATTGGTGGGATAATTTCCGTAGGTGAAATCCTTTAACCCATGATTGCTGGCCTTCGCGTGGCCAATGGCCTCCTTCATCCCATGATTGCTTGCAGGAGTTGTCATCCTCGCCAACAAAAGGAAAAGAAGGGCTGGTGCGAGAGATGCAAGAGAAGATGGAGCAGTAAAACTCGATAAGGCTCCCGGGTGAGATAAATCGGATTAACACATGTCCTAGCACGGTATCAGATTAGGTGCAAGTTTATAAACAAACAAATTCTAATGGAATCAGTTAACACGTAGTATGTTTTAATCGAACCAAACACCTGGCATCTAGCCAATACCCACGATATGACATCCATTGTGAAGACATACGTGATGCTCTCTTTGGCTGCGATCATGCTTCGAAAGTTTGGAGAAAATTTGGATTAGACTGACAAGATAGAAGATGCAATGCTAGTTGATAGAGCTGGAAGTCTTGTTCTCCAATAATTGATAGTGAATCGGAAAGCTAAAGATACAAGGGAATCGATTCAACTTATGCATGGTGAGAAAGTACCTACAGGTTTGATCGGTGCGATATGTCTTTTCAAGTAATTACAACAAAAAATATAAGAGCAATGAGAAGAATTCAATGAATAAGAAGAGTGTATGGACAAAGCGAAAGAACACATTATGGTCAATGTTGATCAAGTTTCAATCCAAAAAAAGATCTTACGGGTGAAATAGGAGCAGTCATTAGAGATGATCACGTGCGTTTTGTCGCCGCATATAATAATCCGGTCCAATATGCCATCGATGCAAATAACTTAGAAGCTCAACCGATCAGGATAGGGGTTAGACTACTCATAGTGGAAGTAACTTGGATAGTAACATAGAACTACATGCAATGCCAACTAAGCATTTTGATGCCATGGCATGTCATTAATTGAGGAAAGATAGCATTGTGGTAACTAGCTATGTTACCATAACATCACATTTCTCAAGACAAAATGAGTCTACAACCTAATTAATATGGTTTGCATGATACCACACATATGTTAGTTACCTCCTATTCAAGGAATAAGACGTCCTCGTTTTATGTGATTTTCGTTTGACTAAGTATTACTTTAAATATAGAGTAGTAACATGTGCATGTTACTATTCTATATTACTCCTCACTATGAAGGTGGTAACATAGAGTAGTAACATGTGCATGTTACTACTCTATGTTACTCCCCACTATGATTAGTCTTGCATAAGCCAATGAGGTGGGCTTTTCGTGTATTATTATTCAATCAGATTGTGGGTTTCTCGCCGTATTATAATTTAATAGAATTTTCTTACAGATTATTAAAATCTTTTGAGCGCGAAGTTTACCTTCTACAGCGATGGCTGCTCTATTTGATGATATTTACATTCAAGCTTCTACGTTTTCTGGTTATAAGTTTAGTTTCAACAATGAAAAAATAAACTTCACTGCTGATTGCTTATAGAGACAGACGGATTCTTAGATAGTTCGCAGAGTTTTATCATCTCCCTGTTAAATAATTGACGATGTATCCTTAAAAAACAATTAAACACCTGGCAAGTGATTATCGAACATGTGACACCATCGTGTGATCCGCACTCCACAGACATCACAGACGTCACGCGAACCCACCCAATCCTCTGCTCCGGCAGACATTCACGGCCACACATGAAAACAAACAAACACTGCCCATTGTGGACACTGACACGATCCGCTCACTTCACTTGCTCCCGGCGGCGAAGTCCTTGATCCGGAGCATGAGGTCCTTGGACTCGGCGAACTCCGGGAAGACGTAGAAGGCGTGGATGGCCTCGGGGTACTCCAGCAGCTGCACCTCCTTCCCCCTGGATCTGAGCAGCTCGCAGTACCGGCGCTGCCAGTCCTGGAGCGGGTCGCGTACCCTCCGACGACCACCACGGCGGGCGCCGGGCGGGAACGGCTCGGAGTCGATGCCTACGGCAGCGGCTGGGGCTCGTGGGTCCTATCTCACTTCCAATGCTACCATAGCTACCATTCCTTCCGATGTTGTTGATGCTTCACCTTCAACATAAAAGTTGTGCAAACATCTCGGTGGTCCTCGACTCCACCAACTACTCCACTCCACATTGAGACCTTTCTTCCTCATCTTCCTCTCCAAATCTGGTGTCCAACATCTTGTCAATAACACCATCAACACCAAGCCAAATGATGCGACTTGGGTGTTGTGGGACTTCAACGTCCTCTCTAGGATGCATGTCAACAATACAGTGACAAGTTTCTTATAAACACCTTATATAGTCTATAATGTATATTTTCTTTTTCCTAACCATACACTAGAAACCACCATCAAACTATACCGCCGCTGGACTCTCCTAGATACTCCAAATGCAAGTGTTTAAGAACATAAAAATATACATCAAAGAAGACGCACCCAAATCAGCAGACATTCTCGAAACTACATTCATGCAATGCAAGTGTTACACAATAATCCGCAAAGATATCTTATTCTCTATTTATTTTTAGATCATATGCTTAGTGAACTTGGGGTGTAGATATTTTAAAGTGGAAATGCATGTAAAATAAAATAAAATTATTTTTTTCTTACAAGAACATTGTTTAAGTTGAGCACCATGCAACTTTATTTTGCCAAAACTTGATGTCATAATTGTATAACAAAATCTCTAGGAGCCTTGATGTGCTAAATTATGCTAACTAAGTAACCAAAAAGTATACTAGCCAGTATAATGGTTTGATGAAACTATTTTATAAATAATTGTAAATGTTTAGTATAAATACAATTTATTTAATTACCGTAGTGACCTAAACCAATGTTTACTTAATGTATATGGGCTTGATTGCCAAATATCATGCATCCATGAAAGTTACCAAATTCTATGGAGTTTATTTTGTAATTCTAGTAGGCAATAGAAATTTTACTATTTTTACTGAACTTTTAAGGACAAAACTTTAAACTCCAAATGGTCAAAACAAAAATTGGCTCAAAGGGTAGAGAGAAGAATAGTTGTTTTTATCTGGATTTGCGGTGACTTTTATGAAAACAAAACATTTGAACCCGTTTATCTTGAAGTCTAATCGCCGGTTGTTTGGGGGCCCATGCGTCAGCAATTCAAAGTTAGCTCTACGGTTAGGGGATCCCATCTCTAAAATACACCGTTGCCGAAAACAATGTATAAGTGGGCTTTAAGGTCAGGCTCAAGTTACTCAGGAATTATCTTTCTGTGTGCTATGTATGATTGTTTTCGATTTGCAATAAGTGTCATGGCTTTAGTTTAAATTTGATCAACTTTAAACTAAATCGACGACACGTACCCCTTCATGCGAGAGAGACATAGGAGATTAGGGATTCCTACCTCCCGTCAGCGCGTTGTCGATCTTCCTCGCCTCCTGTGGCCCTAGGGTCATGGAGGCACGGTGGATCCCGGTCCTTGTCGGCGCGATGACTTCATTTTTTGGATATTTTCCTTAGTCTATTTAGTGTTTGTGTCCTGCTCCGGAAGGCGTGCCGGTGGTGAGTGGTGACTGCCGGAAGATGGAATAAAGTCCTCCCCGTCTTCGGCGAATCTCGCCAAATTTGGCCGGCCTTCCTTCTGATCTACGGTTTACTTCATCGGCGATGGTTGCTGCTCTCATGCGTTTGTCCTTGGCGCCTTAGCATAATGACTTCTCGTCTATTTAATTCAACAAATTCTTCTACGACAAGCTTTGCAATACTCGCATGAGGGAGGAAGAGGACACGGTGCACCTTCGACACGTTCAAGGGCATGTGGTCATCGCTAGGTGGTCCAGTGGCATGTTTGTAATTTTTTTATTACTTTTAGAATTTTGTGTACTGCCATTGAGGATTACAAATAGATCGGTGGACTTTTTAAAAATAAATAATAAATACATATCAATTATTATGGATTGGATGGAGTAAAAAAAGAACAGCGTAAATCTTCCAATCGGAACTGAGATTACTAGTTTACTTGCTTCTGCACCTTAATTTATGGAAAATGATTGAATCCCCCGGGGGATGGAGTGTGTTGCAACCTTCACCTCCAGGTCCCGCCACGTGCCACCACGGGCCCACTCCTTCCTATCTCTTTCTCCTCTTTCTTCTTCACGCGCCGCCCCAATTCCCCATCCCACCAATCTCCTACTCCAGCGTTTTGCGCCGCTGTTCCGTGTTGTCGGCCGTTTTTGCGCCACCGGCCGTTTCCGCGCGGCCGTTCCGCACCGCCGGCCGGCGCGCCGTCGAGGCCTCCATCTCCACCGCCATCCCCTACTTCTTCGCCGCGTGCATCCTGCCATCATCGCGACATCCACGCCATTCTCCGCATGCGCCGCTGCTGATGGAGGTCTCCGGCGTCCGGCGTCCGGCCTGCCGCTGCTCCAGTGCTCCCCATCATCTAGTCTCCCACAACTTAAGAACGTCGCCATCACGCGGAGATGGTGGTGCTGCCCGCGCGGATGTTGGTGATGCAGTGGGAAGCGGCAGTGCAGGGGTGATGCGTGCAGTCAACACGTCCGTTGGGAACCCCAAGAGGAAGGTGTGATGCGTACAATAGCAAGTTTTCCCTCAGAAAGAAACCAAGGTTTATCGAACCAGAAGGAGCCAAGAAGCACGTTGAAGGTTGATGGCGGAGGAGTGTAGTGCGGCGCAACACCGGGGATTCCGGCGCCAACGTGGAACCCGCACAACACAATCACAGAACTTTGCCCCAACGTAACGATGAGGTTGTCAATCTCACCGGCTTGCTCGTAAACACAGGATTAGATGTATAGTGTGGATGATGATGGTTGTTTGCAAAGAACAAGAAAGAACAATTGCGATAGATTGTATTTCAGATGTAAAGAATAGGACCGGGGTCCACAGTTCACTAGCGGTGTCTCTCCCATAAGATAGCAGATGTTGGGTGAACAAATTACGAGTTGGGCAATTGACAAATAAAGAAGGCATAACAATGCACATACATATATCATGATGAGTACTATGAGATTTAATCGGGGCATTACGACAAAGTACATAGACCGCTATCCGAGCATGCATCTATGCCTAAAAAGTCCACCTTCAGGTTATCATCCGAACCCCCTCCAGTATTAAGTTGTAAACAACAGACAATTGCATTAAGTATGGTGCGTAATGTAATCAACACAAATATCCTTAGACAAAGCATCAATGTTTTATCCCTAGTGGCAACAACACATCCACAACCTTAGAACTTTCTGTCACTGTCCCAGATTTAATGGAGGCATGAACCCACTATCGAGCATAAATACCCCCTCTTGGAGTCACAAGTATCAACTTGGCCAGAGCCTCTACTAGCAACGGAGAGCATGCAAGAACATAAATAACATATATGATAGATTGATAATCAACTTGACATAGTATTCAATATTCATCGGATCCCAACAAACACAACATGTAGGATTACAAATAGATGATCTTGATCATGATAGGCAGCTCACAAGATCTAACATGATAGCACAATAAGGAGAAGACAACCATCTAGCTACTGCTATGGACCCATAGTCCAGGGGTGAACTACTCACACATCGATCCGGAGGCGATCATGGCGATGAAGAGACCTCCGGGAGATGATTCCCCTCTCCGGCAGGGTGCCGGGGGCGATCTCCTGAATCCCCCGAGATGGGATTGGCGGCGGCGCCGTCTCTGGAAGGTTTTCCGTATCGTGGCTCTCGGTACTGGGGGTTTCGCGACGAAGACCTTAAGTAGGCGGAAGGGCGGAGTCGGGGGCCTGACAGGGGGGCCACACAGTAGGGCGGCGCGGGCCCCCCCTTGGCCGCGTCGCCTTATTGTGTCGGCGCCCGTGGCCCCACTTCGTCTCTCCTCGGACTTCGGAAGCTTCGTGGAAAAATAGGCCCTCAGGCGTTGATTTCGTCCAATTCCGAGAATATTTCCTTACTAGGATTTCTGAAACCAAAAACAGCGAGAACAAAGAATCGGCTCTTCGGCATCTCGTCAATAGGTTAGTGCCGGAAAATGCATAAATATGACATATAATGTGTATAAAATATGTGAGTATCATCATAAAAGTAGCATGGAACATAAGAAATTATAGATACGTTTGGGACATATCAAGCATCCCCAAGCTTAGTTCCTACTCGCCCTCGAGTAGGTAAACGATAACAAAGATAATTTCTGAAGTGACATGCTATCATAATCTTGATCATACTGTTGTAAAGCATATGAGATGAATGCAGCGATTCGAAGCAATGATGAAGATAATGAATAAACAAATGAATCATATAACAAAGACTTTTCATGAATAATAATTTCAAGACAAGCATCAATAAGACTTGCATAAGAGTTACTCATAAAGCAATAAATTCAAAGTAAAGGTATTGAAGCAACACAAAGGAAGATATAAGTTTCAGCTGCTGCTTTCAACTTCAACATATTTATCTCATGGATAATTGTCAACACAAAGTAATATAACAAGTGCAATAGGTAAACATGTAAGAATCAATGCACACAGTTGATACAAGTGTTTGCTTCTGAGATAGAAAGAATAGGCAAACCGACTCAACAATAAAGTAAAAGATAGGCCCTTCGCGAGAGGAAGCATTGATTACTATATTTGTGCTAGAGTTTTTCATTTTGAAAACAAGAAACAATTTTATCAACGGTAGTAATAAAGCATATGTGTTATGTATAAGACATCTTATAAGTTGCAAGCCTCATGCATAGTATACTAAGTGCTCGCACCTTGTCCTAATTAGCTTGGATTAACACGGATTATCATTGCATAGCATATGTTTCAACCAAGTGTCACAAAGGGGTGCCTCTATGCCGCCTGTACAAAGGTCTAAGGAGAAAGCTCGCATTGGATTCTCGCTTTTGATTATTCTCAACTTAGACATCCATACCGGGACAACATAGACAACAATAATGGACTCCTCTTTAATGCATAAGCATTCAACAACAATTAAAATGCTCATAAGAGATTGAGGATTAGTTGTCCACACTGAAACTTCCACCATGAATCATGGCTTTAGTTAGCGGCTCAATGTTCTTCTCTAACAGTATGCATACTCAAACCATTTGATCATGAAAATCGCCCTTACTTCAGACAAGATGAACATGCATAGCAACTCACATGATATTCAACAAAGGTAAAGTTGATGGCGTCCCCGAAACATGGTTACCGCTCAACAAGCAACTTATTAAGAAATAAGACACATAAGTACATATTCTTCACCACAATAGTTTTTAAGGCTATTTGTCCCATGAGCTATATATTGCAAAGACAAAGAATAGAAATTTTAAAGGTAGCACTCAAGTAATGTACTTTGGAATGGCGGAGAAATACCATGTAGTAGGTAGGTATGGTGGACACAAATGGCATGGTTATTGGCTCAAGGATTTGGATGCACGAGAAGAATTCCTCTCAATACAAGGCTAGGCTAGCAAGGTTGTTTGAAGCAAACTCAAGTATAAAAGGTGCAGCAAAGCTCACATATGAACATATTGTAAGCATTATAAGACTTTATATTGTCTTCTTGTTGTTCAAACACCTCAACCAGAAAATATCTAGACTCTAGAGATCAATCATGCAAACCAAATTTTAACAAGCTCTATGTAGTTATTCATTAATGGGTACAAGGTACATGATGCAAGAGCTTAAACATGATCTATATGAGCACAACAATTGCCAAGTATCACATTATTCAAGACATCATACCATTTACCACATGCGGCATTTTCCGTTTCCAACCATATAGCAATGAATGAAGTAGTTCCAATTTCGCAATGAACATTAAAGATAAAGCTAAGAACATATGTGTTCATACGAAACAGCGGAGCGTGTCTCTCTCCCAAACAAAGAATGCTAGGATCCGATTTTATTCAAACAAAAATAAAAATAAAAACAAACAGACGTTCCAAGTAAAGCACATAAGATGTGACGGAATAAAAATATACTTTCACTAGAGGAACCTGATAAGTTGTTGATGAAGAAGGGATGCCTTGGGCATCCCCAAGCTTAGATGCTTGAGTCTTCTTAAAATATGCAGGGATGAACCACGGGGGCATCCCCAAGCTTTGACTTTTCACTCTTCTTGATCATATTGTATCATCCTCCTCTCTTGACCCTTGAAAACTTCCTCCACACCAAACTCGAAACAAACTCATTAGAGGGTCAGTGCATAATTCATATATTCAGAGGTGACATAATCATTCTTAACACTTCTGGACATTGCTCAAAGCTACTAAAAGTTAATGGAACAAAGAAATCCATCAAACATAGCAAAAGAGGCAATGCGAAATAAAAGGCAGAATCTGTCAAAACAGAACAGTTCGTAAAGACGAATTTTAAAGTGGCACCAGACTTGCTCAGATGAAAATGCCCAAATTGAATGAAAGTTTCGTACATATCTGAGGATCACGCACGTAAATTGGCAGATTTTTTTGATTTTTCTACAGGGACTACTGCTCAAATTCGTGACAGCAAGAAATCTGTTCCTGTGCAGTAATCCAAATCTAGTATTGGCTTTACTATCAAAGACTTTACTTGGCACAACAATGCAATAAAATAAAGATAAGGAGAGGTTGCTACAGTAGTAAACAACTTCCAATACTCAAATATAAAATAAAGTGCAGAAGTAAAATAATGGGTTGTCTCCCATAAGCGCTTTTCTTTAACGCCTTTCAGCTAGGCGCAGAAAGTGTGTATCAAGTATTATCAAGAGATGAAGCATCAACATAGGTGTTGGGAGTTTTCTCAACTATGCATTTTATCTTATCTATGTGAGTTTCAGAGGCTCCCTTTTCATTATTCTTAGGTTTTCTATCCTCGTCAAACAAATTTTCAGGTACAAGCCAACCATAGTTATTTTCTAGAGCGTCATTCATTCCTAGGAGCTTACAAGGTATTGTTGTCTTAATCTCCCCACCATCATTAATATTATTAGTGTACCTTACTCTCTCCATGTCCATCTTTTCAAGGGTACTAACAAAGTTGGTATAAGAGCCAAGCATCTTATATTTAATAAAGACCTTTCTAGCCTCTCTTGCTACACCACCAAATTCTTTAAGAAGGGTTTCTAAAACAAAATCTTTCTTTTCCCTTTCCTCCATATCACAGAGTGTGAGAAACATGTGTTGGATTATAGGATTGAGATTAACAAATTTAGTTTCCAACATGTGTACTAAAGAAGCAACAGCAATTTCATAAGTAGGAGCAAGTTCTACCAAGTGTCTATCTTCAAAATCTTCAGCGGTACTAGCATGAGTGAAAAAATCTTCTATATTATCTCTCCCAATTATAGACCCTCGTCCTACCGGTATGTCTTTCAGAGTGAACTTAGGAGCAAACATGATGAAATAAACTAAAGGTAAATAAAGTAAATGCAAGTAACTAATTTTTTTGTGTTTTTGATATAGAGAACAAGACAGTAAATAAAGT
>NC_061510.1:301829431-301843644 GCF_022539505.1 Lolium rigidum | reverse complement strand
AGCCTCAGCCTGGGCGCACCCCTTAGAGGGCCGGCGCCCAACCCCCTCTCTCCCCAAACCCTAGCGGTCTCTCTCCTCCACCACATCCCGCACGCTTAAGCGAAGCTCCACCGGATTTCTCCACCACCACCGACACCACGCCGTCGTGCTGTCGGATTCAAGAGGAGCTACTACTTCCGCTGCCCGCCGGAACGGGGGGGTGGACGTCGTCTTCATCAACAACCGAACGTGTGACCGAGTACGGAGGTGCCGCCCGTTCGTGGCGCCGAAGCGATCGTGATCAAGATCTTCTACGCGCTTTTGCAAGCGGCAAGTGAACGTCTACCGCAGCAACAAGAGCCTCATCTTGTAGGCTTTGGAATCTCTTCAAGGGTGAGACTCGATACCCCCTCGTTGCTACCGTCTTCTAGATTGCATCTTGGCTTGGATTGCGTGTTCGCGGTAGGAAATTTTTTGTTTTCTATGCAACGTTATCCTACATAATGCACTCACAATTTGCAGGAACCTGTGAAAGAAGAAATTGATGAACCTGAAAGCTCATTGGATAAAAAAGAGGAGGAGAATGATGAACAAAAGGAGGAAGAATGGATTAGCTACCCATGCCAACCTTCTAATGAGAGTAACTCTTTATCTCTTACACTATCTGATTGTCCTCCATGCTTACCAAAGGCGGATGAATGTTATGTTCCTGTGGATTCTCTTGAAATATTCCCTATGAGTAAAACTTGCAAGAATAATTATGCTACTGTTATTCATGATAATCCATGCTATTTTGATAAATCTTATGATAATGCTTTGTTTGTGCCTGATGTCGAAATGCATGGTACTAAAGAGTTTTGTTTAGCAAATGTTTATGATAAAGCTCTAGATGATGGTCCTATGTTACTTGATAATATTAATTGTACTACTAATGAAAATGGGATTGGAGAGGTCTTGACTTTATCTAGGAGTCCCATATCTTTTGAGATTGATCAATCATCTTGTTATATTGATAAAAGTAGTTTTGAAAGTTTTGATCCCATTATTTTTGAGTTTGATAAAAATTATGTGTTTGTGGATCATGAAAAGCATGTTGTATGTGATAGTTATATTGTTGAGTTTATTCATGAAGCTACTAAAAATTATTATGAGAGAGGAAAATATGGTTGTAGAAATTTTCATGGTACTAAAACACCTCTCTATATGCTGAAACTTTTGAAGTTACTCTTGCTTTATCTTCCAATGCTTGCCACTTTGTTCTTCATGAATTTATTTGTGTACAAGATTCCTATGCATAGGAAGTGGGTTAGACTTAAATTTGTTTCATACTTGCTTTTTGATGCTCTCTTTGCTTCAACTCTTATTTCCATGTGAGCATCATTAAAATCTACTGAGCCCATATTAATGGCTATAAAGAAAGCACTTCTTGGGAGATAACCCATTTTTTTTTTGCTACTGTTTTGTTGTGTCTTGGAAGTTGTTACTACTGTAGCAACCTCTCCTTATCTTTATTTTATTGCAATGTTGTGCCAAGTAAAGTCTCTAATAGGAAGTTGATACTAGATTTGGATTTCTGCGCAGAAACAGATTTCTATCTGTCACGAATTTGAGTAGGTCTCTCTGTAGGAAACTCAGAAAAATCTGCCAATTTTCATGCGTGTTCCTCAGATATGTACCCAACTTTCATTAGTTTTGAGTTTTCTGATTTGAGCAACGGAAGTACCTCTAAAAAATTCGTGTTTACTGGCTGTTCTGTTTTGGCAGATTCTGCCTCTGATTTTTGCATTGTCTCTTGTGGACTTCAAGTGAGGCTTTCTAGACGTGGAGAGCTGTAGCTAATGTTTTATTGAGTTATTGCAATGTGTCACTACATGACCAAAGTGGATCGAAGTTTTTTTGAGTACTAACCCCTCTAATGAAGTTTATGAGAAGTTTGGTGTGAAGGAAGTTTTCAAGGGTCAAGAGAGGAGGATGATATACTATGATCAAGAAGAGTGAAAAGTCTAAGCTTGGGGATGCCCCCGTGGTTCATCCCTGCATATTTCAAGAAGACTCAAGCATCTAAGCTTGGGGATGCCCAAGGCATCCCCTTCTTCATCAATAACTTATCAGGTCACCTCTAGTGAAACTATATTTTTATTCGGTCACATCTTATGTGCTTTACTTGGAGCGTCTGTGTGTTTTTATTTTTGTTTTTGTTTGAATAAGATCGGATCCTAGAAATCCTTGTGTGGGAGAGAGACACGCTCCGCTTTTTCATATGAACACTGGTGTTCTTCGTTTTACTTTTAATGTTCATGACAAAAGTTGGAAGCTATTGCACTTATTGTTATTTGGTTGGAAACGAGAAAATGCCTCATATTGTCTTGGATAATTTGATACTTGGCAATTGTTTTGAGCTCTCAAGTAGATCATGATTAAGCTCTTGCACCATGTAGTTTGAACCTATTAGTGGAGAACTACCGTAGAGCTTGTTGAAACTGGTTTGCATGATTGGTCTCTCTAAGGTCTAGATATTTTCTGGTAAAAGTGTTTGAGGAACAAGGAAGACAGTGTAGAGTCTTATAATGCTTGCAATATGTTCTTATGTAAGTTTTGCTGTACCGGTTCATACTTGTGTTTGCTTCAAACAACCTTGCTAGCCAAAGCCTTGTACTTAGAGGGAATGCTTCTCATGCATCCAAAACCTTGAGCCAAAACCTATGCCATTTGTGTCCACCATAACTACCTACTATGTGGTATTTTTCTGCCATTCCAAGTAAATACTTCATGTGCTACCTTTAAACAATTCAAAACTTTATTATCTCTTATTTGTGTCAATGTTCTATAGCTCATGAGGAAGTATGTGGTGTTTTATCTTTCAATCTTGTTGGGCAGAACTTTCACCAATGGACCAATGGCTTCATCCGCTTATCCAATAATTTTGCAAAAAGAGCTGTCAACGGGGTTCCCAGCCCCAATTAATTAACTTTCATTAATAATTCTCTTCACATGTTTTGCCCTGATTCATCAGTAAGCAACTTAATTTTGCAAATAGACACTCCTTCATGGTATGTGAATGTTGGAAGGCACCCGAGGATTCGGTTAGCCATGGCTTGTGAAAGCAAAAGGTTGGGAGGAGTGTCAACCATAAATAAAACTAAAGTACATGTGTAAACAAAAGAGAAGAGGGATGATCTACCTTGCTGGTAGAGATAACGTCCTTCATGGGAGCCGCTCTTGAAAGTCTGGTTGATGAGGTAGTTAGAGTGCCCACTACCATTCATTGACAACAACAAACACCTCTCAAAACTTTATTTGTATGCTCTCTATATGATTTCAAAACTTAGAAAGCTCTAGCACATGATTTAATCCATGCTTCCCTCTACGAAGAGCCTTTCTTTTACTTTATGTTGAGTCAGTTTACCTACTTCTTTCCATCTTAGAAGCAAACACTTGTGTCAACTGTGCATTGATTCTTACATACTTGCTTATTTGCATTCATCATACTAGATGATTCCCCGCGCGTTGCAGCGGGAATTAGTAGCAAAATATTTTGAAATGGTAAAGTTTAGAGATATTGAAGTGAGCAAGTCAACTAATTTTTTTATTGATGTGAAGTTTCAAAAACTATGAGTTCGTCATTGCGTTCGGAAGAGAACTATTGACCTGGTTCATTCTCTCACAATTTCGAGCAAAACTCTATATACAATAGAATTTATATGAAATACAAAGGTTAAGAAAGTATGCCCCGGGAGTTGCAGGGAAAATTTATAGCAAAAAAAGAACAAACTTGCATGGAAATTTTACTCTTCTCCCGTAAAGAAACGGTTGTGTATACTTGACTAAAGATGACTACTTTGGAAATACAACATCTTTCTTCAAGATCACTTTTGTTCGGATTTGTTTGGACCAAGTAGTAGGATACCAATTTACCAAATACTAAATAAAACATGGAGATATTACGAGTAACTCACCTGAAGCTTACGTGGACGATAGCTAAGTGCGGAATCGGTCTTCTGAAGAGAGAGCAAGCATCCATTTTCGGCCTATATTTGATTGCATCATCGGCATGGAATGAAACAATTAGATAGTAAATCCCGAAACTAACGTTATATAATTATGAGACATATATGTGGATAGAAAAAACATGCTTCAAGTATGGAAGCAGATAGCAGACTCCTTACCGTCATAGAAGAAATCCCATGCCATTGAAAATTTGAGTAGTTGATGCCAACAGTTAGAATATCTTCATATACCACTTTCTTACAAAAAAAGAACGATATACTTTTACTTAAATTGCTTCAATGGAGCCAAAGTTATATACACTCGAAACTAAGCAATTAACCAAGCAAAAATAAAAAAATAGAAATGAATTTTCATAACTGAACAGTAATAACACGGTTAAGAGAAATTAGTGTGAACATAGCAGACAGAGTTATTAGCGGATTCATCTTTGAAAGAGTTGTGTACCAATACTCAATGTATTAATTCTAATGAAGCATATGAACTTCACACGTTGTGTTGGAGTCCAAAAGGTGCCCTTTTGCTTCATAAATTTCATGAATGTTCGGAGGAATAAATATTTTGAAAGAGCAAGGCTTGAAAATATCGGAGGTTTGCTATTTGAAACTCTCCTCGCAAAAGAGGATACCAAAATGAATTAGACTGGTAAACGATCTAGATGGAAACCATATTGTAAAAGGACATGGGGAAATAACTGTACTATCCATCACCTCTCTTACAGGCAAAAAGGCAAGGAACTAATTAAGAGGAGGCATCAAAGATCCGGTAGTCCAAAGATGACAACATGGATGGTATGTCTTGGTTATGGCTACCGAGCTTTGATTGCTTAAAATAAAATGAAATCCGTAGATAAAATAAAATCCATAGTAGGCACAGATGAAGTACACCCATCGATGAATATGTAAGCATGCATAGCACAAATAAACACAGGATTGCGACAAGGAGATCCAAGAGGGAACTCGCCAATGGCATTAGGACTTTTGCCGGTGCACACCATCACGTCCCACCGAGAGCATGTGGATGTATGAACCCCGCACCCCGCGGAGAGCGCAGGTTGCCGTCTACGATGAAGAAAACCAACGGATGTTTATGAGCAAGCATAGCACGGCTATGGGAAAAACATTCGTTGGTAGATCAACAAGCAGTTAGCCACTCATGCTAGATGAGTTCAAGGGTCAAGGCTAAGAAGGAGATAATTGGGGGTGACCACCGACCGTAAGCTTCCTGGGCGCTTTCTAGAGATATAATTGCCTCGAAGAAGAAACGAAGAGGCTCTACGCACGTAAATTTTATATTGTTGTTTTTAGCTAATGATGTGGTTTCATCGATGGCATGGCTCTAGAAGAAATGACATGGACCAATTAGAGACATGTTGAGGTGTATAGCTTGCATGTTGAGAGAAATGACCTTAGTGGGTTGCTCCAATTTAGATATTATAGATTACTTTGTGTTGACAATTATCAATGAGATATGCATGTTGAAAGTTGAAAGCAATTGCTGAAACTTAATCATCCTTTGTGTTGCTTCAATGCCTTTTACTTTGAATTTATTGCTTTATGAGTTAACTCTTATGCAAGACTTTTTGATGCTTGTCTTGAAAGTACTATTCATGAAAAGTTTTGCTATATGTTATCTATTTGTTAGCAAACTATAGATCGTTGCCTTGAGTCACTTTTCATCTCATATGCTTTGCAACAAGTATGATCAAGATTATGTAAGTAGCATGTCACTACAGAAATTATTCTTTTTATCGTTTACCTACTCGAGGGCGAGTAGGAACTAAGCTTGGGGATGCTTGATACGTCTCCAACGTATCTATAATTTCTGATGTTCCATGCTAGTTTTATGACAATACCTACATGTTTTGCTCGCACTTTATAATGATTTCATGCATTTTCCGGACTAACCTATTAACAAGATGCCACAGTGCGTGCCGTCCTCGTTTTCTGCTGTTTTTGGTTCCGTAAAGGCTGTTCGGGCAATATTCTCGAATTCGACGAAACAAAGGCCAAACATCATATTTCACCGAGACGGACCAGAACACCGAAGGAGAGTCGGAGGGGAGGCCCAGGGCTCCCAGACCACAGGGCGGCGCGGCCTAGAGGGGGGGGGGCGCCAGCCTATGGGGTGGGACCCCCAGGCACCCCCTCGCGCCGCCTCTTCGCCTATATTATCCCTCGCGATGTAAAAACCCTAAACCAATTGACGAAACTCCAGAAAGACTCCAGGGGCGCCGCCGCCATCGCGAAACTCCGTTTCGGGGGACAGAAGTCTCTGTTTCGGCACGCCGCCGGGACGAGGAAGTGCCCCCGGAAGCCATCTCCATCGACGCCGCCGCCTCCATCATGCTCCGTGAGTAGTTTCCCCATGGACTACGGGTTCTAGCTGTAGCTAGTTGGTACTCTCTCTCCCATGTACTTCAATACAATGATCTCATGAGCTGCCTTACATGATTGAGATCCATCTGATGTAATCGGTGTTGTGTTTGTTGGGATCCGATGGATTGTTACATTATGATTAGTCTATCTATAAAGTTTGTGAAGTTATTGTTGCTGCAATCTTGTTGTGTTTAACGCTTGTCACTAGTGCACGAGTGGCATGATCTTAGATTTAAGCTCTATACTTATTGCTTAGATTGTATCTACAAGTTGTTTGCACATGTCTATGTCCGGAACCCGAGGCCCCAAAGTGACAGAAATTGGGACAACCGGAGGGGAAGGCTTAGGTATGAGGATCACATGTTTTCACCAAGTGTTAATGCTTTGCTCCGGTGCTCTATTAAAAGGAGTACCTTAATTACCAGTAGATTCCCTTGAGGCCCGGCTGCCACCGACTGGTAGGACAAAAGATGTTATGCAAGTTTCTCATTGCGAGCACGTATTACTATATATGGAAAACATGCCTACATGATTAATAATCTTGATGTTCTGTCTTAATGATATTTCAATCCTATCAATTGCCCAACTGTAATTTGTTCACCCAACACTTGTTACTGGAGAGTTACCACTAGTGAAGATAGCTGGGAACCCCGGTCCATCTCTCATCATCATATACTCGTTTCTATATGTCATTGGAAGTAGTATCAACTATTTTCTCGTGCCATTGCCTCTGTGTTATCAGTATCGCTACCGTGTTACTCGTTACTATTGCTCTCATATTACTCGCTGCTTTCACATCACCCGTGTTACTAGTGCTTTTCCGAGTGCAACTTGAATTGACAACTCAATTGTTAAGGCTTATAAGTATTCTTTACCTCCCCTTGTGTCGAATCAATAAATTTGGGTTTTACTTCCCTCGAAGACTGTTGCGATCCCCTATACTTGTGGGTTATCAATGGACACCTTCTTGAAGACGAGGAACTGGCCTATCTGCAGCTGATGAGCGACGGTGAAGGCCGCCCACCCCTGGTCGATGTATGCGTCATCGCCTTCTATCACCGTAGTTATCCTCCAGTAGCATCCAGTGTTGGTGGTGACGATGATGTTCGAAGGGATTTCTCCGAACCACCTGACGAAATCATGAGGGATCCGTAGCCGGTTGAAGGTTGGCTTGAAGACGATGTGCAGGAACTGGTCGGCCCTACGTCCAGCTGGAAGTGGCCGACGTTAGCCCCCTTCGCTTCTTGGATGGTGCCTCGTCGGGGGTCTGAGGTGACCCAAGCTTGAGCTTCTCAGTCTTCCACAAGAACACATGCCATTAGAGGTGTGCCTGCTCAAGTATATAGATGAAAACGAACATTGGAAACATGTGATACCTCATACATTGGATCACACGGCAGCTCAAGGGACTGCCCTCAAACTAAGTCTAGTGTGCAAGATATCACACACCCACGACCAAGTTTGAGGGCAGCACCTTGCCTTCCAGTGTGCTAGTGTTCAATCATTAGCCAATGCACCAGACAAACCAAAACAAGACCTCATATATGTAGGATCACACGGCAGGCAAAGGAACTGCCCGCAAACTAAGTCTAGTGCGCAAGTCATATGACACACACGACTAAGTTTGAGGGCAGCACCTTGCCTTCCGGTGTGCCATTGTTGAATCATTGGCCAATGCACTAGACAAACGAAAATGAGGCCTCATATATTGGATCACAAGGTAGGCAAAGGGACTGTCCGCAAACTAAGTCTAGTGTGCAAGTAATATGTCACACACGACTAAGTTTGAGGGCAGCATCCTGCCTTCCGTTGTGCCATAGTTAAATCATTGGCCATTGAACAACTGAAGAAGTACAAACATGGAAAGCAAGGTAGCATAGGCCTCATAGAATGAGCACATGTGGAGGAGATGTTTGACCTGAACCAATGGCATGGTGATGTTCAGTCATGCCATAGGTTCTGATCAATCATCTCCTCGCACTATGATTACCGGTTACAATCATCAGCCTAGTTCAATCAGAAACTACACAATCTACAACAAACTATCGCGACTCATTCTGCACAGCAATCTCAACATGCTAAACCCCAGCACAAAAACCCTTCCCTCTTTGCATGCACAGTAAGATCTGCTAGTTTTAGCAATCCAAAGCCCGATCTAGGAAGGATCTACCGCAATCCGATACTAGAGTAACATATCTAAGTTAATCGAGACCGTCAAAAGCAAGAACTGGACAAGAACATCAAGAAATGGGGACGAACACCTTGCAAACGTCAATCCGACCGCTATCCTACCGGAAACCCTACCAGATCTGATGTGCATGTCATCGGAAATGTCCGGGAATGGCATGTTCCGCCAGAACGAGTACGAAGGTGAGAAGGAGAGGTCGTTACCTCCATTGTTCCGGTCGAGGACGAGCTCGAGGTCGCGGGCGAAGTCGAGATGCCGATGAAGACTGCGGAGCAGATTGCGGCCGATGTCGCGGTGCTGCTCGCCGAGGTCTCCTCCTTCGGTAGCGGTGCTCCTCCGTGCGGTGGTCCGACGGATTGGTCGGCGGGAGGGGAACCGCCGGGTGATGTGAAAGTTTAGGGGAGGTGAGAATGCGGTCGTGACTGATAGGAAGGAGAGGGGAGCGGTGAGGCTAATTATGGCGCGTGTTCCTGAAGGGACGCGGCGTTTCCGCCTTCCTTCTCCACGCGTGCATGCTTCTGGCTGCAATGGGTCTGGTTCCGTAGAAACTGCTATTCCAGCCGTTCCTTCAGGCCTGTCCCAAAGTGCTTTAAAACCCGGTTCATGCAAGAACGCAGTGGGCTGCAGGCATCCAAACGGCCGAAAATTACTAGCCTGATACGAGCCAAAGGGATGCAGGCAACCAAACGTGCCATAGCCGTGCGCGTTTGAGAGGCAGTAGCCGGTACGCACGATACGAGTTGTTGAAGACGATTACTTGTGGACGCAGGAGTCTGCTCCACCGTCCTCCTCGGAATCCCCGCGGGACTCTTCGTCTCTTCCACTCCTACCTCGTTCGCCTTCACGTCAAGAGTGTGATTAATATGGCGGGAGTGCCGTCCAACTAGAAGCCAAGCTCGCCGGCGACGGCCAAGGCAAAGGCTCCTCCGGCGGCCGGCACCTCGACAAGGTAACATGGCCCTCATAAAACAACCCCGCTGGAAGTCCTTGCGTACGCAACAGAAACCTATCCCATCCCACTGACAAGCCGACCATCATAACAATCGTACGCGCGTAAATTTCACACCACCTTAAATACCGACAGCTCATCCGAATCTCGTCGCCATCTACCAGTCCAATCCAACTACACTAAAACAGAGTGAGCACTCCGCCCGGCCGTCCCAGGGAAGAAACCATGGCGCACCTGGATCCTCCGGCCAAGGCGGCGAGGCTGGCGCCGCCCATGACGTGGCGGACGCGCCTCTCCATCTTCGCCGCGGGCTACCTCACCGACGCCACCCGCCGCGCCGACGGCACCATCAACCGCCGCCTGCTCGCCTACCTCGACCCGGGCGTCCCGCCCTCCGCCGCCCCGCGCAACGGCGTCGCCTCCCGCGACCTCGACATCGACCCCGCCCTCCCGCTCCCGCTCCGCGCCCGCCTCTTCCACCCCGCGCCCGCCTCCAGCACCCCGCTCCCCGTCGTCGTCTTCTTCCACGGCGGCGGCTTCGCGTACCTCTCCGCCTCCTCCCCGGCCTACGACGCCGCGTGCCGCCGCATCGCCAGGCACTGCGGCGCCGCCGTGCTCTCCGTCGACTACCGCCGCGCCCCGGAGCACCGCTTCCCCGCCGCCTACGACGACGCCTTCGCCGCGCTCCGCTTCCTCGACGACCCCAAGAAGCTCCCCTCCGCCGACGGGGTCCCGCCACTCGACGTCTCCCGCTGCTTCCTCGCCGGGGACAGCGCGGGCGCCAACATCGCGCACCACGTCGCCCGCCGCTACGCGCTCTCGGCCTCCTCCTTCGCCAGCGTCCGGGTCCGCGGCCTCGTCGCCATCCAGCCGTTCTTCGGGGGCGAGGAGCGGACCCCCGCCGAGCTCCGCCTCGACGGCGCGCCCATCGTGTCCGTCCCCCGCTGCGACTGGATGTGGCGCGCCTTCCTCCCGCCCGGCGCCGACCGGACCCACGAGGCCGCGCACGCCGCGTCACCGGCGGCCATGGCCGGCATCGACTCCGAGGCGTTCCCGCCGGCCGTGGTGGTCGTCGGCGGGTACGACCCACTCCAGGACTGGCAGCGGCGCTACTGCGACACTCTTAGGTCCAAGGGGAAGGAGCTGCAGCTGCTGGAGTACCCCGACGCCATCCACGCCTTCTACGTCTTCCCGGAGTTCGCCGAGTCCAAGGACCTAATGATCCGGATCAAGAACTTCGTCGCCGGGACCAAGTGAAGTGAAGTGGAGTGAGCGGCTAGTGTCAGTGTCAACAGTGGTGAGTGTTTGTTTGTTTGCATGTGTGGCCGTGAATGTCTGTCTGGGTGGAGCAGAGGATTGAGTGGGTTCGCGTCACGTCTCTCATGTCTGTGGAGTGTGGAGTATGCATCGCAGTGCGGGCAGGGTACACGATGGGTCGTGACGGTGCACTACTGCTGTCAGTGTCACTGTCACATAGTATTCGACAATCACCTGGACTTGTCCTACTAACAAATTATTACTGCGGATTACAAATCCATCGAGTAGCTTGAGAATCACTCGTCTGATATGTCATCACGCTTCAAATTCAGTCCCTGTGCATGTTTTGAATTGCAACAGGAGAAAACGCAATTGTAACTCATAGCTAGCATAAGGGCATCTCCAGCGCCGTGACGCAAATGGTCGCTGAGCGATCGTTTTCGTCCGTCGTGACCGGAAATTCATTTGGGCCCTGCTTCAGCGGGGCGACGCAAAGTGACCGGCCCGTCCACGGAGACGCAAACCTGGCCCAAATATGCGCCAGGTTTGCGTCTCCGCGGACGCGGCGAGCGTCCTCCATTTCTTACCCGGTCCCGCAAGTCAGCGAGAGCAAAATCGACCGCTTCGACCTGATTTCTTTTTTCACCCTCGTTGGTGCCCTAGTGCGACGCCCCCGCCCCAATCCCCGCCGTCCGCCGCAGCGCCGCAGTACACGCCGCCGAGCACCGTTGTCGCCGCTGCGGAGAGCAGGATCGTACTCGGGGTTGGGGCTCCGACGCGAACCCGCCGGCTGTTTTCGGGCGAAACGTTGCTCGGTTGCGCCGCTCTTCCGCGCCGCCCACGACTCGTTCGACCTATTGCGCCGGTAGGTTCCTTCTCGTTTTTTCGGCGCGATTTTTGCGCGGCCATTGATCAACGGTTCGTATCGACGCGGATGGACGCGTGGCATATGGTGGAGAAGTTCCGCGCGGAGATCGTTGACTCCTCTTCGGACGACGAGTCCGATCATTCGGCGCACACATTGGCAACTACTCGCGGCCTCCATGATCCACGAGTTCACCTCAAACCCGGGCCGCAGCGACCGGGCTCTGTGAAGGGGCGCTCGAAAACCTGCCGCGCAACAGAGTGGCAGGGCAGGCCCGCCTCCACAAGGACTACTTCCACCTCACCAATCCGATCTTTCCGGAAAAATTGTTTCGGCGCCGATACAGGATGTCAAGGGACCTGTTCTTGGTCATTCTACGGGGCGTCAGGAACTACGACCCCTACTTCCAATGCAGGCCCGATGCAACAGGTGCGCTAGGCTTCACCTCCTACCAAAAATGCTCTGCGGCTATTCGCATGCTCTCATATGGAATGGCTGCTGATATATTCGATGAGTATCTTCGAATGGGTGAGAGCACATGCCTTGAGTCCATGTACAGGTTTTGCCGAGCCGTGATTGCCGTGTTCGGACAGTATTACTGTAGGGAGCCAACTGTTGGGGATACAAGACGCCTCCTATCTATCAATGAGTCTAGAGGCTTCCCAGGAATGATTGGCTGCATAGATTGCATGCACTGGGAGTGGAAAAACTGTCCATTTGGATGGCAGGGTTAGTACAGCGGGCATGAGGAGGGACGGACTGTCATTTTTGAAGCTGTCATATCTCAAGATTTATGGATTTGGCATTCATTCTTTGGCATGGCCGGTTCCAACAATGATATCAATGTGTTGCACCGATCACCGGTTTTCGAAAGGCTCATGCAAGGCAAAGCTCCCCGGGTGAGCTATGAGATCAATGGAAATGCATATGACAAGCCATATTATCTTGCTGATGGCATCTACCCTGACTGGGCCACATTGGTGAAGACTGTTCGTAATCCAAACTCCGAGAAGACGAGGAGGTTTGCCAAGATGCAAGAGGCTTGCAGGAAAGATGTGGAGCGTGGATTTGGTGTGCTCCAAGCTCGGTGGGCAATTGTCCGTCACCCGGCAAGAACATGGTCCCTGAAGACCATGCATGAGGTGATGACATGCTGCGTGATCATGCACAACATGATCGTTGAGAACGAGCGTCCCGATGGCCGCAATGAGAACCGAGTGGGAATTCCAAGGTGAGTTGGTTGCGCCACTTCCTGGAGCTTCATCTTGGCGGGACTATCTACATATGAATGTAGAAGTCACAAACGATACCGTCTCCAAACAGCTGCAGACGGATCCGATTGAGCATCAATGGACCATGGCTGGCCATGAAGATCATGCCTAGAGGACTAGTATCTTATTTTCATGTAGACTTTTAAAAATTTAAATGTTATAACTATGACTTCGTTGAAATCCTATTGGTTGTTTCAAAACTTCATATTTGATGCAAACGCGGAAATGCGTCGCGCCGCTGGAGCCACCCCAGGGTGCAAACGGACGCGCGGACAAAAACGGTATGTCTCGCGTCCGCCGCGCGACGCAAACGGACATTTCGGACGTCCGAAATGCGTCGCGCCGCTGGAGATGCCCTAAATTAAGGAAACTGCTGGGCGTCCCCCGGGGGGTTTGATTTCCCAGCCCCCGGGTCGCCAGCCGTCGGATCGGCCATCTTGGACGGCTAGATCTGCTTTTGCTGAATGTAGCAAAAAAACACATCTCGGCAGCAAAAAATAACCCGCTTTTGCTACATTGTAGCAAAAAACGGTTCAGTCACGAAATCAAATAAAAAAGGCTGAGCCTCGTCGGAGACTCGCCGGAGACCTCGTAGCAAAAAAAATATGCTATTATAGCAAAAAAAAAGTGCTAATGTAGCAAAAACCAATATCATCGGAAAAATTGACGAAGACCTCGCCGGAGACCTTGTAGCAAAATTTCTATACTAAAGTAGCAAAACAACAAAACAATTATAGCAAATAAGTTAAGCTATTGTAGCAAAAACTGATATAATCGGATACATTAATGGAGACCTCGCCGGAGACCTCACTGGAGATTTCGTTTGCGACTTTGCGGGATACTACGTAGCAAGAAATGTTGTTTTATTGTAGCAAAATCAAACTTAACAAAGACCTCGCCGAAGATCTTGTAGGAACAATTTCATACTAAGGTACCAAAATAGCACAATTTTAGCAAAAGATTTGTACAATTATAGCTCAAAAGATTTGTACAATTGTAGCTCGTTCGCTGGACAAAAATGTAGCAAAAAAGCCAAATTCAATGAGACGTCACCGGAGACATCATAGCAAACTGCTTTTACTATATTATCAAAACCGCATAACAAATGCAGCAAAAAAATCTACTACTGTACCATCACATTTTATTGGCTAGGTCCTTGAAGTTACAGCACTGCAAAAAATCATCGTCTGCGGCCTTTGTCTCGGACGAAGGCATCACGGTGGTGGAGACCCAAACCCACCAACGGCGGCGCGGGGAGCACAACCTCGAGCTCGTAGCATTAGCAGCTTGCCCCTGCCCCTTGATACTGTAGGATAACGTT
>NC_061510.1:301746366-301829331 GCF_022539505.1 Lolium rigidum | reverse complement strand
AGGGGTTCGGATGATAACCTCGAAGGTGGACTTTTAGGCATAGATGCATGCTGGATGGCGGTCTCATGTACTTTGTCGTAATGCCCAATTAAATCTCACTATACTTATCATGATCATGTATGTGCATTGTTATGCCCTCTCTATTTGTCAATTGCCCAACTCGTAATTTGTTCACCCAACATGCTGTTTATCTTATGGGAGAGACACCTCTAGTGAACCGTGGACCCCTGGTCCATTCTTTTAATACCGAAATACAAATCTACTGCAATACTTGTTTTACTGCTTTCTCGCAAACAATCATCTTCCACACAATACGGTTAATCCTTTGTTACAGCAAGTCTGGTGAGATTGACAACCTCACCTGCTTCGCTGGGGCAAAGTACTTTGGTTGTGTTGTGCAGTTCCACGCTGGCGCTGAATCCTCGGGTGTTGCGCCGCACTACATCCCGCCGCCATCAACCTTCAACGTGCTTCTTGACTCCTACTGGTTCTGAGCAAACCTTGGTTTCTTTCGAGGGAAAACTTGCCGTCAGGCGCATCACACCTTCCTCTTGGGGTTCCCAACTGAACGTGTGAAGTCACGACGCATCAAGCAAATTTTCTCGGCGCCGTTGCCTGGGAGATCAAGACACGCTGCAAGGGAGTCTCCACTTCCCAATCTCTTTACTTTGTTTTTGTCTTGCTTTATTTTATTTACTACTTTGTTTGCTGCATTATATCAAAACACAAAAAAATTAGTTGCTAGCTTTACTTTATTTACTATCTTGTTCACTTATATCAAAAACACAAAAAATTAGTTTACTTGCATTTACTTTATCTAGTTTGCTTTATTTACTACTGCTAAAATGGCCACCCTGAAAATACTAAGTTGTGTGACTTCACAACCACAAATAATAATGATTTCTTATGCACACCTATTGCTCCACCTGCTACTACAACAGAATTCTTTGAAATTAAACCTGCTTTACTGAATCTTGTTATGCTAGAGCAATTTTCTGGTGTTAGTTCTGATGATGCCGCTGCCCATCTCAATAATTTTGTTGAACTATGTGAAATGCAAAAGTATAAAGATGTAGATGGTGACATTATAAAATTAAAATTGTTTCCTTTCTCATTAAGAGGAAGAGCTAAAGATTGGTTGCTATCTCGCCTAAGAATAGTATTGATTCATGGACTAAATGCAAGGATGCTTTTATTGGTAGATATTATCCCCTGCTAAAATTATATCTTTGAGGAGTAGCATAATGAATTTTAAACAATTGGATAATGAACATGTTGCTCAAGCTTGGGAAAGAATGAAATCTTTGGTTAAAAATTGCCCAACCCATGGATCTGACTACTTGGATGATCATCCAAACCTTCTATGCAGGATCTAAATTTTTCTTCATGAACTTATTGGATTCAGCTGCTGGAGGTACCTTTATGTCCATCACTCTTGGTGAAGCAACAAAGCTTCTTGATAATATGATGGTTAATTACTCTGAATGGCACACTGAAAGAGCTCCACAAGGTAAGAAGGTAAATTCTGTTGAAGAATCCTCTTCCTTGAATGATAAGGTTGATGCTATTATGTCTATGCTTGTGAATGATAGGACTAATGTTGATCCTAATAATGTTCCATTAGCTTCATTGGTTGCTCAAGAAGAACATGTTGATGTAAACTTCATTAAAAATAATAATTTCAACAACAATGCTTATCTGAACAATTCTAGTAATAACTATAGGCCATATCCTTATAATAATGGTAACGGTTATGCTAATTCTATGGGAATTCTTACAACAATAATAGGAATACACCCCTGGACTTGAAGCCATGCTTAAAGAATTTATTAGTACACAAACCGCCTTTAACAAATCTGTTGAGGAAAAGCTCAATAAAATTGATATTCTCGCTTCTAAAGTTGATAGTCTTGCTCTCCGATGTTGATCTTTGAAATCGAAAGTTATGCCTAATAGGGATATTGAAAATAAAATTGTTACTACAGCAAATGCCATCCAAGTTAGAATTAATGAGAATATAAGATTAATGGCTGAACTGCATGCATAGGTGGGATAGAGAAGAAAATGAAAAACTAGCTAAAGAGAAAAATGTAGCTAAAGTTTGGACTATTACCACCACTAGCAATGCTAATGATTCACATGTTGCTGCACCTCCTACTATCAATGGTAAAATAATTGGTGTTGGCAATGCTTCTACTCCTAGTGCAAAGCGCAAAATTACTCCAAATCGCTAAAACCACCGAAACCGCTTGTGATAAACTCACTGAAATTTTTTCCAACCTTGGGGATGATAATCCCATTGCTTTAGATTGTAATGATTTAGATTTTGATGATTGCCACATCTCTGAAGTTATAAAGTTCTTGCAAAAACTTGCTAAGAGTCCCAATGCTAGCGCTATAAACTTGGCTTTCACAAAACATATTACAAATGCTCTCATAAAAGCTAGAGAAGAGAAACTAAAACTTGAAACTTCTATTCCTAGAAAGCTAGAGGATGGTTGGGAGCCCATCATTAAAATGAGAGTCAAAGATTTTGATTGTAATGCTTTATGTGATCTTGGTGCAAGTATTTCGTTATGCCTAAGAAAGTCTATGATATGCTTGACTTGCCACCATTGAAAAATTGTTATTTGGATGTTAATCTCGCTGATAATGCTAAAAAGAAACCTTTGGGGAAAGTTGATAATGTTCATATTATGGTTAACAATAACCTTGTCCCCGTTGATTTTGTTGTCTTGGATATTGAATGCAATGCATCTTGCCCCATTATATTGGGAAGACCTTTTCTTCGAACCGTTGGTGCTACTATTGATATGAAGGAAGGTAATATTAAATATCAATTTCCTCTCAAGAAAGGTATGGAACACTTCCCTAGAAAGAGAATGAAGTTACCTTATGATTCTATTATTAGAACAAATTATGATGTTGATGCTTCATCTCTTGATGTTACTTGATATACACTTTCTCGCGCCTAGCTGAAAGGCGTTAAAGAAAAGCGCTTATGGGAGACAACCCATGTTTTTACTACAGTATTTTGTTTTATATTTGTGTCTTGGAAGTTGTTTACTACTGTAGCAACCTCTCCTTATCTTAGTTTTATGTTTTGTTGTGCCAAGTAAAGTCTTTGATAGTAAAGTAAGTACTAGATTTGGATTATCGCGTAGTAAACAGATTTCTTTGCTGTCACGAATCTGGGTCTAATCTCTCCGTAGGTAACTCAGAAAATTATGCCAATTTACGTGAGTGATCCTCAGATATGTACGCAACTTTCATTCAATTTGAGCATTTTCATTTGAGCAAGTCTGGTGGCCTAATAAAATCCATCTTTACGGACTGTTCTCTTTTGACAGATTCTGCCTTTTATTTCGCATTGCCTCTTTTGCTATGTTGGATGAATTTCTTTGATCCATTAATGTCCAGTAGCTTTATGCAATGTCCAGAAGTGTTAAGAATGATTGTGTCACCTCTGAACATGTGAATTTTTATTATGCACTAACCCTCTAATGAGTTGTTTCGAGTTTGGTGGAGGAAGTTTTCAAGGATCAAGAGAGGAGTATGATGCAATATGATCAAGGAGAGTGAAAGCTCTAAGCTTGGGGATGCCCCGTGGTTCACCCCTGCATATTCTAAGAAGACTCAAGCTGCCTAAGCTTGGGGATGCCCAAGGCATCCCTTCTTCATCGACAACATTATCGTGTTCCTCCCCGAAACTATATTTTTATTCCGTCACATCTTATGTACTTTGCTTGGAGCGCCTGGTTTGTTTTTGTTTTTGTTTTGTTTGAATAAAATGGATCCTAGCATTCACTTTATGGGAGAGAGACACGCTCCGTTGCATGCATATGGACAAATATGTCCTTAGGCTCTACTCATAGTATTCATGGCGAAGTTTCTTCTTCGTTAAATTGTTATATGGTTGGAATTGGAAAATGCTACATGTAGTAATTCTAAAATGTCTTGGATAATTTGATACTTGGCAATTGTTGTGCTCATGTTTAAGCTCTTGCATCATATACTTTGCAACCCATTAATGAAGAAATACTTAGAGCTTGCTAATTTGGTTTGCATATTTGGTTTCTCTAGAGTCTAGATAATATCTAGTATTGAGTTTTGAACAACAAGGAAGACGGTATGGAGTCTTATAATGTTTACAATATGTCTTTTATGTGAGTTTTGCTGCACTGCTCATCCTTGTGTTTGTTTCAAATAACCTTGCTAGCCTAAACCTTGTATCGAGAGGGAATACTTCTCATGCATCCAAAATCCTTGAGCCAACCACTATGCCATTTGTGTCCACCATACCTACCTACTACATGGTATTTATCCGCCATTCCAAAGTAAATTGCTTGAGTGCTACCTTTAAAATTCCATCATTCACCTTTGCAATATATAGCTCATGGGACAAATAGCTTAAAAACTATTGTGGTATTGAATATGTACTTATGCACTTTATCTCTTATTAAGTTGCTTGTTGAGCGATAACCATGTTTCTGGGGACGCCATCAACTATTCTTTGTTGAATATCATGTGAGTTGCTATGCATGTCCGTCTTGTCTGAAGTAAGAGAGATCTACCACCTTAATGGTTGGAGCATGCATATTGTTAGAGAAGAACATTGGGCCGCTAACTAAAGCCATGATTCATGGTGGAAGTTTCAGCTTTGGACATATATCCTCAATCTCATATGAGAATAATAATTGTTGCTACATGCTTATGCATTAAAGAGGAGTCCATTATCTGTTGTCCATGTTGTCCCTGTATGGATGTCTAAGTTGAGAATAATCAAAAGCGAGAAATCCAAAATGCGAGCTTTCTCCTTAGACCTTTGTACAAGCGGCATGGAGGTACCCCATTGTGACACTTGGTTAAAACATGTGCATTGCAAAGATCCCAGTAGTCCAAGCTAATTAGGACAAGGTGCGGGCACTATTAGTATACTATGCATGAGGCTTGCAACTTGTAAGATATAATTTACATAACTCATATGCTTTATTACTACCGTTGACAAAATTGTTTCATGTTTTCAAAATAAAAGCTCTAGCACAAATATAGCAATCGATGCTTTCCTCTTTGAAGGACCATTCTCTTTACTTTTATGTTGAGTCAGCTCACCTATCTCTCTCCACCTCAAGAAGCAAACACTTGTGTGAACTGTGCATTGATTCCTACATACTTGCATATTGCACTTGTTATATTACTCTATGTTGACAATTATCCATGAGATATACATGTTACAAGTTGAAAGCAACCGCTGAAACTTAATCTTCCTTTGTGTTGCTTCAATACCTTTACTTTGATTTATTGCTTTATGAGTTAACTCTTATGCAAGACTTATTAATACTTGTCTTGAAGTACTATTCATGAAAAGTCTTTGCTTTATGATTCACTTGTTTACTCATGTCATCACCATTGTTTTGATCGCTGCATCCACTACATATGTTTACAATAGTATGATCAAGGTTATGATGCTGTACTTGTTATCGTTATCGACCTACTCAAGTAGACGCTCGACGTCGATAATTTCTTGTGTTCCAATATGACATATATCAATGAATAACTGCATAGATTTATGCATATATAATCATAGTTGATGCAATTTGGACGATATCTATAGGTTAGATGCCGAGCAAATGTCATTGTCAATACTGACATAAAGTGTCGCATAAAGCATGTCGATATTCATCAATAATGTGGCATGGAACATAAGGCTCGTGGACTATCATCAACTAATGTGCCATGGAACATAAGAGATGTAGTCGGGGCCACGAGGCGCCGCCACACTAGGGCGGCGCGGCCCAGGTGGGCCGCGCGGCCCTATGCGTGTGGGGCCCCGTGACGCCTCTCTGACCTGCCCTTCCGCCTACTTAAAGCCTTCGTCGCGAAACCCCCGCACCGAGAGCCACGACACGGAAAACCTTCCGAGACGCCGCCGCCGCCAATCCCATCTCGGGGATTCAGGAGATCGCCTCCGGCACCCCGCCGGAGAGGGGAATCATCTCCCGGAGGACTCTTCACCGCCATGATCGCCTCCGGATCGATGTGTGAGTAGTCCACCCCTGGACTATGGGTCCATAGCAGTAGCTAGATGGTTGTCTTCTCCTCATTGTGCTATCATTGTTAGATCTTGTGAGCTGCCTAACATGATCAAGATCATCTATCTGTAATGCTACATGTTGTGTTTGTTGGGATCCGATGAATATTGAATACTATGTCAAGTTGATTATCAATCTATCATATATGTTGTTTATGTTCTTGCATGCTCTCCGTTGCTAGTAGAGGCTCTGGCCAAGTTGATACTTGTGACTCCAAGAGGGAGTATTTATGCTCGATAGTGGGTTCATGCCTCCATTAAATCCGGGACAAGTGACGTGAAAGTTCTAAGGTTGTGGATGTGCTGTTGCCACTAGGGATAAAACATCGATGCTTTGTCTAAGGATATTTGTGTTGATTACATTACGCACCATACTTAATGCAATTGTCTCGTTGTTTGCAACTTAATACTGGAAGGGGTTCGGATGATAACCCGAAGGTGGACTTTTTAGGCATAGATGCATGCTGGATAGCGGTCTATGTACTTTGTCGTAATGCCCGATTAAATCTCATAGTACTCATCATGATATATGTATGTGCATTGTTATGCCTTCTTTATTTGTCAATTGCCCAACCGTAATTTGTTCACCTAACATGCTGTTTATCTTATGGGAGAGACACCACTAGTGAACCTGTGGACCCCGGTCCTATTCTTTACATACCGAAATACAATCTATCGCAATTGTTCTTTACTGTTCTTCGCAAACAATCATCATCTTCCACACAATACGTTTAATCCTTTGTTTATAGCAAGCCGGTGAGATTGACAACCTCACTGTTACGTTGGGGCAAAGTACTTTGATTGTGTTGTGCAGGTTCCACGTTGGCACCGGAATCCCTGGTGTTGCGCCGCACTACACTCCCGCCACCAATCAACCTTCAACGTGCTTCCTTGACTCCTACTGGTTCGATAACCTTGGTTTCTTACTGAGGGAAAACTTGCTGCTGTACGCATCACACCTTCCTCTTGGGGTTCCCAACGGACGTGTGTCTCACGCGCCATCAAGTATATTTTCTGGCGCCGTTGCCGGGGAACTGAAGAAAAGTTACACCACAAAGATTTCTAAACTCCCACGTCAACTGCACGCCAGCAGAATATTTTCTGGCGCCGTTGCCGGGGAGATCAAGACACGCTGCAAGGGGAGTCTCCCACATCCAATCTCTTTACTTTGTTTTTGTCTTGCTTTACTTTACTTTATTTACTGCTTTGTTTGCTTCTTATACCAAAAACACAAAAAAATTAGTTGCTAGTTTTACTTAATTTACTGTCTTGTTCTCTATATTGAAAACACAAAAAAATTAGCTACTTGCATTTAGTTTATTTTGTTATCATGTCTAGCTCTGAACCTGTTACTTCTCCACCTCATGAATTAATCTTTACTTTTAAACAAGGGGATGAGGAGAGTTTTAAAGATGCTTGGTCTAGAATTTTTGATTCTTATCGTAAAGTTGAACCTCAAATGACTCTAAGTTTGCTCCTTAGTAACTTTTATTTTGGGCTTATGATTCGTTATAGATATGCCTTGGATGCTGTAGTGGGAGGAGATTTCCTTCATTGCGATGGGGATCGAGCTTTTAATGCCATAAAGAAATTGGTTGCATCACATAGTTCAACTAATAATTTTGATTCATCTCTTATTAGTATTTATAATAGATTAAACACTCTTGAAAGAAATACAGCTTGCTTGAAAGAAAGGTATGGTCAGATTCGTGAGCGTCTTGATCATGTTTTAGTAAACTCTGAACCTTCAATGTGGGACCCTACCGTTAAAATTGCTATTGGTGGAGAAACTTTTTATGTTCATTCTGATATTATGTCTGAATTTTGCCTTATGCCTAAGAGTATTTATGAATCTTTGACACTCTGGGGACTTACTGAAGGTGGAGAAGGAATAACTCTTACTGATAACTCTGTTATAATTCCTAAGGGAATAGCCAAGGGTGTGTTCACAACCATTCTTGGAAGAACGATATCCACTGATTATCTTGTTATTGAATGTGTAGGAACGGAACAGATCACACTTGGGAGATCCTCACTGAAACTATTGGGAGCAATCATAGATGTGGGAAAAGGCACCCTAAAATTCACCTCTACACCGGGAGGCGGCCATGTATTCCCTAAACCAAAGAGTAAGAAGGGTAGGCGTAAAGCCCGAGGTAATAATGTTGATGCTTCATCTCTTGATAATACTTGATACACACTTTCTGCGCCTAGCTGAAAGGCGTTAAAGAAAAGCGCTTATGGGAGACAACCCATTATTTTACTTCTACACTTTATTTTATATTTGAGTCTTGGAAGTTGTTACTACTATAGCAACCTCTCCTTATCTTTATTTTATTGCATTGTTGTGCCAAGTAAAGTCTTTGATAGTAAAGTCAATACTAGATTTAGATTGCTGCGCAGAAACAGATTTCTTGCTGTCACGAATTTGAGTAGGATTCTCTGTAGGTAACTCAGAAAAATCTGCCAATTTACGTGTGTGATCCTCAGATATGTACGCAACTTTCATTCAATTTGGACATTTTCATCTGAGCAAGTCTGGTGCCTCTAAAAAATTCGTCTTTACGGACTGTTCTGTTTTGACAGATTCTGCCTTTTATTTCGCATTGCTCGTTTTGCTATGTTTGATGGATTTCTTTGTTCCATTAACTTTCAGTAGCTTTGTTCAATATCCGAAGTGTTAAGAATGATTATGTCACCTCTGAATATATGAATTATGCACTCGACCCTCTAATGAGTTTGTTTTGAGTTTGGTGTGGAGGAAGTTTTCAAGGGTCAAGAGAGGAGGATGATACAATATGATCAAGAAGAGTGAAAAGTCTAAGCTTGGGGATGCACCCGTGGTTCATCCCTGCATATTTTAAGAAGACTCAAGCATCTAAGCTTGGGGATGCCCAAGGTATCCCTTCTTCATCGACAACTTATCAGGTTCCTCTAGTGAAACTATATTTTTATTCCGTCACATCTTATGTGCTTTACTTGGAGCGTCTGTTTGTTCTTGTTTTTGTTTTTGTTTGAATAAGATCGGATCCTAGCATTCTTTGTTTGGGAGAGAGACACGCTCTGTTGTTTCGTATGAACACATATGTTCTTAGCTTTATTCTTAATGTTCATTGCGAAAGTTGAACTACTTCATTCATTGTTATATGGTTGGAAACGGAAAATGCCGCATGTGGTAAATGGTATAATGTCTTGAATAATTTGATACTTGGCAATTGTTGTGCTCATATAGATCATGTTTAAGCTCTTGCATCATGTACTTTGTACCTATTAATGAAGAACTACATAGAGCTTGTTAAAATTTGGTTTGCATGATTGATCTCTAGAGTCTAGATATTTTCTCGGTTAAGGTGTTTGAACAACAAGGAGACAATGTAAAGTCTTATAATACTTACAATATGTTCATATGTGAGTCTTGTTGCACCGTTTTATACTTGAGTTTGCTTCAAACAACCTTGCTAGCCTAGCCTTGTATTGAGAGGAATTCTTCTCGTGCATCCAAATCCTTGAGCCAAACACTATGCCATTTGTGTCCACCATACCTACCTACTACATGGTATTTCTCCGCCATTCCAAAGTAAATTAGTTGAGTGCTACCTTTAAAATTTCTATCCTTTGTCTTTACAATATATAGCTAATGGGAAAATAGCCTAAAAACTATTGTGGTGAAGAATATGTACTTATGTGTCTTATTTCTTAATAAGTTGATTGTTGAGCGGTAACCATGTTTCTGGGGACGCCATCAACTTTTACCTTTGTTGAATATCATGTGAGTTGCTATGCATGTTCGTCTTGTCTGAAGTAAGGGCGATTTTCATGATCATATGGTTTGAGTATGCATATTGTTAGAGAAGAACATTGGACCGCTAACTAAAGCCATGATTCATGGTGGAAGTTTCAGCTTGGACAATTAATCCTCAATCTCTTATGAGAATTTTAATCGTTGTTGAATGCTTATGCATTAAAGAGGAGTCCATTATCTGTTGTCTATGTTGTCCCGGTATGGATGTCTAAGTTGAGAATAACCAAAAGCGAGAAATCCTATGCGAGCTTTCTCCTTAGACCTTTGTACAGAGCGGCATAGAGGTACCCCTTTGTGACACTTGGTTGAAACATATGCTATGCAATGATAATCCATGTTAATCCAAGCTAATTAGGACAAGGTGCGAGCACTATTGGTATACTATGCATGAGGCTTGCAACTTATAAGATGTCTTATACATAACACATATGATTTATTACTACCGTTGACAAAATTGTTTCTTGTTTTCAAAATGAAAAGCTCTAGCACAAAAATAGTAATCCATGCTTCCTCTCTGCGAAGGGCCAATCTTCTACTTTATTGTTGAGTCAGGTTTACCCATCCTTTCTATCTTAGAAGCAAACACTTGTATCAACTGTGTGCATTGATTCTTACATGTTTACCTATTGCACTTGTTATATTACTTTGTGTTGACAATTATCCATGAGATAAATATGTTGAAGTTGAAAGCAATCGCTAAAACTTATATCTTCCTTTGTGTTGCTTCAAAGCTTTTTTACTTTGAATTTATTGCTTTATGAGTAACTCTTATGCAAGTTTTATTGATGCTTGTCTTGAAAGTATTATTCATGAAAAGTATTTGCTATATGATTCATTTGTTTACTCATTATCTTCATCATTGCTTCGAATCGCTGCATTCATCTCATATGCTTTACAATTGTATGATCAAGATTATGATAGCATGTCACTTCGTAAATTATCTTTGTTATCGTTTACCTACTCGAGGGCGAGTAGGAACTAAGCTTAGGGATGCTTGATACGTCCCAAACGTATCTATAATTTCTTATGTTCCATGCTACTTTTATGATGATACTCACATGTTTTATACACATTATATGTCATTATTATGCATTTTCCGGCACTAACCTATTAACGAGATGCCGAAGAGCCAGTTGTTGTTTTCTGCTGTTTTTGGTTTCTGAAATCCTAGTAAGGAAATATTCTCGGAATTGGACGAAATCAACGCCCAGGGGCCTATTTTTTCACGAAGCTTCCAGAAGACCGGAGGAGATTATACGAAGTGGGGCCACGGGGCGCCGCCACACTAGGGCGGCGCGGCCTAGAGGGGGCCCGCGCGGCCCTAGCGTGTGGGGCCCCCGTGACGCCTCCTGACCTGCCCTTCCGCCTACTTAAAGCATTCATCGCGAAACCCCTAGTACCGGGAGCCACGATACGGAAAACCTTCCAGAGACGCCGCCGCCGCCAATCCCATCTCGGGGGATTCAGGAGATCGCCTCCGGCACCCCGCCGGAGAGGGGAATCATCTCCCGGAGGTCTCTTCATCGCCATGATCGCCTCCGGATCGATGTGTGAGTAGTCCACCCCCGGACTATGGGTCCATAGCGAGTAGCTAGATGGTTGTCTTCTCCTCATTGTGCTATCATGTTAGATCTTGTGAGCTGCCTATCATGATCAAGATCATCTATTTGTAATGCTACATGTTGTGTTTGTTGGGATCCGATGAATATTGAATACTATGTCAAGTTGATTATCAATCTATCATATATGTTGTTTATGTTCTTGCATGCTCTCCGTTGCTAGTAGAGGCTCGACCAAGTTGATACTTGTGACTCCAAGAGGGAGTATTTATGCTCGATAGTGGGTTCATGCCTCCATTAAATGCTGGGACGATGACGTAAAGTTCTAAGGTTGTGGATGTGCTGTTGCCACTAGGGATAAAACATCGATGCTTTGTCTAAGGATATTTGTGTTGATTACATTACGCACCATACTTAATGCAATTGTCTGTTGTTTGCAACTCAATACTAGAAGGGGTTCGGATGATAACCTGAAGGTGGACTTTTTAGGCATAGATGCATGCTGGATAGCGGTCTATGTACTTTGTCGTAATGCCCTGATTAAATCTCATAGTACTCATCATGATATATGTATGTGCATTGTTATGCCTTCTTTATTTGTCAATTGCCCAACCGTAATTTGTTCACCCAACATCTGTTTATCTTATGGGAGAGACACCACTAGTGAACCGTGGACCCCGGTCCAATTCTTTACATCCGAAATACAATCTACCGCAATTGTTCTTTACTCGTTCTTCGCAAACAATCATCATCTTCCACACAATACGTTTAATCCTTTGTTTACAGCAAGCCGGTGAGATTGACAACCTCACCGTTACGTTGGGGCAAAGTACTTTGATTGTGTTGTGCAGGTTCCACGTTGGCGCCGGAATCCCTGGTGTTGCGCCGCACTACACTCCGTCACCAACAACCTTCACGTGCTTCCTTGACTCCTACTGGTTCGATAACCTTGGTTTCTTACTGAGGGAAAACTTGCTGCTGTACGCATCACACCTTTCTCTTGGGGTTCCCAACGGACGTGTGTCTCACGCGCCATCATCGAGCTAGCTTGCTAGTCCGCTCAGCTCGAATTACATGCCTACCTACACGACATGAGTCCTACCAAAATCTCAACAAAAAAAACCATAGTTTAAAATAGCCGGCTATAGCCGGACTATAGCCCGCTATAGCCTTTCCCGCATGGTGCGGCTAACTGCATTAGCCCGCTAAAAGGTGTTAAAGTCCTTAAATAGCTGGCTATAGCCGGGTTGTAGCTGTTTTAAAAGGCCGCGGCTATATCCTGTAGCCGGCTATTTTAAACATTGAAAAAAACCAACCTCGGCGAATGGAAAAACACACGCGACAATCGACATGTGGCTTAACTTGGCGCAAGAAAAACCACCCGAGAGTGGTATCCACCTGTGACACTTCTAAGAAGGATAAGCAAAACGGGGTGAGGGATGGGAGAAGGCTACATGGCCAAAGAGGTGGGATGGCTCGGTATTTTTCTTTTATGATTTGAATTTTCAAGATGGAATACCTTGAAAACTGTTTGTCCAAATTACTAACCATTTACACTTTCGTGATCTTTGCATCAAGATCTTGAAAAAAAGATCTCATGGTGACAGGTTTCGCAAACCGTACCTCCAAAACTACCGTTGTTATACTTTGGGCTTTTAGCATACTTGTATTTCAGGTTTCAACACAATTGTACTTCGGTGTACTTCGGGTTTCACTACGGGTGTATTGAGGTGTAGTTTCAATTTTCAACACAAACTGATAGGGCAAAGGTGGCCGATCTTTCGATGAGACGAGGATAATTCGATTTGTTGGTGGAGTCCGTGCTTGACGATCCAACTACACGTGCAAAGCTCGTGCGCCAGTGCAATCGCTAGGACAATCTCCGGGAGTTACTGATCTTGCGGGAGCACGATCAGCCTGACCAGCAAGGGTCTTAATTCCTACCTAAAATCGAGAACAAGTAAGAACTAAAGATGCAATCAGAATATTGCGAATAGAGATGAAAGCTTGATTGATAATGGTGGGATTCCGAATAGGCGGTCTTGTTCTGGGCGTTGACCTCAAAAGAAGTACACGAAGTTGTAGCAATTGGCTAACTTTTAATCTAATCAAAATCCAAATTCTAATGACGGCTACAGAGGGATATATATGGGGGAAGTCAAGGGATTTTTGTCCAACCAGCTAGGGTTGGCCAAAAACACCCCTAAATAGGCCTTCCTCCACTTATATGGCCTCTTAAAATTCCCTAAAATACCTAATCCGAAAATACATGGGCCTGGCCCATTAAATAAGGTGATGCAGCACCACAAATAATTCTTTGGACGAATTTTATGATGGAGTAACTTGTATAATTCATCCATGCATCGTTGCTTCACTATGGTGGCTTCAATGTTCTGAAATCCTCGCTTGCAACGCCATCCTGAATCCTTGCAGGTCTGCTGCCATCTCCATGCACGTTCCTAATCCAATGCTTGGCGTCCATGCTAGATCCATTCCTAAATAATATAAATACATTTGATTTAGGCAAGCATCATATTCTCATATATATCGTGAAGGATTCCTAGTAACGAATGTACCTGAGATGTGGTTGTAGGAGTATTGGTTGTATCTATCATAGAGATGTCCTCATCATCCTCCCCTACTTGAATTGAAGTCGTCCTCGACGTAGTCTCATATTTTTCAACAAGATATGCCTTCAAATCGGAGGTAATCATGTCCTCATCACAAACCGTAATTCGGTATACTTCAGTAGAATAGTACGGGTACGAGATTGTAGAACCCATACCCACGTAGCCATGTACCCGGGCCTCCATAATACTCAACATAGTTAATTTTCTCCCTAATCACGCATTCAGGTAGCTGGGCGAAACATTGATCACTCTTCATGGTACAACAACCGATGGTGCGAGATTCTGCTTTAAGTAATGATTTTAGAATCCGATTCATTCAATAGAAAATGAATTCTGTCTCATGACTTCCTCTTTTTTGGGTGATCACATTCTGGTATGTTGTTTTTGTTGTTTATGTGCAAGTGTTGTTGTTTATTATATCATCATGTTTTTCATAAGAATGTGCTGATGTTTATGTTTCATTGTTTATAAACTATGTTTAAATGCATGTTGTTTACAACTATTTTTTGATCAATTAAATGTGTTGTAAATGTTAGTAATTTTACTCGCGGGCCGCAGATACCCATTTACCATGCTGGATGAAGGATATGGAAAAAACTTGTACCCGTTGGTGGGTATGGATACGGATGACAAGGGATTAACTTGTCAATGCCTACGGATTGTAGAGTAGAGTTTAGTTGGAAGTAGAGGGCAAGTAGATCTTGAGGGTTTCAGCCGGAAAAGTATTCGACTGCTTATGAAAACTAGGGTTGCACTAACAATGATTCGATCCTCTCTTTGTCCCTCGACCCCCCTTATATAGGAGGCGGAGCCGAGGGTTTCGTATTACACAAGTTTACAGATTCCGGGAGACTCTTTGAGTTCAACCCGTATAGTTACAAATCTCTTTATTCCTAATACAACTCTATCTTTCCTTAACAACTAATTGGGCTTCCGATCTTTATATTCTTCGACTTCATGGACCTTCAGTAAACCCCGGGTACCATCTTCGGCAGGCCCATTGAAAATGCCTATGTCAACGGATGACGGGTAAGGTGAAAGGTGGCAAGTAATTTAGACCGGAGGAAGTAAAACTTTGTACTGAATTAGCGACACTTATTATGGATCGGATGGAGTATTGAACTTATAGTAAAACACGCGTAAATATCGCTTTTGTCGAATTAGATGTTCATAAATATACGAACAATATTCGTACATATCTATATAAATATTTATAAATAGACGGAGGAATTAGGTCGGTTGGGCGCCTGGTGGGCCCAGATCTACCCTAGGCGCGGGCCAGGTCCAGGCCGCGCCTAGGGGTGATCTGGCCGCCCTATGGCGCCTCTTCGATCCTCCTCTGGACTTCGTCTTCGTTTCGGTAAAATATTGACTTCGACTTTTGTTTCGTCCAATTCCAAGAATATTTCCTGTACAACTTTTCTGAAATAAAAAACAACAGAAAACAGGAAACTGACACTGTGACATGTTGTTAATAGGTTAGTGCCGGAAATCATGTAAAAGTGCAATGAAGTGTAAACAAAACATATATAAATTGGTGTAAAACAAGCATGAAGCATCAAAAATTATAGATACGTTTGAGACGTATCACTCCACAACATTGCAACACAAATAGCATTTAGAGTATAGTGCTTCTTATTGGCAACCCAATATGTAAAGGTATGTAATCACACCCAATGACTATGATGAAAAAATTCAAAGACTTTCCCAAAACTCAGCTCAAACTATGCGTTAGAAGAACAAACGATCAATGGGTTCCAGTTCATCAGAGAAGACACAATGAAGGGGTTTAGCACGATTTCTTTTTTGATACTTCTCCCAAATCTCAACTCAAACTATGCGTGGGAAGAACAAGTGATCAGTGGATTAGAGTTCATTATAGAAGATACAATGAATGGGTTTTCCAAGGCTTATCTTTTTTGAAGATTATCCCTAGTTATATGTAAGTTATTTGATAACACACAATGAAAGTCTGAATCCTGAGAACTCAAGTCACCAATCCCGACGGACACATGTGTCGGGTACGGACGGGTGTAGGCGACGGAGGGGGCGATTTTGAATCCCATCCCGGCGGCGGCTCAGCTCCGGCCACCCCAAGGCCTGGGAAGGATGGAGGGGCGCGGCGGAGCTCCGCGGGCTCGGCGGGCGCCACCGGGGACGGCTTCGGGCCGGAGCCGGGGAGGACGACGGAGAGGAGTCGCCGGAGGAAGGGAAGTCGGATCTGGAGTGTTCGCCTGCGGAGCAGGAAGAAGTAGGGACGGAGGGCATGTCCCGGCCTCGAGGGGCCATGAGCCTGGGCGGCTTCATCGCGCGGGCGGAGGAGCTGGGGGGCTCGCTCCGCCACCGGCGGCGTACGGCGTTTGCGCCAGGAGGGCGGTCCTCCCGCTTCCGGGCGAGCTCTGCCCCAAGATTCAACCGTCTGGGAGATGGCGGGGCTCGCCGTGGGGTACGGGAGCGGGGCGGAGGCCGGCGTGGCGCGTCTGGGGCATGGGAGCCCTGGGGCGGCTCCGTTGGTTGCTCCCGGCGGTCGCCGCCGCCGCCAGATTCGCCGCGGAGCGTGGTCAGCTCGGTCTCGCCGAGGGAGGAAGGGAGCTCCCATGTGCAGGCCGAGATTGGGCCGTCGCGGTCGGGCGCTGGGCCGGGGGTGGGCCTTGCGGCTGAAGAGCCGGAGCATCCCCTCCTGCTTCTGGGGCCACCGCTTAGTGGGCTGAGCGGACCGCCTGGGGACCTGGTGGCTCGGCCCATGCGACAGGAGGCGGCCCAATACGAGGGCCCAAGGTGGCTGTGGCTGGCCAAGGGGTGCACCACTCCATCTTTAGGGTTCCCTGCGCGTCCGGGAGAGGTAAGTAGGTTTCGGTCGCTTGCCCGCACCCTCTATCGCTTACCTGCGCCGCCGCCGCTCTCAAGATCTTTCGCAGCGGTGGTGATGGAGCGGTACGGAGGGGAGGGAAGCGGGGGTGACGGGTGCAACAAGAGGCGCTTTGGTGGCTATGGTGATGGGGATGGGCGTCGACAGGGCGCGGGGCGCCAGGAGGGTGGCCGGCTCGAGCTGGGCCGGCACGACGGCGGCCGGTCGAAGTCGGGCCGGAGAGAGGATGGCCGACAGGACGGGGGGCGGCGCGGTCGGCATGACGAAGAGCCGCGTCCGCGCTACGGCGAGCTGCGTGCGACCGACTCGGAGAGGGGGGATTGGGGTCCCCCGCCTCCGTGGTGGGAGTGGGAGCAACAGCGGCTCCGCGATGAGGAGGCGGCCCGGGCCAGGGGGCAAGGGCAACTGCAAGCCCCCGCTGGCGGCGGCGGCGGCGGCGGAGGCGGGCAGGCAGGCATGAACAAGAAGGGGGGAGGGCAGGGAGCGCCTCCCAACCCGAAGTACAAGGGCAAGAACAAGCTCGCGGCCGGGGGTGCCACGGGAGCTGTGGGTGGCGAGTGCTTCCGGCTGCGGAAGGGAGGGCCACTTCCAATCCGAGTGCACCAACGAGCCTGTGTGTGTGCTGTGCAGCCGGGAAGGGCATGCGTCGGCCAATTGCCCCACTCGCGGGCGCCCGATGATGCTGCAGCAGATGGGGCATGCGATCACCGGCGGCGGGTTCTATAACATTGAGGTCGAGCCGCTCGAGGGGTCGGGCCAGGAGGAGAACTTCGAGGCGGTTATCCACTTCGACGTGGCTCCGCTCTCCGCGCTCCAGCTTGTGGACGAGCTCAAGAACCTCCTGGATGGTGCCTGGGACTGGCGGGTGGCGAAGGTCTCAGAGAAGGAATTCTCTGTGCGCTTTCCGTCTAGGGAGACGCTGCACATGAGCACTCGGAGAGGCAAGATCTACCTTCCGCTGAGCAAGATGGATGTGGACATTCGGGAGGCGTTCGTCATCCCAAGGCCGAGCAAGGCCATGCCGCCGGTGTGGGTGCAGCTCACGGGGCTGCCCGGGGACCTCATGGAGAGGGAGCGCCTCATGGCGGCGCTCACGATGATCGGAAGGCCGCTCGACGTGGATGAGCTGTCGGTCAAGAAGTGGAAGACGGAGCCGGTTTGGGTGAGGTTCCAGTGCCGTTTCCCGGAGCGCATCAAGGGGACGATCGCTCTGTGTGTTAACGGTGAGCCATAGACCGTGGGGGTGCAGGCCGAGCTGGGGACTCCGGGGGCAGGGGGCTCCAACCCACCTCGGCCTCCTCCGCCGGGGGATGACGACGACGTTGATGACTTGGGTTCCGAGGACCGGACCTCGGAGGGTGAGAGGTGGAACCGCCACCGCAAGAACGACAAGACCAAGGCGGCTGCACCTCCGGCGGCACCTGGGACTGGGGCCGGGGGGGGAGGCTCGCAGCGCGCGCTCACGGGAGGGGCCCACAGTGCTCCTCCTCTTGGGCGTTTCGCGGGGCTGTACGGGTCCAATGTGGACCTCCTCCCGTCGCTTGCCTTGGGGAAGGCGGCTCTTGACTTTGGGGCTACGACGACTACGGACGTGGACATGCTTGGGGGAGACGGGGGCACAGTCTTTGGCCCGGAGGAGCTGCCGGCGGCCTCGGGTGAAACGTCCCCGCAAGTGACTGATCCGGTGGACTACTGGCTGCTTGATAGCCCGCTGAAGTCAACCCACGCGGGCCTTGAGGGAGGGCTCGCGGCGTCCAAGGCGCTACCGATCCTGGAGATGGAGGGAGAGATGGGCGACGAGGTGGAGGCACCGCCTGTGCCGCTGCCGGTGGAGGACCTCCGCTCCGCGGTTACGGCCGTGGCTCCCATGGCGCAAGGCAAGAGGACCAAGACGGTGGCCACCATCGCGCCCACCAAGATGATCAAGAAGAAGGCGCCGACCTCGTCGATCAGGAAGAGCTCCCGCAACGGCGGGGCGGCGGCGGCCTCGGCCATGGAGCAGGCGCAGGGCTGGCTGCGGAGCGCAACCTCGACCCGGCCACGGCAGGTACGGACCCGGACGACTTCTCTATCCTTGATGCTAGATCAGATCAACAGATAGGCGCGGTTCTTTCGGATAGCTGCATTCTTTTTGTGCCATCGGCAGGGACGCCAATGGAGGCCATCTCGTTACTGCGCGCGAAGGAGGAGGCACAGGCGGCGCTTGCCAGGGTGGCGGCGAGCCAAGCTAGGGAGCTTGCGGCCAGGGAGGCTCGCGTTGACGGGGATGGGGTCCGGACTGCCGCCGGGGAGGCGGAGTCACCGGATGCCATGGCTGGCCTGAACCTTGACGGCGGCCGGGGCCAGTCACCGCCCGTCGGACGGACTTCGGAGCGCTCGTCGGAGGAGTCGGACGCCGAGGCCAGGGAGGCCACTCGCTCGGGTGCCAGACCCGCGCGCAAGAGAGGGAGGCGGTCCACCCTGACTATGCGTAAAGGGAGGGGTAAAGGGAAGAGCGGCAAATGAGGGCCTTGATCTATAATATCCGCGGGTTCGGTGAGCAGGGGCGCCGGAGACAGCTGAAATCGTACATCCGGGGGGAAAGGGTGGACATTATTGGCCTACAGGAGACCATCAAAGCCGATTTTTCGATGGCGGTAGCTGCGAAGTTTGGAATTTGGCGGCCAGTTCGCTTGGAACTGGCTGCCGGCGGAGGGCCACTCCGGGGGGATGCTCCTGGGATTCCGCGATGAGTGTTTTGATGTCGGTGCTTGGAGGCAGGGGACCTTCTTCATCTCGGCTACCATCCTACAGAGGAAGAACAACATGAAGTGGTGTTTCTTCCTTGTGTATGGTCCGGCGGATCATCACCGCACGGAGGAGTTTCTGGAGAGCTCACCCGTGCGGTGGGCGGGTGCGAATACCCGGTAGTTATCGGGGGGGATTTCAACCTCATCCGGACCGCTGATGAGAAGAATAATGATAACATTAACTGGGCGCGGGTGAGACGGTTTAACGAGGCCATAGCGACAATGGCCCTTCGAGAGTTGGAGCGGACAGGGGCTCGCTTCACTTGGACCAACAAACGCCTTACGCCGACTAGGTGTGTCCTTGACCGGGTGTTCGTCGCGCCGGCTTGGGAGGCGGCGTTCCCTCTGTGCTCGCTTACTGCGATTACAAGGATTGGTTCTGACGATACACCGCTCCTCCTCTCTTCGGGCGAAGAGACAAGGCGAGTGCCGCCAAGGTTCTTCTTCCAGACTTGGTGGTTTGGTGTTCCGGGGTTTGGGGACCTCTTGAAGGAGAAGTTGGGCAGCTACATCACGGGATTGGGCCCACATAGGTGCTACATTGAGCTTTGGCAGTGTGTGGCCCGCAACACTCGGCAATTCCTCAAGGGGTGGGGGGCCAACCTGGGCAAAGAGAAGAGGGATTTCGTGGAAAATCTCCTCCTCCAGGTCACCCAAGCTGGATAGGGTGGCCGATGCCTCAGGCCTTGATGAGGAGGGTTGGGCGCTTAGATACCACCTCGAAGATCAACTGTCGGCCTTAGACAGGGCGGACGAGGAGTATTGGCGCCAACGTAGTCGGGTGCAGTGGACGCTCAAGGGGGATTCTTGCACGGCGTACTTTCATGCCATTGCGAATGGGCGCCGACGGAAGTGCTCGATCCCTAGGCTGATCACGGACCACGGGGAGGTCCAGGAGCAGCGGGAGCTCATGGAACACATCTACCTGTTCTACCAGGGGCTTATGGGATCGGAGGGGGAGACCAGGAGGTTTACCCTGGGACAGCACCTTTGGGAGGGGAACCAAAGGGTGTCTCCGGAGGAGAATCAGGACCTCGAGCTGACTTTCACTGCGGACGAGCTGGACGAGGTGCTAGCGGGCATGAAGCAAGACTCGGCGCCGGGCCCCGATGGTCTCCCGGTGCTTTTCTTCAAAAAGTTCTGGGGAACTCTTCGTGGGCCGATTCTGCAGATCCTCAATGATTTTGCCCTAGGGAGGGTTGACGTGGTGCGTCTTAACTACGGGATTATCACCCTGATCCCCAAGGTGAAAGGGGCTGAGAACATCCGTCAGTTTAGGCCTATTACGCTCATCAATGTCATCTTTAAGTTTGTGGCCAAGGCTTACGCTACTAGGCTAGCTCCGGTGGCACATAGGGTTATCGATCGTTGTCAATCCGCTTTCATTAAAGGGCGATGCCTACATGAGGGGGCTCTTGCTTTACATGAGATTGTGCACGAGCTACACGTCGGAAGCAAAAGGGCTTGCTCCGAAGCCGGATTTCGAGAAGGCTTACGACGGGGTCAATTGGGACTTTCGCAGGAGATTCTCCTGCGAAAGGGGTTCTCCGCAATGATGGTCCATCGTTTGATGCAGCTGGTCGGGGGTGGCCGGACCGCGATCAATGTCAATGGGGAAATAGGGCATTTCTTCCGGAACAAGCGCGGGGTGAGACAGGGGGACCCACTCTCGCCGATTCTATTTGACTTCCTGGTGGATGGCCTGGCGGCTATCATCACCAAGGCCAACTCCGCTGGCCATGTCAGGGGTCTGGGTTCACACCTCATCCCAGGGGGGGTGACTCAATTGCAGTACGCGGACGACACCATGATCTTGGTGGAACCCACAGGGGTGGGTATTGCCAATCTGAAGACCCTGCTCCTATGTTTTGAGAACATGTCGGGTCTGAAGATCAATTTCGACAAGAGTGAGGTCGTGGTCATGGGGGTCTCCGGGACTACCCAACAAAGGGTGGCCAACCTTCTCAATTGTCGCCTGGGCAAGTTCCCGATTAAGTATCTGGGACTTCCTATTAGCGATAGACCGCTTAGGGTAGCGGACTGGGGCTTCCTCCCGGAGGTCGTGGCTCATAGGGTTGAACCATGGCAGGGGTTGTACCTGGGGGCGGCGGGGCGCCTGGAGCTTACCAACTCCCGCTCGTCTAGCCTCGCCTTTGTTCGCAATGAGCATGTACCTGCTCCATGACGGCACACATAAGGCTATGGATAGACCGCGCTCACGCTTCTTTTGGGAGGGCGTGGGCGACAAACGCAAGTACCACATGGTGGATTGGGCCACGGTTTGTAAACCCAAGGTGCTCGGGAGGCCTTGGGGTGATGAACACCAAGTCCATGAATATCGCCCTAATGGTGAAATGGATTTGGAAGCTCTATCAAGGAGCGGAAGGTCTTTGGGCGGACTCCGGTTAGGGCGAAGTACCTGCGAGGTAGGGATCTCTATGCGGGGAGGTACCAACCCATGGCTCACGGTTTCGGAATGCGATACAAAAGGTCAAATGGCATTTCAAGCCGGGGGCAAAACATAGGGTTCGAAACGGGAGAAGAACTTATTTCTGGACAGACTGGTGGACGGGCAACGGACCTCTTAGGGCGAGATTTCCCAGACTCTTCAGCTGCTGTGAGTCGCCTTTCATCACCGTCCATGGAGCAAGGGTGCTCGATGGGGTGACAGGGGAATGGCGCCTTCGCTTCAGGCGACAATTTGGCCTGGCCGAAACTGTGGAGTGGGACAACTTGTGCAGGGAGGTACAGGGACTCCCTACTAGCACGGAAGACGACGAGGTCTCATGGGCCTTGGAGCCTTCCGGTTTATACTCCACTGCCTCGGTTTATGCTAGGCTGGCGCAAGGGGCGGCGACCGCATCATTCAAAGATGTGTGGAGAACCAGAGTACCACCAAAGATCAAGGTGTTCCTCTGGCAATTGATCCGTGGGCGGCTGCCCTCGGGAGAGCAGTTGCTTAAGCGGCATGGTCCTTCCAATGGAACGTGTGCGCTTTGCGGGGCCTGGGAGGACTGCAACCACATCTTCTTCACCTGCCCATCCGCAAGACTTATGTGGGCGGGGGTGAGGGAGCTCCTCTCGTGTGACTGGAACCCGGCAGGGGCAGGGGACTTCATCGCACTCTCTCAGGGACTATCTAACCCCCTCCGTAGGCTAGCTTGGTTCACGTTTGCGGCTCAATGCTGGACGCTTTGGAACATACGTAATAAGCTAGCCATTGAGGGAAGGCTGATCGGCAACCCGGCTGACATCTTCTATCAATTGTCTTTACATATGCAGTGTTGGAGGGTTCTCGGTCGGACCGAGGACAGAGGACTTGCTGGACTTCGCGGTGGGCGGCGTCAGGAGGCTCTACGCTCGGACGCGGTCTGAGGCGACATGAGGACGACATCCCGACCTTGATCATCTACGACGACCTTTGGGGCATGCGATGGGCCCGAGATGTGGATGCTATGTCATGTTATGTATCGCTGGGAGCTGATTGTGTGGGCTTATCTCAGAACATCTTTTATCACTTGTGTGTGCGGTGTGGTGTTGTACCGAACCTTACCTTTGTGTGGCTTTATATATAAAGCTGGGCCGGAGGGCCTTCTATTTAAAAGTCTGAATCCTTGGAGGTACCACCAAAGTCCAAACAATAGGAAAATAGATAATGCTCTATAGTGAACTTTACATAGTACTAGCAATTTTTCCAAACTCAAACCATTTTTCCATTAAGGTAGGAATGAAGTTTCTTCTAAAAGATAGTTTAAATTCCCTCCCATCCCATACCTTCTTAATGGTGGCTATTCTCATTCCATAGAGATCCCGGAACTACACATATAGTGGCAATGTGCCAAACAATGTGTTTTTCGAGAACCCGATTTGGCAATCATGCCCCATTACGCGCATATACCCGAACATGAGAGCTTGGCTACCCGCATAAAATCCTTTTCCAAAATCTAGAAGAATTCATGTTAGTGCCACAAAAAATGTTGGGGTTATTCGTTTTGTAGTATTGAACATCTACATTGGTTTTCCACAACTTATTGTCCCTAGTACATATCGTGCCTCTACGACAACAATAGACAAAATTTACAAACACATGAACAGATGATCAATTTTTCTCACAATTTGGTAAGAGCCTGATTGGTTCGTAGCCACAATTTGTCAATCCAAAATTTGGCACCCATAGTTTATTTGACATGTATTTGTTTTTTTTTATCATACTTTAATTGTATGGTCAATTTGTTATATATTTAATTTTTTTGCCAACTTTTGCCAAAGTTTGACTTTAATGTTTTAAGCCACACTTTTGTGGCCAGCCACATTTTTATGACTAACCATACTTTGGCTTAGCAAATTATGGCTAGAAACCAAACAAGCCCTAAATACAAAACACATCCGCCAAAGTTCTATCAACGCTTTCACGCATAGAGCAATTCATTTCCAAATCGACTTGGGTAGTTGGGTCATCAGCATTTATACCTCTCTTAACACAAAAAGGAAAGAAACATTCAAAATTGAACGATTAAATTTTCCAGCAACATCTTACATAAATCCACCCCTAGTCTTACAAAGCAATAACGCGTGGAGTAAACATTTGCCAAAAATTGTCACAATCCACGGGAAGTCCATTATAACAACAAAAAATAAAGAAAAATCGCCCAAAGTAACATAACATAACATTGTCTAAAGTCGAAACCGCATATCGGTTAGCATTAAACCCATTCGCCCCTTTCCTAAGCCCTCCCCGCTCCCACCCGACCATGTCTCCCAAGCACGACGCCGGCTCCTCGCCGCCGGCGGCGGCGCCCGCCACCGCCACCGCACCCGCCCCTAACCCATCCCCATTCACGCCCACGGGCCAGATGCGGCGCGACGAGTGCGCAGACCTCCTCAAGCTGCTCTCCGGCGTCTCGCGCCCGCTCGAGGACGTCGTGGCGGACTTCCTCGCCCGCGTCCCGCCGGAGCGCCGCCTCCGCTTCGGCTGCGCCATCAAATTCGTCCTCGAGGTAAGGACTCGCCGCCCTCGCCCGGTCGCCCCGTATCCGTTCCGTCCACCCCCTAAATCTGCAATTCTGCATACGCTCCGTTTATACCTAGTTCAGTCACTCGCCGTTTTGCCTGGACCCGGATTGCGGATGGCTAGGTTTACAGTCCGTAAAGAGGGCCAGGTCGATCGGTGCGCTGGTCGATAGAGGTTTGAAGCTTCGATGGGGTGGGGTGGGGTGTGGTTAGACTCTGCAACGACGGGTACTGCTTCTGTGTGAGAAACTCCGGCTTCTCTAATTTGATTGGTCACTTCAAAGTTCTGTTGGATTTTAAGGCCACTGTATGGCAATTGTTTTATGAAATTCGTGACTGTCAGTCTGCGAAGTTCTGTATTTCTGGCTGCTCTGTCTGGACTTCAGTATACTGATGGAGATTAAGATTCTGTATCCGAGCTTCTTTCGAAAATGAAGTACATGACTGTATTAGATTAGATTGCAGTATATATACCCAATTCTTGCAACACTATATACATAAAGGGAAAACGTACAGCTCTGCAATTGTCAACACACGGCTGAATCGCAAAACTTAGGAATTGTGCATGCTCTTGTTATTATTGCTTCAACCATGGATACACCATGTGAATCACTGAAGATGCAATGACTGCAAGCGGGGTCCCACCAATATCCCACTTGTTTATTTTGAGATTTCTACTTCAAATTTTGGTGTCAAAATTTTGAACTAGAAATCTCAAAATGAACTACAAGCAGGATATTGGTGGGATCCCACTTGACACCTTAGATGAAGGACGGCGGTGTCTTGTTCGTGTGAACAGGAGGTGTAGCTCCGTAGTGTGACTCACCACGTGCTCTTGGAATTGATCCTTCGGTAGGCGGTGTTGCAACACAGCCGCCTGACGTATGCCGAAGATGAAGGTCTCCATATGGTCTAGACACATCGGCCCTTGTGGTTGAAAATCAAATTGGTCAGGAATATCATAGAATACCGAACACTGTCACTGAACCAAAAAGCTCTTGATTGGGATTATTGGGGAGCTCTAGAGAAAGAGATGGGAAACAGTGCAACTGTGCAAGAGAAGAACCTAGAGGTGGACATCCCCGAACTCGGCATTTATGCGGTTTCAACAATGTTAATTTGGGCGCTTTTTAGTTTCCTTTTAATATCCCCTATTCTACAGAAGAATCTACTGTGATTCCTTTAGCTCATGATAGCAGTTAGTTTTCCTCTTAATGTGCTTGCGGTTTTCATTGTTCTTGGTGTACGATTGTAAGAAAAAGGAACCACAGTAGAGTCACATCTTTGATGGTTGTTTCGGGAGAAAATATAGTGACACCTTTTCTCTTCATTTTTTGTTTTATTTTCAGGGTCAAAAGCTCTCAACTTATTAGCTTTTTTTTGCTTCCAGATTTTAGCTCGAGGCTTCTGTTATTGATGCCTTTAGTTTTGCACTTCAATGGTGCTTGTTGAATTTTGATTGAAATTTGTATTGTAAAAAAATAGTGATCGTGTTTTTTTTTTCTGGTTTTTCATTTGTCACTAGGGTTTCTTCTGAATTTCTGATTATTACAGCCATGCTGACAATACTTATTGTGATTATTAGGTTATAGGTTAGCTTTCTTATGGATGGCACTAAATGGAGGATTGAAATATGGTTTTTACTAATCATCTGACATGATAACTGAAATGCTTTTCATCATGTTAACAAGTAATGAAGATACGTGCCTGAATCATCGTATGATATTACTGCATTTTCAGAATTATTAACGTCAGGTCTTCTTACCTAAGTTGGAATCACCAAAATGGTTGATAAATATGCTGATTTGCTTCCCATTTATGATAATGTTTGCTTGGAATTTATACCTTCGGTTCTTGTGCTAAAATTTCCAAGGATTTGGTATCCCTTTGTGTTGGATGATAGTGAGATATAGCGTTTGACTTCACCCATAGAAAAACATCGAATCGTGTTCTCAAAAGGTTTCTAGGACCTTTGTGACACCTATGTACCTGCGGTATCTTTACTTGAAATTGTTGAAGTTGCAGTAATGAGTTCTAGTGTGCAAATGTTACATATGCAGATGTGGGAGGTTTCTAGAACAAATGCATTTAATATTATATATGATTTCACTTTTCTAGGTGGCTATCCCGACCAAGCATTTATTAAAATATTGCACCGAAAGACCTATTCATCCATCAACTAACATATAGACATTTATAGAGTTGTGGGCATGCTCTCTTGTATTTCATTTGATGTTTTTTTTTTTCTTTCTAGAATTTGTTCTACTAGTAAAGGAGAATTTGTGGCTCTGATTTAGTGGCACTTTGTTTTTTTTTTACCAGGACAAGATGATGTTTGGACTAGCTGAGCGTTTAATTGCATTTGCAATGCTTCATCAAGGTTATTCCTCACAGTTGGCAAATCCTTTTGTTCCACTCTTAATAAATGTAAGTTGTAAAGTCTATACATCGTGCTTTTTTTTTTTGAGACTTAAAGCCATACATCTGCAGTCCTGTGTGCTGGATGTTTGAATCGGTGCTGTTTATCCTTTTCTTTTCTATTTTGATTGAGACAGAATTGCCGGAAATAGTGATTTTCATGTGCACTTTTTGATTGTTGTGAAGTTATTATGTCTCAGCCTGTGGATAGTTCGGTTACAACTTACAACCCGGCCAACCTGCTGACCCAACCCAGACCAAACCAGTTTCATGGTTTGTTCACTAGATGGTTCTAAGTCGGGTTGAAACCGTGGAAACCATGTGCTGCGTGTACTAGTCAAAGAAAGAGAGCAAGCAGCGGCGATGTGGCGTTTGAAGGAAAGAATTCATGCCCCAGAGAGCATGCAGTAGAGCTTGTCGGCGTCCTTGCAGTAGTCAGGCGAGCAAGCAACTGAGTCCGTGAGCGACCCTGCAGTACCCACGCCGCCGGCGAGCAAGCAGAAAAACTGGTGAGTACTCTCGACGTCGGCGAGGTAGATTGATCAGGCGATTATGTTGGCTATTAGCCAGGTCGAGCCTTGAGCGAATCCGCTGGCCGTCGCGGTCGTGGCGTCGCCCACTATTCTTCAACAGTTTCAACCCGTGGAGACCGAAAAACCAAACCGTCCAAACCAGCGATTACGGTCTGTGATGGTTTCACACCAAAAACTGGCTAAACTGTGTATGCACAGGCTTAATTATGTCCCACTTTGCTTCACTTCACAATTGACCTAGGTCAGATTTCTTTCGAACTGTTCCAGTTGGGTTGTGACATTGTGCTAGTGGTTGCACTGACGAGAAGTTTATGTGGCATTCAGCAACAATGGCACTGGAACATTCAATAGTTTTTAATCATCATACGAATGAATACCAATTTAACTAAACTTTGGAAAATTTCAAAAAATCACCAAGAGCAAGTACCAGGTTGGATTTAATTGAAACCCTGCAAGAAGCATCAAGATTTTATTGAAGCAGGCCGAACTTACTAGGATCTGTTTATTTTTTCTTCCTGAATTGTGTTTCACCTTGCTTATGTGTTTGCTATTCTCTTAGTACGAGTAGAGTTGTAACTTCAAATTTTCTGGTTAGTATATCGATTCTTTACCACAAAATTCTTCATCAATCATGATAGATTATAGAATTACAGTTGGAGATACCCACTGTTTCTCTTGTTTGAAGTCTGAAGGAGGTCGTTATGTACCGAAGTACATGCCCCCTCCATGAAATGGACATCTTATTCCTGTGTTGTCATCGTGCTAAAAGTCTTTTTTCATCAAGAGGGCTTATTACTGTTGCTGTCGATCTTATTACTGTTGCTGTCGATCTTATTAGTGTTTGCATGCATTTATATACTAAAGAAGACTTAATTTACTTTTGCTTTTACAGGCTGCATGTGACGAAACCTCTGAGAGACCAGAACGAGTTTTTCTCCAGCTTTTGTTAAGTTCAGCTAATGGGGACAATAGTAAGGAGGTATTCTCACAATGTATGATTTCTAGTTTAATTAGATCAACTTCACAGGCCTCGAGGTTGCATGATTGCTGAGATATGGGAAAAGAATACTGAAATAGTACAAAGGGACTTGACGATATGTACTTCCCCAAAGTATAATATGTTGACATCAGTATACACATGCACAATATCACAGATTATACAAATATCGGGAGATACTCCCTCTGTTTCATATTAGTTGTCGCTGATTTAGTACAAAGTTCCACTAAATCAGCGACAACTAATATGGAACGGAGGGAGTACATAATACTAGATAAGAAAATAGTGATATCCCTGTTAGGTGCCAAGGTAATAGCCTAGTTGTTAAGGAAAAGTAATGTGTGTTTGAGTGCCAGAAACTACGTTTATATCAGGCTGCTGTTACAGGGTAACAGCTTAGTAATATGTTGATACCACAGAAACTAGGTTTATGTCAGGCTGTGCATTTGTCCAGTTCTAAGCCTTTGTAAAATGCTGCCAGTGTCACAAGAGAAAATTTTAAAACTGGAAATACAGAATATCCGCTGAATGGTAACTTGGTGACTATCAGAATTTAGAATGCAATGTTTTTTTTTTCTCAGAATGCATCATAGATAGATAAAAGTTGTGCTGTGATGGTCATTTTTTTTGGATTGTAGTTTTTTCCTTTTTATCTCACTGGGATGCAAATGTTGGGTTCCCCTTTACCAAATTTATGATAATTCTGCTGTCCTATGTTCAGATCTTGAAGCAGTCTGCAGCAGATTACTTGAAGGAGCCCTCTTATGCATCTCAGGTAGATGATCATCATATAATTATTGTGAAACTGGCGAACACAGTTGATATGCAAAATACTGTAGGATCTTATTGTTCAGAGAACATCTGTTTTGTAGGTGTTACTGCCAAAAGACCAGCTTGAAAGGCAATACTCGTGCAATGCGGTACAGCCACAGACATACACTAGTAGTTGCACAGCTGCTACAGTTAGGAATGTTATTCCTGACCCAGATGTTTCCCAAAGCTTTGGTGATTCATTAGAGTATGTAGACTCAACTACTCTCTACTTCCAACGACTGTTTATGGTCATTCAGAGTTTGGAATTGAATTTACAATTCTATTGCTCTGATTATGAATTAGTTTTTTTCATTTGATGCAGATGAAATTGTATAAGCAACTTTTTTGAATTCCCGCGCAAGACAAGAATTTTTTGTTATTTACGATTTATATTCTTGTTACTAGATGTTCTATAGGACTAAGAAGAAATTGCAACTCCTTTCCGCTGCACATAAAAATAGATATCGAAAGTCCTTTTTTTTTAAAAGAATCCTCCTTTTCTATTCTTCCACCCATGAATTAGAGAGGAAAGGAGAATATAGGGGTTACTTTTATTTTCGTTTTTCCCTTAAAAGATAGGCTTTGAAATGGGAGCCATGGAATAATGCTGAATTGAAATGTTTATCTCTATAGTATATAAGAAAAACAAATTTAATAAAATTCATGTATTTACCATGACCTTGGTTGTGACTCCATAGATAATTTTTTTAATCATATTTCTAGAAAAAGTATCTCGTGTTTTTCATTTCCATTCCCACAAGAAAAAATACTATAATTCACATTTCGAACAGGCATGGATACAGCATCTATAGGATAACTTCCATCTTGATAATTCTTTCTGAGTTCTGTCTGATATCCACGATCTCTCTTTATCTGTCTAGGATATCACCAGCCAAACCACAAAGAGATAATGTGGTTGCAGATTTACTTCAACAAACACCACTCAAAGGGTTGTCTCCTCCATGGATAAGACCCCCTCCCCCCAGACTTGAAATAATTGAAGGAGAGGTAAGATCGTTGGTTAAGAGTTGCAAGTTGTTTATTCATATCACTTCTATTTCTGAACATATATTTATTTGTCGATGAAAATACAGTTGCACTGGTTGAACCTGGACAACAACCATGATCTACTATGGGATGGTAGCATGTGTGCTGACACTAGTCGAGGGGCTTCGATCCGAGATTTGGTTGGAAGAGCCTGTAAAGGACCACTTGTACCTGCTCAACAAGAGGTTTTCTTCTATCCTTATCTTCATATGTATATGTTGATAATGAGTGGTCTGGGTTGCACATATACTTGTTAGTTCGTATGATTACGGGTATGCCTTTACTGCTGGACGACAGTTCCAAAATACATGGCACACCTTTACATTAGAAGTACATATTAGAGATGACTTTCTCTTGATAGTTCCCTGTTATTTCCTCGCTGCAATATTTGCATTATTATCTTCCATTCCTTCCACTAATACTACTGGTTCTTTCCAAGAAATATAATGACGCCACAGAGGTTTGATAGGTGGATGAATTTACACGGAGGAGGTCATAACCAAATCTCCTCCTTCCAGGCTTCACTTGCACTTGCAGCTGCCGTTATCCACTAGCAGCACTAAGGATTCGAACATAGTCTAAATCAGGAAGCAAATCCTGAAATCATGACCCTTGTAGAATTACATTTCGCAACAGATATCACTCTCTAACTCACGGATCATATCAATATGGGGAAATCAGCAAAAAGAGTCGGAATGGACTTAAGGTGGCTGCTGTGGGTTACCGTGCCCCTAGGATTCTTGTGCTCCTCATGTTGGGCTGGGCTTGCTTCTATGATTTTTGGAGCCCCCGTAGGTACCCTAGGAGTACCAGGTACATGGTACATTTCTGTTAATTGGGCAAAACCTCTCACAACTATACCTTTTTTTTGTCTTTCATATTCATCAATATAATTCTGCCTTTCCGGGTAGTGTTTAATATTATTCCGTATTGTCCAAATGTTTGAAATACTTTCTTACATTTTTCTGTTTTGCTAAATATGATAGTCAAAATTAGCCCTGACCTATTCTGTTTTAGTTCAATAGATCCTTCCTTTATACTCCCATGGAGTAGGTTTTTTGTGATCTGGGTGCTGGTTCAAACTTTGCAAACCATGTAACCAAACCATTTTCACTACTTTTGTTGATGACATGGTTACGTGGTAGTTAACTATTGCCACACATGGTCTCCATCAATTGAACATGAACTCCCTTGGCTTGCGCTGCAATTTTTTATGCAGCCATCTGGTTGGAGAGGCATCTTGTGAGCAGAGCCCATGTCCAAAAATAAAGTAGACCTATGCTCCATAGACAGTCCCTTCTCCATCCTGCCTCTTTTTTCTTAAATGAAGCAACTTCTTGCAATTATGTTGCCCCTAACAAGAGTGGATTAAGTCGAAAAGGGCATGCTAGGCAAGCGCCATGTCAAGGTAGTGTGAGGAGGGAATACATCCTACAATTGTTGTTCTGAGGTGCTGCAGAACTTACTAATGTACTAGTAGTAAGCTTAGAAAGTAGTCCATGAGTCAAGATGGCTGTGGTAATAGTTCGAAGTGTGTGCAGATCATTGCCGAGCCTTACTCTATATGTATGTGGTCCCTTGGTAGGCAACTAGTAGCTGACAGTAGTTTCCCAGAGTTGTGCCTTGCTGCATCAGTCTCCGATTACTCTTCTTTTCTTTCTGAAACTACAGTCTGCCATTTGTCAGACTAATGTAAGGGCTCGATTAGGCTAAGTTTGATAATTTGAAGGGGCTGGAAACATAGTTAATACTGGGATAGTAAATTTCAGCAAGTATAAATATTATTCTAGTATCATTGAGCTTATGATTTGGAAAAAGTCTATCTGATCCCCAGAGATTTAGAGCCGCAACAACATAACCCCCTGATGTTTAAGGGATTATGTTGTCGTAGCCTGAAACCTCAAACCAAGTAGAGTTTTACTTATGATTTCTGTGCATTTCTATTATACTTTCTACATATGTTTCATATCTAAATTTATTGATAGCTCAAGCTCTATGTTTTATTTGATATAATTTGAAATGCCATAAGGGTCCTAAGTACGTCATAACTGACACAAATGAAAAAGGCAGTCTAAACCCCTGATGTTTAAGGGATTATGTTGTCGTAGCCTGAAACCTCAAACCAAGTAGAGTTTTACTTATGATTTCTGTGCATTTCTATTATACTTTCTACATATGTTTCATATCTAAATTTATTGATAGCTCAAGCTCTATGTTTTATTTGATATAATTTGAAATGCCATAAGGGTCTTAAGTACGTCATAACTGACACAAATGAAAAAGGCAGTCTAACACGAAGCAACTTTGCAATATGTTCGAAGAAAATTTAAAGAGTGGATAGAATAAAAGAACATTAAATCAGTAGTGATTTTTTCCCCTTATTTTGACATCAAGCCTGCGCACCCCATTCTGTTGCTACATGTAGATGCCCGATTTTTCAAACAGCAAGTTGTGCAAAACTAGCAACAGGTGTTTTCTTGCAATAGATAGCACTAGTACTGATATTTGTTGCCACATACAACAACATTAATACTTTTTGCAACATGCTTAGCCTAATTAGGAAAGTTAAAGGTAATCACACAGCTCTAAATCGATAGTGCTTAGATGTCAATGCGTCTTCTTATTGTCAACAGTAGGTCTGTTGGCCACTAAAGCATTGGTTGTGTTGCAAACGTGGCCCTCATTTGTAGGTTCCTACTATTATAGGCTCTATTGCTCACCTGTTATTTTGTTCAATATATGAAATATCCTCGTGCTTAAAGCTTTATTTATGCCGTCTAATGCTAATATTTAGCATATATGCCATATCAGAAATGTATAGGTCCACCTGTTAAGGATGCATTTTACGGCAAGACCTACAGCAGGCGCAAGTGGAAAGGTGGTAAAAGGCCGGCACAACCATAGGGTTGTGACCAGCAACAAATTTGGCGAAATCAGATCTGTTATCACCAGAAATATTTTGCAATTTGTTACCGTGTTTTAATACTCGATTAAATTAGTATAATGTTAGGATTCCCATACTAGGAGACTTATATATTGTCTGGAAGACTCGAAAAAACAGAAGGTCACGAGCACGTGAAAAATTATAAGGTTACCAAAACAATGTCTTTCTCTCCATTAGTTGACCAGCATGACCAATTGGTGAACAATGACCATCCTTGGTTGAGGTCTGTTATGGCTTATGCGTGAGTGGATTAGATGTGAAGAACATGACCAGCAAGCTCAACTGTGTCTACATGGGCAGGTTGGGGCGACAAGCAGCCTCGTCAGCTTTAAATATGTGCGTGAGACCGAAGTCCAATAGTGCCTACAGGCTGCAGGGTTTCTCCCTGAATGTGCACTTCCAGTTGCATTGGTTTCCCCATGCCGATGCCGGTGAATGCATGCAAGGAGATCGCGTTGTCGTTAGTACTGGGATCATGTTAATCTTTCTGACCATCAAGCTCCAGCTAAAAGGGGGCCTGACCCCACAATAGTGGTTTATGTGGAACATAAGCATTTTGAGGCAATATTCTGCCAGTACAGAAGTCAACTGTTTGAAGCGGGACATGGGTGCCATGACTGCTGCCACTATGCATGCCAAGCTAGCATCATGACTGTCAACGTGACAATTTGGCGAGGCGCACAAGTGCATGACCAACCTTGGCACTTGTTGCCGAAAACTTAAAACCCTTGTCATTCAGCCTGACGGATATGCAACAATTAGCTCTGATACCAAATTGTCATGTGCTAGTTGAATTATGTCTGTCTCAGTGTATTGATGCACACAATAATACACAGCGATTTTTACATTATATGAAGGGAGGCCTAACCGACGGAGGCATGGGAAGATGCATGTCTCGTTATGGATCAGATCTAAGATCTTAATTTCTAGGAGAGCTTGGGTACGACACGATAAAATGTTATAACGGTACAAGGTATTCAACATCCCCTGCAGCCAGAGCATCTCCCGGAAGGATGTTCAGGCTGGATCTGAATTCCTGAAACAACACCGTTGGCAACCCTTTGGTAAATATGTCAGCAAATTGGGAAGTAATGGGAACATGCCAAAAAGATGAAGTAGCTAAACTGAGCACCACATCGACAGCTGCTGGTTTGACAACTGGACTAAATGTCTCATCATAGTCGATCCCCTCCTTTTGTGTGAACCCATGAACCGTCCCATTGTGCTGTGTACTGGGCCAATGACTCATTGGTGTTAAGTTTCTGCCTAAATATCCACTTCCCATGACAACATTGGCACTTGCATGAGAAGGAACAGAAGACCAAGTGCCATTCCGCAACGAAGCATTAATTCATCTAGTATTGCACTCCTTGAGTGCTACTTTGGAGGATGGAGGAATAGGAGATATTGGTGTTGAAATGGTTGGGGAGAAGTTTTTTTGGCATAAAATCCAGACTTAGCTCGGGTGTGCATTTTGTCTGTGTTTGGGATGGCTACACAGTGATGGCGTGTGGTGGTGGACCAGGTTGACGTGACACTGGGAGAGGCAATCACAAACTGTGATGCTGATCCTGGGGTTAGCGTGCCATATGAGACATGAGAAAGTGGTGCGGAATGTGATGCAGAGGAGACTGCACAACAGGTGGTGGTGGCCAGTAAAAGTGGCAATTGGCGAGGTCCACAAGTCGCACTAAATTATTTGGAGAGGTGCGATGGTAAAGTATTTGTAGGAAGAAAAGGATTAACTAGGCTGCTGTCCCATGAGGCAGACCATACAAACTTTTGTGGCAACATTATTGCATCGAAGAAAATTGCGAGACAGACAAGAGTGGGCAGTCCAGAATGCCCGAGCCGTTTATGCCAAAGATCGCCGTCCACCGTGGTGGAGAGAGCTGTAGAAGTGCTTGAGTTGGTGCTGTAGTAAGGGTAGAGCTTGCCCGGGCTATTGGATCTTATTAGGATGTTTCTGGTGGCTAGGTCCTTCACACAAAGACCAAATGGATCAAATTCAACCAAACACCAATTATTGGTGTTAAACTTACGAGGAGAGAGGGGAGTAAGGCATAGAGCGTCCGGGACGGGGATACATGAGTTACTTAGGTTCAGATCTCACAAAGGCGGCGAGATCCTACTTCCTGCTACAAATCACTATATGGGCAACACGTGCATGTTTACAGTGATGTGTATTGCGATATGACCTAAAGGCTCCGGTAGGCCAGCTTATAAAGGCGCTCAGACCTAGGGTTACAGAGGAGAGTCCTGGCTGGAATCTAACACAAGTCCTATACTAGTATGGCAGCGGTATCTTGTCCATCACGTTTCCGCCTAGATCAAGTCCGTTTGAGAACCTCTTTGCGTAGTCTGGAATAGACCTCCACCTTGATCCATCAGCAATTGGGCCGCCCGGTCAGACCATAGGCCTGAACACCTATGCGGGCCACCTGGACTTGCCGGTATAAAGTATCATTGTGGGTAGACCTATTTAGCATATCCCCAACACCCCTTGTTTTCGAGGAAGTAGTGGTGTAGACGCATCCATGCAGTCATGGCGGTGTCGTTGGTCGTCATCATGATATGGACAAAGCTGTCAAGAATGATGTTGTAGATCCATATCACAATTTTGCTGTCTTCCCGCCCGCCACTCCGGTTCCTCGGCATCCGGATCGGCATGCTCTCAATGTGATTGAACTTCACGACGGCGAACAGGAAGAAGTAAAACAGCAGCAGCAGGCCAGCCCAACGATTCCTCTATGGCCAGCATTCAAGTCGTCAAGATTATCTAGTTTTGTTTGTTGGAATATCGAATGTTTTCTTAAGTTGGAAAGGATCATATATTTGTCTAAGTTGGAAACATTTAAATGGTTGCTTAGGCTGTACAGGTTGGATATTTGGTTCTTATCAGATTCAGTTAGTATTAAATGCTTTTATAAGTTGGGGAAAATACAGTTAAGTACAAATTGCTTAACTTCTGGTTAATGACCATGCAAATATTGTTTACTCAATCTTGCATCCAAAGATCCAAACACAATAGGTTGTGCTGTCATCACAATTTTTGAGTCAGTAAATAAAAATGCCTTATTTCAGTTTGGTCCACCCATATTGCTCTCTTAAAAAGGAAGAAAAAGAGTAGGAAAGGCGACTTGATTCCGAAAAGGAAGAAATGAAAACAGCTAGATAGGAATGTCTGTGTTATGATTACAAAATGAATATGTATACCATCTTTGGAAATACGGAAAATGCAAAACTGGTTAGCTGACTAGCAGCTATATCTACATGTATAGTTTGCATCAGCCAAATAAGTGTTTACCTTTTTATTTTGAGAAAGAATAAGCGTCTTACCTGCGCACACATGATTGCACACATCAGTGGCTGCTTTATAGTGTCCACAACCCCTAGTCTGCTAATATACTGGCTACTAGATCATTTACATGACTAATGGATTCATATACTTTCTTGCAGCAAGTTATTTCAGATTTAGCGAAGGACTGGAAGCTAGTTTATCATTGCGGGATGACACCAGAGAAGCTTCCTGTATGTATCCTAACATCATGTTGAAACCTTTCCATTCTTCATGTTGTTGATCCAACATTTTGGTTGTTTCAGGACCTTGTTGAACATAATCCGCTAATTGCTGTTGATGTTCTGTCAAAGCTGATTAATTCTCCTGACATGGATTCGTATGTTACAAAAGATGTTCCATTTTGTTTATTCTATATTTTTTAATTTATCTGTTTTCTTATCATAACATTTAAACACTTGCTTTTTTATTTTACAGTTATTTCGATATTCTTGTGCATATGGAAATGAGCCTACATTCAATGGAAGTTGTAAATAGGCTTACTACAGCAGTACATCTACCAGCAGGATTCATTCATGACTACATCTCAAATTGTATTCGGTCATGCCAAAATATTAAGGTTTGTTCTTAATTTCTAGGTCATTTTTCCAGGAAAGTCAGAGGTGATCATCTTGGACTATTATAGTAAACATGATTCCATCAATAGTTTCTTAATACAAGTTTATGATACAAATGTACATTTATTTCAATTCATTGTACCCAAATTGACAAATGTGGTTTGGCCGTTTGATATCCTTGTAACATCTAAAATGCTTGTCGGTTGATCCCTAGGTCTTGATGTACCTTCTCAACCAATTTGTGATTCTCCTATGGCCAACAAATATTAGTGGTTTCTTCGTTATGTTTATCTACATGGTGGGCCTTGTTATGGTTTGAAGTTTATTCTTGGATACTAGCGCAGAGAAACAATAGAACGACAATCTATTTTGACCACTGAAGTGGATTGCAAACTTTAAGGGCACTGCTATCGACTAAAGTTCATCCATATCTTCTCCCAGTTCCACCAACATGCTAATTTGAGAGCATACTATTTTTGTAGATGACAAGAGGGCATACTATTTTCTCTTTTGACTTTCCCCCCTTCTTCCTGCATGCTAAATTGGTGGCATAGTTACTTACGTTGGCTGTTTGAAATTACTCCATACACATAAATTTTTAACTGTTGCATATGCCTTGAGTTCTATCATCTCATTTCCTCGAATGCACATTACTGTGTTTGTTATGTTGAGCATTGACAAGAAATTATGACATTGTTTGCAGGATAAGTACATGCAAAACAGACTAGTAAGACTAGTTTGTGTTTTTCTACAGAGCCTCATTCGAAACAAGATAATTAATGGTGAGTGTATCAATACGCAATTGACAGATATCTCTTCTAATATAATTCTGTTTACTTAATGAGTTAACCTGTGCTGTTTGTATGGGTCTACATATCATGAACCATGAAATTTTCTGATTCAGAAGTCTTTTAAACTTGCACATTCATTGCAAGCTAGTTTAGCTGGATCTATCTATAGTTATGGAATTATATGATCCACTGGATATATACTAAGGAGCTGGCAAAGCATATAGCCCTGTGAACTTGAATCTTGGACTTTGAAAATAGTGTGCATGCTGTTGTATGCTTAAAAGTATACTAATATATGTGGCTAGCGCTATTGCGGTTAAAAGTTATTATAAGGAGTGTTTTGTAGTAGTTACTAATTGGCAGAAATGTAAAATGGTGTTGTTTCCCTGGCAAGTTCTAAATAATAATAATAATAATTGAACATGGTTTGTTCATTGTATGCTGGAACTATTAAATATGTGTTGATTGCATGCCAAGAAATTCGGTTAGCTTTTGGAAACTATGTTGGTACAATAATAGAAGCAAGGTTCAGAAACTTGTTTCCCAAACAGCTCCATGTGCTTCCAGTGGTTTGAGCCTTTTGAAGGTGGATGTTTTGATCATGTCTAAGAAAGTTTCTTGAACTATTGTCATTTAGTCCCTGATTCTAGCTTCACGAAATGCTCTGGACCCTTTCTGATCATTTGTAGGAAAACACTATTGGTTTCTTCAGTGCTGCATTAAGTATTTGAAATTTTGCACCAGTTGCATAGAATGTTATCTTAATACATGAGATTGGTGATTTGAATCATATAAGTAGGACCTTATGATCATGTGTGGAATACTTACTCTGTTGTTGATTAAGATTGAAATGCTAATAGTACGAAGCATTTGATTTGTGCAGTTGAAGATCTCTTCATCGAGGTTCAAGCATTCTGCATCGCGTTCTCTCGAATAAGAGAAGCAGCTGGTTTGTTCAGGCTTCTCAAATCTTTAGAGTGAAGAAGGTTGTATGATTTATGCAAGACTCAGAGCTCTGCTCTGTAAACAAATTTTCCATTATGTACATTCGTAGGTCTATATTTTCGCGTTGATCTGCTAATTCCTGTTAGGGTTGTACCTCATAGATTATAGCTCTTGATGTATTAGTTGTCATTAAGCTGTCCCCTCACCTAAAAAAGGGAAATAAGATTCTCAGAATTACCTAGGATTGGATCATTCCACCGAATCATTTTAATGTGGACTTGAACCATATCTTGTTGAGGTGAGACAAATTAGCAGTTACCTTTATCCTGTTAAAGGATAGCCGATCAATGGGCACTACCAGTACAATTAACGACTGCTGCTCAAGTTCTGGCTCCTGAGTACAGCTAATTTAAATTCAGATGTAAAGGGAAGTTATTGTTCATTTTTCTGATGCATCGTTGGATACCTTGGTGTCTCTCTGTTGTTAAATGTTGGATAACCTGAGCCAGTGGATGCAAGTGGTTTTCCACAGCAACCTACCAGGTCGAGATGAATCAGTGGTCTCACAGTTTCTCTCTGTGTATGTTACTGCAATTTTATGTCACGCCAAAGCTTCACAAGATTCTTGCCGGGGGTTGATCTCTTCACCCCAAAAAAAAATATACTTGCAAGGTTGATTCTGAAATGGCAGTATTTTGTTTCTAATCACAAGACTTCACGTGTGTTGGCCATAGCAAGACCTCCGCCAGTTCCGGACTAATGGCACAAGACGAGATCGCCCTCCGGCAAGAGGAACAGACCGAAGACGAAGGAACATGAGCCGTCGTGATTTGCATTGTACACGGCCGCGGTTACCTCCATCATCATCAGGTCGCTCCGTCACATGGGAGGCAAAGGGTCAAGTAGTGAAGCAAACATGTCGTCAATTATGCAAACATGGCCGTGTGCCGTTCACCGGCATGTGTGCGGCAAGCAGGCAGCGCCCATCATCTGCTCCCAAATCAAATCTCCCTCCCATCTCCTTTGCATCGCGTACTGTGCAGTGTATAGGGACAGTTCCTGAGTAAACACTTGTGTCAGTGTTAGCTACAGCTCGTGGCCATTAGTGGCTGAAATGTGTCCTGCCGTGTAGTACATAGAGGCTTACGCAGAATGCGAACAATCGTTTGGAGTAGCACATGCTAGTCATCAGTTCAGGATACCGTCAACTAATGCTGTACGCAAAAGTTCTCCCAACATCGTTCAGTTCAGTTCATCACACATGGCCAAGTTGCGCTAGAGATCACCTTGAGACACTGTGTGACTGGTTGCATGTTTTCGGCATCAAATACCTGGCTATCTTTATTCTTTTCCTTTTTCTTTCGAGAATACACCATGGAGAGGTGTATCAATCACATAGAAGAGTGCCAAGATGGCAAAGTTTGCGCTACCACAGGGGGGCAGCTCCCCAAACACACGCCTACTCTCCGTGCTGCCACGGTACAACGGTCGGATCAACAAAAACAAAGAGAGAGCCACGAAAAAGCTTAGCTAGGCGCCATCGCTCGAACTCCTCTCACACCTTGTCCCTGATGGCGCCATGCGAGGCCACCGCTCCGTTGAAGACCACGTCGTTTCTGTGCCTCCAAATGGACCAAAAGACCAGGATGATGGCAGTCCACATGTCCGTCTGGGAGCTGTCGGACAAGCTCGGGATGTCCACCATTCCAGCAGATCGGTGTCCGGGTCTGGGAGCCACTCCTCCTTGCCCCAACACCTAAGAGCCCAAGCCCATGTCTCCCGCGCAACCACGCAACCCAGCAGCAAGTGCTGCAAGGTCTCCGGCTCCTGATCGCAAAGCGGGCAGGCCGACGGACACGGCAAGCCACGACGTCGAAGCCTATCCGCTGTCCAACAGCGGTTCTTTGAGGCTAGCCATGCGAAGAACTTGCAACTGTATGGCGCCCTAGACCACCATATCTCCTCTGAGACGGAGGCCCTCACCTGGCCCGCAAAGAAAGCTCTGTACGCCGACTTAGTGGAGTAAATGCCATCACCTCCACAGCAGAACGTCCTCCCGCTCCGGGACCAGCTGGACGTTCGCCAGCCTCTGCCACAACATGAAGAACTCCGGGAGGGCTGCCTCATCCATGTCCGGCCCACAATCTCTAAGCCATTGGCCGGCCAGGCCCTCTCTCACCGAGCAGGCGGTGACCCTCCTACGCGAAACCATCTTGGCCACATTTGGTGCAATCTCCGCCACTTTCGAGCCATCTAGCCACCGATCGGACCAGAACCGAGCCCGCTCGCCATTGCCCAGAACAAAGCAGGTGGCCGCATCGAAGATAGCGGTGCAGAGGCTGGGGAGCTGAATGTTAAACTCCGCCCAGGCCTTGGAGGTGTCCACCTTCTGTAGCCAGGCCCATCGACAACGAAGAGAGAGATTAAGCAAGCGGAGGTTCGGAATACCTAGACCGCCGAGGTCTTTCGGGGAGGTCACCTTGTCCCAAGCGACTAGACAGTGATCACCCTGGACCTCCTGCCGCCCTTTCCAAAGGAAGGCCCGGCAAATCTTGCGCAGCGCCTCAACAACCTTCGGTGGGATGTCGAGCGACATCATGGTATGCACTGGGATCGCCGAAAGCGTGCTCTGGACAAGAATGGTCCTACCCCCACGGTTGAGGAGTTTGGCGCACCACGGTGGCAGCCTACTAGCTGCGCTGTCCACGATCGGCTGAAGCTGGGCTGCCGTCACCTTTCTGAGCCCAAGGGGGAGGCCCAGGTACTTGAATGGGAAAGAGGCTACCTCGCAACCAAGGATAGAACTAGCCAGAGCCACCTGTTCCTGCGAGCACCGGATGGGGTGGAGAGAACACTTGGGCAGATTGGTGCGCAGTCCCGACGCCACCCCAAAGTCCTCCACAATCTGTGTGCAGGTGCGCAGGTCAACCTCGGTGGGTCTGATGAAGGTAACCACATCATCGGCATACATCGACGTGCGATGCCGGAAGCCACTAGGCGAGAGCTCAGTGAGCAGACCCATGTTCGACGCCCTCTCAAACATGAGGTGGAGAACATCCATCACCGTGTCGAAGAGCAAAGGGGAGAGAGGTCACCCTGTCGCAAGCCCCGGCGGTTGTAGATGAGCTCCCCAGAAGCGCCATTCATCAGCACGTGGGTCGAGGCGGAGCTGAGCAGCCCCCCGACCATCGAGATCCACTTCCGGCCAAAGCCCAACTTGGCCATAACCTCGAGGAGGAAGGCCCAATCCACAGTGTCGAAGGCTTTCGTGATATCCAACTTGAGGAGGATGGCATCCCGCTTGAGCGCGTGGAGCTTCCGAGCCGTATAGTGCACCAGCTGAAAGTTGTCATGGAGACAACGCCCACGGATGAAGGCGCTCTGTTGCGGGCTGATACGTCTCCGACGTATCGATAATTTCTTATGTTCCATGCCACATTATTGATGATATCTACATGTTTTATACACATTATATGTCGTATTTATGCATTTTCCGGCACTAACCTATTAACGAGATGCCGAAGAGCCGATTCTTGTTTTACTGCTGTTTTTGGTTTCGAAATCCTAGTAAGGAAATATTCTCGGAATTGGACGAAATCAACGCCCAGGGTCCTATTTTTGCACGAAGCTTCCAGAAGACCGAGGGGGAAAGGAAGTGGGGCCACGAGGCGCCGACACAACAGGGCGGCGCGGCCTGGCCCTTGGCCGCGCGGCCCTGGTGTGTGGGGCCCTCATGTGGCCCCGCGCATTGCCCTTCCGCCTACTTAAAGCCTTCGTCGCGAAACCCCCAGTACCGAGAGCCACGATACGGAAAACCTTACTGAGACGCCGCCGCCGCCAATCCCATCTCGGGGGATTTAGGAGATCGCCTCCGGCACCCTGCCGGAGAGGGGAATCATCTCCCAGAGGACTCTTCACCGCCATGGTCGCCTCCGGAGTGATGAGTGAGTAGTTCACCCCTGGACTATGGGTCCATAGCAGTAGCTAGATGGTTGTCTTCTCCTCATGTGCTTCATTGTCGGATCTTGTGAGCTGCCTAACATGATCAAGATCATCTATCTGTAATTCTATATGTTGTGTTTGTCGGGATCCGATGGATAGAGAATACTATGTTATGTTGATTATCAATCTATTACTTATGTGTTGTTTATGATCTTGCACGCTCTCCGTTATTAGTAGAGGCTCTGGCCAAGTTTTTGCTCTTAACTCCAAGAGGGAGTATTTATGCTCGATAGTGGGTTCATGCCTCCATTAAATCTGGGACGGTGACGAAAAGTTCTAAGGTTGTGGATGTGCTTTGTTGCCACTAGGGATAAAACATTGATGCTATGTCTAAGGATGTAGTTATTGATTACATTACGCACCATACTTAATGCAATTGTCTCGTTGTTTACAACTTAATATCGGAAGGGGTTCGGATGATAACTTCGAAGGTGGACTTTTTAGGCATAGATGCATGCTTCGGATAGCGGTCTATGTACTTTGTCGTAATGCCCAATTAAATCTCACAATACTCATCATATCATGTATGTGCATGGTCATGCCCTCTCTATTTGTCAATTGCCCGACTGTAATTTGTTCACCCAACATGCTATTTATCTTATGGGAGAGACACCTCTAGTGAACTGTGGACCCCGGTCCTATTCTTTACATCTGAAATACAATCTACTGCAATACTTGTTTTACTGTTCTTCGCAAACAATCATCATCCACACTATACATCTAATCCTTTGTTACAGCAAGCCGGTGAGATTGACAACCTCACCTGTTTCGTTGGGGCAAAGTACTTTGGTTGTGTTGTGCAGGTTCCACGTTGGCGCCGGAATCCCTGGTGTTGCGCCGCACTACATCCCGCCGCCATCAACCTTCAACGTGCTTCTTGGCTCCTCCTGGTTCGATAAACCTTGGTTTCTTTCTGAGGGAAAACTTGCTACTCTGTGCAACATACCTTCCTCTTGGGGTTCCCAACGAACGTGTGTGTTACACGCCATCACGGGCCGACCAGCTCCGGCATCCTAGGCGCAAGGCGGGAGGAGAGGACCTTGGCCATGAGCTTAGCCACGCTATGAATCAAGCTGATGGGGCGGAAATCCTTGACCTCCACGGCGTCAGCCCGCTTGGGGAGCAGGGAGACCAGGGCCTGGTTGGCCACGTGTAACCCCCTGAAGTCGCCCCCCACAAGGACTGGAAGGCCTCCATCACATCGTGCTTGATGATGGGCCAACACGCCACATAGAACCTCCCGGAGAAGCCATCCGGCCCCGGGGCTTTGTCTAACTCCTGCGAGCGTACCACCGCCCAAACCTCCTCCTCGGTGAACGGTCGATCTAGCTCCGAGAGATCATGAGACTGGACCCCCAGAAAGTCAATGTCATGGGAGAACTCACGTTCCGGCGCCGTACCAAGCAAGTTGAAATAGAAGGCATCCGCTGCATCGGCCTTCTTCTCCTGTTCGGCCTCCAGGACGCCATCCACTTTGAGGTGAGCAATAAAGTTCTTCCGCCTACGGTGATTGGCGTGGAGATGGAAGAACTTGGTGCAGACATCCCCCTCTGCAAGCCACGTGATCCTCGATCTCTGCCGTGCAATAGTGCGCTCGAGCGACGCAAGCCCCAGCAACTTGCGTTTAAGCAGCCGACGAAACCCCCTCTCTTCCACGGAGAGCGCCCTAGACTCCATAGCCACATCGAGACGGAGGATGAGCTCATTGGCCAGCAGGATTTGCTTCTTGTTGTTGCCAATGAAGCGATCGTTCCAACTGGAAAGAGCTTTGGCTGTCGCCGCCAGCTTCCCCGCCAAACGCTTGAACAGGTTTTCCACCACAGGTCCAGTCGACCAAGCATTCTCCACCGTCTCCAGGAAGCCATCAACCTTAGGCCAGAAGGCCTCGAACCGGAAGCGGCGACAGGCCCTAGCCTCTGTCGCGAGGCTCAACAGCAAGGGGCAATGGTCGGAGGTGGAGGAACCCATCGCCGAAAGGAAAGACGAGGGAAAAAGCACCTCCCAATCCACCGTGGAGAAGACCCTGTCGAGGCGCTCGAGGGTGGCCCGCTCCCGCTCGTTCGACCACGTGAACCTGCGACCATTGTGGTAGAGCTCCTTCAACTCTAGATCAGTCAGGACCCTCCTGAACTTGCCCATCATGCGCCTATTGAGGTTGGTGTTGCTCTTATCGGCCGCATCCACGATAAGGTTGAAGTCCCTCGCAATCGCCCACGGCCCCGGGTGGAGGTCCCGGATATCCTTGATCTCCTGAAGGAAAAGGCATTTATCCGCATCCGACTGTGGGCCGTACACTCCGGTGAGCCACCAACCCGCGTCGCCCTGTGCCCCCACTCTAGCCGTAATGGCATTGTTAGAGTAGTGCAGGTTGGAGAGAGAGACCACAGCAGATTTCCATGCAAGGAGAATGCCCCCACGTGTACCATCAGCGGGAAGGAAAAAGAAGCAGTCAAATTCCCTCCCAAGGCATCTATCCACGGTAGCACGCGAAACCACTTGTAGTTTGGTCTCGAGGAAGCAAACCACACTCGCTCCAGAGAGGAGAACCACTTGAAAAATCGAATCGCAACGTGCCAACGAATTGAGACCACGCACATTCCAAACCAACAAGGAGAAACACATGTCCATCATGTTACGAGGCTAGAGGTTCACAGATCACAACACAACAACCCACTTAGACCACAAGGTCATCGTCAACCACAGGGAGGACATCCGGGTGCCAGCCAAACAAGGCGAGGCAAGCTGCAAGGTGAGCCGCCGTCATGGGCTGCTCGTCGAAGTAGCGGAGGTAGGCCTGTAAGGCCTCATCTCCGATGACTTCCCCTTCCCGCGCGATACCCAGCTGAATCATGAGGGTACGCTGCTGCGCCTTGATCGACTTTCCAGGCGCAAATCTTCCTGCCACACGTGCGCTCCTGCGGACCACGGAGGGGGGGAGGCCGCTTCTTCCTCGTCTTCCTTGGCAGAGGGCGGGGGAGCAGGGCGGCCTTCTTCGCCATGCACCTCTCGCGGAAAGCCGCCAAGCCACACTGGATGTCTGTCGAGCCCGAGGCGATGGACGCTGCGGCCAGCGAACCATCCAGCGGAGAGGCAGCCGCGCCCACCGGCGCGCCGCCCGGCGGGTCCGGAGCAGCAAGCGGCGTCGCTGCCGGGCTCGTCGCAACGGTCGCCGGCTCCACAATCTCACCTTCCTTAATTTCCACCGCCGCATCCACCCGGGCGGGGGTGAGCTCCACTGTGAACATAGAGAGGGGCGAGCCTTGGAAGCGCTCGTCGATGGTCCTCCAAGAGTCCAGCGAACCCACGGAGCAGGTTGGCGAAAGCGGGCCGGTCGGGGAGAGGGCCTCGTCGCGGACTGTCCACGCCTTCGGGTTCCCAGATTGGATCGAAGTAGAGCTCGAGCAGAAATCGCGGCCAACGGAGGAAGGCTGAGACAAACCTTGGCCATAGAAGGCAAAGGCAGAGTCCACGCCCAAAGTGCCAACGTCCAGGCCCTGGGCACGAACCAAACCTTTGCTGTACGTGCGCACCAGGGGAGGCACGAGCTGGGCAGTTGCTGCAGCGCGCCCATCAGGAGGAGCCTCCACTCGATCCACCACCAGCGGCCAAGGCAACACTGAGGCAGTATGCCCCAGCGCTACCCGCCTCTCCGCACCACCCCTCCACCGGCGAGCCGGAGCAGCTGCCGGCGCAGCACCAGCACGGGTGTCTGGCGGCCGACGGCGATCGTCTAGGGGAGGGCCACGCCCGCCGCCATTGCCCCGACCACCGCTGTCACCACCTGGGTCCGGACCGTGGCCACTGCCAGCCGTGGGCCGGCCAGCCACTCCACCTGTGTCCTCCACGCGAACAATATGTACCGTGGCGTCGTAGTCGAGCAGGGCGACTTCCTGGGGTATCAAGGCCTCCACCGGGAGCAGCAGATCATCACCGTCATCGTCAAAGACCAGAGGCTCTGCGAGCCAAAGCTGCTTGGAACGAGGGAGCCCGGCGAGGTTGTCTGTCCACGCCGTGATGCAGAAGGTCCCCAGGTCGGCGCGGTTGGCCGTCTCCGAGCCCAGCCGCTCCACCCAACCGGAAGAGCCCAGGATGCACCTGGCCGTGTCGAGGTTCCACGCGATTGGCGGTACGCCCACCACTTCCAAGTGAACGCGGAAGCAGAAGCGGCGGCGCGTCGCGTGCAGCTGGCGGTTCCACACACCAAAGCGGAGGGTGAAGTCCCTTCCGTCGAACGGGTTGGCGGAGGCGGTGAGCAGGACGTCGCGGTTGGCCCTGGAGTCGAAGACCAGCAGGAGATCCGCTGGCCAGAACCGGTGCACGGAGAAGCGCCCCTCAAGCTCGGGGAAGCGCTCGACAATGGCCGCCGTGGCCGCCGCACAGCTGACCGTCCGCCTCGTGCCGGAGACGAACGCCACCAGGCCCCACCGGAGGGCTCTCTCCGCAGACTCCACCTCCGGCGTCCGGTAAATGATGCCACGCTCACAGGCCGGCCGCGCCGCCTCCACATCCACAGCCACCTCTGGAGCTAGGCCCTGCTCCGTGGCCGAGGCCCCAGCCACCGCTCGGAGCACGGCGTCGCGCAACTCCAGCTCTCTCCGACGCTCCCTGTCAAGAAAGGAGACGCCTTGCGCCCTCTCCTCTGGCAGCAACAGAGGCGCCTCCCGAATCGCCCGCTCGAGCCGAAGGCCGCGCTCATACGGGGTCTCATCCCTCGCCGGCGCAGCACCGCGATCACCCAGACGACCTTGGAGGGCAGGGCGCGAGGGCGGCAGGGGCGAGCCATCTCTGGTGCCCAAGCGCTGGCGAGCCGGGACGCGGTAGAGCTCTCCACGCGCACCTTGCGTGTCAGGTGCCGGGCCTGGAGCAGCCGCAGGAGCCGCCGGAGGAGGAGGGCCACCACGGGGTGGCGGCGGAGCCCCCACGACCACCTCGCCAGCCACCGGAACCACCGCTTCGGGACACTTGCGAGCCACATGGAGTTCGCTCTTGCAGATGAGGCAGCGGCACGGGCCAGTGCACATGCCGGCGACGTGCCCCGGCTCGGCACAGTTGTAGCAGAGGCCTGCGAAGCCGGCCGGCACCCCCGGTGGCACCACGAGCGATGGGAGGGGACCCCGATAGCGCTGCCGCTTGGGCTGGGGTCCTCGCCGTGCACCACCACGACCACGCTGGACCTCTCCACCGGCTATCTTTATTCTTCTTTTCTGAAAAAAAGGAAATTAAGAAGAGCAAAGCACGCCTAGGCATAATCACCCACTGAGAGAAGCTTATCACATTGCCTCCTCATTATTGGCATGCTTAGCGCCCCAAACTAACTGCATTTAAGATCAAGTTCAATGCATCGTGTGCAAGTTGATAGTACTACCTCCATCCCCCAAGGCTTAAGGTCTATATTTTTTTTTAGAGAGTTAAACTATGTCAAGTTTGACCAAATTTTTATAAAAAATCATTAAAATGTAAAATACAAAATTAATACTGTATTATTAGATAGAAAATGAAATATATTTTCATGTGCTATCTTCAAAATATCATATTTATTGATAGATTATTCTGAAAATTTGGTCAAACTTTACTTGCTTTGACTTTTCCAAAAAAATAAACCTTAAGCCTTGGGATGGAGGTAGTAGTATATAGAGATTTTTTCAGTCCATACCCGGAGTAAAGCAAGAAGGATTGTTATCACTTCATTCGCAGCTTTGTTACTAATCATCAGCTCTATTATCGAGCATGCTGCATGTACAGTTGCGTTGAAGGTTATCTTTGCTAGATGAATTAGTTGGTACTCCCTCTATTTCAAAATATAGTATCTATAAGATTTTTTAGATGCCAAACTGTGTGAACTTTAACTAAGTATGTACAAAATATATTAGCATCTAGAATATCAAATCAATATCATTTGATTCCTCATGAAGTATAGTTTAATATGTTATACATTCGCTATTGTATATACTGATACTTTTGTCAATAAACTTGGTCAAAGTTAGTGAAGTTTAACTTTCATGAAAATCAATGCGTACTATATTACGATATGGAGGGAGTATTATCTTTACATGGTCTTTGTAGCAACTTAAATTTTTTTTTTGAGAAACACAGTACAAACGCAGACGCTCATATACACACGTATACACTCACCCCTATGAACGCACACACGCACACCCTACCCCTATGAGCACCTCCGGAAGACTGAGCCGGCGGATTGGATCTTGAAATTGACGAAGTCACCACAGACGCCTCGCTGTCGACGGGAACGTCGCCTCCCACTGAATGAATATTCCGCCTTTATGAGACACACAGATGGGGGTACAACCACCCTCCTAACCACCCAACCTCAGGTTGGTTCTCTTGTAGCAACTTAATTATAGTACTGATTATTGTAAATGGTCTATATTTGGCGAAAACAAACAAGTAAAACCTAACAAAGTTAGCTGGATGGGACGAACTGTTAAATTCCTCTAGAACATTGGCAACTTTGTGTTGGACAGTGACCAACAGGGATACTTTTTTTTTGAGATGACCAACATGGATACTTAGTCGAGGGAGATGCTTTGTGCTGCTTCCAAAAGGCGATGCAATACCAACTGCTCGACTCCTACAGCTGGTTAATTGGCTTAATTTTATTCCATCATCATCGTTACCCCTGTACGGTGCCGGATCAAGTAGATCTTAACCTTTTCGTCCAGTAGTGCTTATGAAACTCTATGCGTACCACATGGCTAAAATGCGGCCGCGATCACGAGATTAGCTCCGCAGCTGCGAGCGAATCTCCCTTTCTGCCGTTTTCTCGGCACGGCATGACACAGTGGGTCGGAGACCACAAGCTTAAGCACCGGCCATGCTCCCTGCATGGCTGCATACATGTGGCTCATCACAATAGCACTAGCAGCGGCAATCATATGGCTCGTAGATTTTGGTATGAACGCGATAGGCAACAACGAAGAATGAAAAAGAGTCATAGTAAGAAACACAAGATTTAACATGGAAAATCCTCTTCAACAAAGAAAGGTAAAAATCATGAGTTATTTACCACAAGCTTAAGCGTCAGCCATGCTCCATGCGTACATGTGCCAAATACAATTGCTCGTAGATTTCATCCATATGCTCCTCCCCTAATCGTTCATCTTAATTTTAATTGCAGTTTTATTCCCCGATGGTCAGCTGCTGCCGCTACAACTGATGCTAGCTGCTTGCTGTTTCCTGTTGGTGGGTAACCAAACTAAGTTAAGCATATGTTTTTGACTCGGTAGACTAGGTGGGTGATATTCCGTTATGAGTCAGTTCAGTCAAGCTTGGATTAGTACTCACAGTGAGAAGATAGCACATGGTGCGTGCTCCCAATGCTCCAGGTGCTTTACTTCCTGTCCTGGGTAGCTGTGAAAATTGTCTTCGATTCCATGACTATGCTACTGTACTTGCTTATTTATAGGACATAAAGGTAAAAAATCCAAAACAAACCTTGAATTTGTAGGCAAATGCTAAATCAAACACTTAATTCCTAATCCCCAAAATTGGCACTCTTGCTTGTCAATTCCGGTCTGATGTTTGTGCTGGCGTGACGCTAAGCGAAGCTCCGATGCCTTTTTAAACTTCATATTATGTGTATGATGCATGGACGCGTGCACTTAATTTTGAAAGAGACATTGACTTGGTGACCCACAACAATTTTCATACGATCTGAAGTTTTATGCCGAAAAGCAGGTTCTTGGTAAAATAAGTTCCGTTTCATTTTCTTAAATAAAAAATACCAAGGGGGCCAACAAGACAAGACACTTTTAGACTTTGACCAATACTTATTTCCAAGGTTCAAAAAAGCGCTGAGCGCTAAGCGAGCGGTGAGGCACCGCCTAGAGGAAGTGCTGCTTAAGCGAGCTTAAGCGCCGCAGGCCAAAATCGTACGTAAGTGCTGCTTAAGTGCAGTTAGTTGCATTTTAGCGCATACAAGCTCTAATCTTCATTTAATTTTGGCCCAACGAGACAATATTAGCCCAGTAAGGCCCATACAAAACCCTAGCCTGCTCAGCTCAATCTGAACCATCTATATTTTCTAATCTAAACCGTCCATCTACTCTCTTTTATCTCTTTCCTTCACCTTCTCCCTTCGAATCACGCATCAACAACCGCAATGGCCTTCCTGCAGCTCCTATTCCATGGATTCCCTGCCTCCACCCCTCCCTCCACGGCTTCGCCCCACCTTCTCTGCATCCACCCCTCCTTCCCTACCATGTTTCATTGACCAGATTCTAGCATGAGCACACAAGGTCGCTTAATTGCGTGCTTAGGCCATTTCTAAGCCATATAAGTAAGTACTTCAATAACATGAAAAAAGCATCAAAAAACATAGAAAATATATAACGCGGGCTAGCCCAGCCCACCCACCCTGGTCATTCAGAGAAGCAACGCTCCTGCGTCTATGACCACTTTAGTTTGCCTTAAATTTGGTCACATGCTTTGGAACTGGTATTTTTTTTTTTATTCTTATGAACTACTTGTTCTTTTTCGAATAAATGAACTGCTGAAACCTCCATCGATAACCAATAATTCATGTATATTTAATCCTACATGCACAACTATTTGACCCTTGACAGCAGCCACTTGGAATTTAACTGGCCTAACATATGTCGTGAGTCGATCAAGTCAAATCAGTTCAAATCAGATGACGAGCTACTCCAGCTGTTGCATACTCTCGAGTACGTGTTCCAATTGGCCTCTAATAGAGATTGATGGAACGCAAGGAAACTGCCATCTCTATTTAGATGGAAGGTGAATATATACTTAGGTTATATGGAGGGATTCCACAACAATAACACGTACCCTACAGGCCTACACATTTACATTGGAAGACCAAGATGAGATCTATACAAAGGTGGTTGATGTTTGCTGTATATGCACTTGCATCTGTATTAGGAGACCAAGGAGCATTTAAGGATCTTATGGTCTCCATGTCCGGCCATCATAGTTTTATTCTACTTTTTTCAAGCACATGATGGGTTTCCGTGAAGTCTCTACAGTACTCAAGCAAAAGTTATTCCCTGTTAGCTGAGTTGATGGCATTAGATTCAACTCAGTGTTGTATCAGGAATTTGTTGATAAATCGTGAAGTTAGTTAACCACACTTAGCGTTGATGCCACACCTTAGCGTTGCGTTTGTCAAACTTTAGTTATGGTATGGTGTCATGTGTCCGTAGTTATGCTATGTCTGAGTGGAAGGAACAAAGATCAAACATGGAAGGTGAATAGATTTCAGGGAGAGATTTATATTCTGATCCCAGTAACACATATTTTTCTTGTAATGGAATAATTTTTCCAGGGACTTGCCACATAAAGATTTAAGATGATGTAAACCATAACTTTGAAGGGAGATATAGGTATTCTTGAGCAACATATGTTTTTCTTTTTATTTACATTTTTTGCAGGAGATGAGCAAGGAAGCAATGTAAATTAAGAAGTCACATGGTTTTCGCACTCGATACATTTTCTCTTGGCGTGAACAGTCAAATAGGAATAATATTTTGAAATTACAAAAATATCTGAATTTTTTTACAGTTCATGGCGGTGCCTTTGACATATCTGCAAAGTTTCAAGGAGGAAGGACATATGTGGTGCTCCCAGAAAAAAAATATTCATATCAATTTTTGAAGCGCCAAAATTTAGTACCTCCCCAGATCACATTAAATTTATTTTTTCCATGTTAATTTTCATGTACATGTATAATTATTTTCAAAATTTTATGAGATTAAAAATGCCTTGTTTATAGCCCAGAGCAGATGCACCCGAGCTCACCTATGAATTTTTGCACAAATATTAGCATACTTTTATCGAAAACAAGGTTGAGACCGCCGACCTCTACACTGAACCGATGTATACGACCTCTTTTACTTCATTTATTAAATATATTAGCATATAATACCATACAAAGTTCTAATTTTGTGTTGTGCAAATTGTTGCTAGCTTCCTTCTTTCTACCCTTCTTATCTTCAATTTTGTAAATACACATCCACTTATTTTTCGCAAATTTGTACAAAATTCATACCCTAAGTTTCATGTCCTTTTCAATAAAACCTAACACTTGGTAGAGCTTAGCCAATCGCAAGTTGAGCATGCAAACAAAAGTGGAATTGCTTTAGCAATGCCACGAGACTCCTACGTACATATGTAACTTATAATCTTATATCTAATTATTGTAAATCGTGACAGTGGTCTTACATAGAAGCTTTTATTTATGCCCACAATGACCTATGTTTATTTAGGAAAGATGAAGAAGGCGATGATAAATTGTTTAAACTGAAGTTTTCAGAACTTATTTGTTTCCCTGGTACATATATAACTAGATGAAACCTCGCGCGTTGCTGCGGCACATGAGTGCACTAAAAATGCAGTTTATCAACTATTCACGCCAAAGTAAGAATACTAATCATGCATGGCCTTTCATTCTTTACATGACAGTGTTCAACATTTTCGATATTATAAATAGTACAAATTATTGCAACAGAAGTATAAAATGTCTTTGCTAAATCCATCAAAGTTTGTGGCCAACATATCGTTGGCGCATGTCCAGGTGGACTGGCTACCGGCAATCAACTCGCACATCATGAATTGGTGGACGTCCCGCTCATGTCTGTTGGAATGGCAACTAGTATTCACAGTGGGCCAAAGGCCAATACATGTACAAGGGTACAATATGCAGAGAAACCCCTCACACTATGGGAATATACAGTATAGGGAACTACATGGGACTATACACCACTAACACCCCCCCTCAAACTCATGGTGGATCAACAACACTGAGTTTGGAGAGAAAGAACCCATTCTATGCTCTGGTCTGGGCCTTCGTGAAGAAATCAGCAAGCTGTAGCTCGGAAGGCACATAATGAGGGGCCACCACCTGTTCCTGCACAGCATGACGCACATAGAAGGCATCAACACCTATGTGTTTGGTGAGCTCGTGCTTCACCGGGTCACGCGCAATGCTGATGGCACCGATCTTGTCCGATAAGAGAGGAGTCGGGGCATCAGCAGAAACACCAAAGTCCGCAAGTAACCAGCGTAACCAAGTCACCTCAACCGTCAAGAGAGCCATCGCTCGCAACTCAGCCTCGACACTCGAACGAGAGACTGGAACCTGCTTCTTGGTCTTCCAAGCAATGAGGGAGCCACCAAGAAAGACACGATGAGGCGAAAGAGACTTGCGATCCTCCGGATCGCTAGCCCGAGTAGCATCCGAGTAGGTCCGGAGGCTGTAAGGAGCTGGAGCGAGGAAAGAAAAGGCGACGGGAGATAGTGCCACGAAGATAGCGGAGGACATGAAGAAGATGACCATAGTGGACACTAGTGGGAGCAGCCATGAACTGACTCAGAATGTGGACCGGATAGGAGATGTCAGGACGGGTGACAGCAAGATAGACCATGCTCCCAACCAGGTGACGATAGCGAGTCGGGTCCGGAAGAGGATCACCATCAGTGGAGCGGAGATGGATATTGAGCTCCATAGGAGTCTTGACAGTGCGCTCATCACCAAGAGCAGCACGAGTGAGAAGGTCCTGAATATACTTCTCCTAGGAGATATAGAAGCCATCGGAGGTAGAGGAAACCTCAAGCCCAAGAAAGTAGCAGAGAGGACCAAGATCAGTCATGAGAAACTGATCACGAAGACGGGCCTTAACAAAGGCAGTATACTCAGGGTCGTCACCTGTGATGATCATGTTATCAACATAAAGAAGAAGAAGATTCCGACCACGAGACGATGTGTGGACAAAGAGTGCAGGGTCATGTGCGCTAGGGACAAAACCAGCAGAGGTCACCACAGAGGCGAAAACGCTGAAACCAGGCGCGAGGGGCTTGCTTAAGACCATAGAGAGAGCGCCGGAGACGACATACCATGCCATCGGGAGTAGAATAGCCAGGAGGTGGCTGCATGTAGACCTCCTCGTTCATCTCACTGTTAAGAAAAGCATTCTGCACATCAAGCTGAGAGACAGACCATCGACGAACAGAAGCAACAGCAAGGAGAGTACGAACAGTGGTCATGTGAGCCACTGGAGTAAAGGTCTCATCATAGTCGCGGCCATGCTCCTGCTGAAAGCCGCGAGCCACAAGACGAGCCTTGTAGCGCTGAATGGAACCATCAGAGCGAGTCTTGACCTTATAGACCCAGTTGCAGGTGATGGGACGAACAGAGGAAGGAGGGGTGACAACATCCCAGGTGCCCGTACGCTCGAGAGCAGCAATCTCCTCAGCCATCGCTAGCTGCCATTCGGGATGAGTAACAGCATCCCGATAAGAAGTCGGCTCAAGGACTGCAGAGAGGCCGTAGTGAGTGGGAGAATAGCGATCAGGAGGAGGACGAGGCCGAGCACGAAGATGATGAGTCGGCTCAGACGGAGAGGGCATCACACCTGAGGTGGAGGGCAAATCAGAAGGAGCATCATCATCCTCACGTGAACAACAGGAGTAGTGAAAAGGGTAGGGAGGAACCGCCGTAGGCGAGGAAGGGGACATGGGAGAGGAAGATGTGGAGAGTGGAGAAGGTGGTGAGGAAGGAGAGGGGGGTCTGGTGGGCGAAGGAGGAGAAGGTGGTGAGAGACTCGGCGGTGTAGGGACCTAAGGCATAGGAGGAGGCGAGTCAGGGAACATGAGAAAAGAGATATCGTCCACCGAGAAGGAAGAAGAGGCGGGACGCGGGTAGAAAGGACGGGACTCATCAAAGGTGAAATCCCGAGATATGCGCATCCGACGAGCAATAGGATCCCAACACTTATATCCCTTATGCTCAGGGCTGTAGCCAAGGAAGACACACTCAACAGATTGAGCAGTCAGCTTGGTACGTTCGCGTGGAGCAAGAAGAACATAGCAAACGCAACCAAAAATACGAAGAGTCGAGTAATCAGGAGTGTGACCAGTAAGACGCTCAAGAGGAATACCACCCTGCAAGGCTGTGGAGGGCTGAAGGTTGATGAGATAGGTGGAAATAGACACAGCCTCAGCCCAGAAGTGAGGAGGAAGAGAGGCAGCGATCATCATCGCACGGGCCGTCTCAAGCAGGTGGCGATGCTTGCGCTCAGCCACGCCATTTTGGGCATGGGCGCCAGGGCAGGAAAACTGGGCAAGAGTACCCTGCTCAGCAAGAAAACCACGCAACAGCTGGGAGATATAATCACCGGCAGAATCAGCCCTAAAGACACGTATAGGTGTGGAAAACTGAGTATGGACCATGGCAGCAAAACGCTTATATATCGAGAGAACCTCGCTGCGAGAATTCATAAAATAAATCCAAGTGTGGCGAGAGAAGTCATCGATAAAAATAACATAGTAGCGGTGGCCCCCCTTGGAAGCAAAAGGAGCCGGACCCCATACATCAGAATGGACCAAATCAAACGGACGCTGAGATACAGACGCACTAGTAGGATAAGGTAACTGATTCTGTTTACCAAGCCTACAACCCTGACAACCCTGAAGCGAGACATCTCCTGAGACAGGCCCCAGAAGACCTCGACGAAGTAAAGATGACAAGCGAGAACCACAAAGATGAACAAGACGATGGTGCCACTGCTGAAAGGAGGCGGTGGTGGAAGCAGCAAGCACGCATGGAGCGGTCGATGAAGTGGTGGAAGAAGGAACATGAAGCCAGTCAAGCTCCCAAGGTCACTGGGAGTCACGGCACCGAGGGCCAGCCCCAACCAGGGCCCGAGTGTAAGTGTCCTGAACAGAACAAGAATCAACATCAAGAATGACCCGACAACCAAAATCAGTGAGTTGAGCAGCGGAAAACAAATTCATGGTAAGACGGGGAACATGAGAAACACCAGGAACGGAAAAGGAGGAAGTAGAAAGAGTGCCACGACTAGCAACAGGGAGAGAAGTACCATCGGCAGTAAGAACACTAACAGGAAGAGGAAGAGGTTGAAGAGAAGAAAGAGAGGAAGAATCAGGAGACATGTGAAAAGAAGCTCCAGAATCCAGAACCCACAAAGATGTACCTGACTGTGGAGAGGAAACAGCCGCGGAGGCAACAGTACCCGTCGAAGCAGAGCCGGAGGAGGCAAGGAGACGCTGAAGTCTCACTATATCCTGCTCAGTGAAGCCGGTGGTGACAGGCGCTGAGGGTGGAGCACGAGGAGGCACACCCCGCTGCTTCTGGTAGCAGTCAGACTCAAGGTGACTAGACCTCCGACAGTGAGTGCAGAACCGAGGAGGGCGAGAGCAACACCCACCGCGAGAAGAGAGGGCTCCTCCAGAAGCAGTAGGCATTGGTGTAGGAAGAAGTGGCGGTGCAAGAGCAGTGGGAACTCGAGCAGCAAGAACAGAGGGTGTCCCAAGCAGTCCAGCACCACGCAGACGAGTCTCCTCAGCACGAAGCTCAGTCAGCACCTCTGAGATAGGAACACGGCCTCGAGCAAACAACTGAGCACGACGAGGCTCAAACTCTGAATGAAGTCGAGATAGGAACTCATGGATCCTCTGGAAGTCCATATCTGAACGCACTGTCTGACAACACTGGCAAGTACCACAGACAGTACTGCGAAGGGAGTCAAGCTGGTGCCAGATCGCCGCACTCTGGGTGTAGAACTCATCAATAGTAGAGTCACCCTGCTGAAGATCATGCTCCTGACACAATACAGACAAGTACAGAGAATTCCCAGAAGGCTGATAGCGCTGGCGAAGGTGAGACCACATCTCGGCAACAGTGGCGAGGCCCATAAACTCAGAAGCAAACTGTGGCTGAACACTGCGAGAAAGAACGGCAGCGATCCCTGGCATCCTGATCACACCACTGAGTAAAGGTAGCCAAACTGTCACCGTAAGAGCCAAGAGCCTCTGAATAAGCAAGTACCTGCTCCTCATATGCCTCATCAGCTGTAGCCTCGGCAGACTTGGCTGCATCCCGATCAGCCTGAGTAGCATCAGCAGCAAGGGCCCGCGGCACTGACGGCGGGATAGGAGGCACAAGAGCAGTGGGATGCGGCGGACAAGAGACCTCGCCGGTAAGAACACCCCACAACCGAAGACCACGCATGTGGATGCGCATAAAGGAAGCAAACTCCCCATAGTTAGTTCCATCAAATATCACTGGGCACCGAGGAATACTGACATAGCCAGATGCAGAGGACGACTTTTTTTTTTGGATCTGGATCTAGATCGGGCTAGACGAAGAACATCCCGCGCGTGACCAGGCCAGATCGGCCACGATGCAGGCACGCACCTGGCCGCGACGAAGCGGGTGCCGGCCAGGGGACAGCGCGGCGATGACCGGGGCGGCGCGGGCCGGGGCCAGGCAAGGGCAGCGCGGTGGCGGCCGAAGCAGCGCGAGCCAGGGCCGGCCGGAGACAGCACGGCGGTGGCCGGACGCAAGTGAGCGTGATGGCTGCCGGAATTTCGATTTGGAGCTTGATTTGGAGCTCGATTTGGACGAAAAAGGCCTAAATTACTTGGAGAAGAACTCGATCCCGACAAGAGCAGGAGAGGAAGAAGAAAGTGGAGCAGCGGCGGCCGAAAAAATCATCGGCGGCGGCGCGGATCGAGCACGGAGTTGCAACGTGCAAAGAGCTAGCCCATGAGCTCTGATACCATGTTGGAATGACAACTAGTATTCACAGTGAGCCAAAGGCCAGTACATGTACAAGGGTACAATATGCAGGGAAACCCCTCACACTATGGGAATATACAGTATAGGGAACTACAGGGGACTATACACCACTAACAATGTCGAGCGGCACACATGCATGACTTATAGATGACAATCATTCTGGTGTTTTGGTGCATTTGGAGGCATTGAAACAAAGTGATCTTCAACGGGGCAGTGGCTTCTAAGGTGACTATCAAGGAGAAGATCAAGGAGGAGTTCGACAGGTAGTGGCTTGCCAAGCTCTTACGTCGCTCCTCTTTTGTTTTTCCGGAACCCGTTGAAACATCGTGGCAGTTAGGAGAATAGGCTTGTGGTGAGGAGCTGCCACCTCTTGTTGGCAGCGCAACTTTGCCTTCTTTGGCACTCTTCTATGTGATCGATACATCTCTCTTTGGTGTATTCTCGAGGAAAAAATCGTTGGCGCATGTAAAAAACGAACCAACAACAATCATAGGAGTTTTTCTCTCCCACCATACTCGAGATGAATACACAATAACTAAATAGTGGGAGTGGAAAATGAAACGAAGAAATCTATAAACATAAATCAAGCTTTAGTTTTACATTCTTTTATCTGAATTATTATCCTTTCCCCACAACTGAGCTGCTCTTTGTTAAAGCCTCATCCTGCTTACCCTCTGCATTGCGAACTGTGCAGTGTATAGGGACAGATCCTGAGTAAACACTTGTGTCAGTGTTAGCTACAGCTTGTGGCCATTAGTGGCTGAAATATATCCTGCCTAGAACTACCTCAATCCCAAAGATTAAGGTTTATATTTTTTTGAAAAGTCAAACCAAGTGAAGTTTCACCGAACTTTTAGAATAATCTATTAATAAATATAATATTTTTTAGATACCATACAAAAATATATTATATTATCTATTTAATGATAATAATTTTGTATTTTGCATGTTAAAGATTTTTAGTAGAAGCTTAATTAAACTTGGCATAGTTTGATTTTATAAAAATAATATAATCCTTAAGCTTTGGGATGGAGGTAGCAGTACATATGAGGCTCCTGCATACTGCGAACAATCGTTTGGAGTGGCACATTGCTAGTCTTTTTATTATTAATAATGTATTGCTCGCTACTTCATTTATCTTGGGATTCTCCCAACATCGTTTAGTTCATGACACATGGACATGGCCAAGTTGCGCTAGAGATAACCTTCAGACACAGTGTGACTGGTTGCATGTTTTCGACATCAAATACCTGGCTATCTTTATTCTTCTTTTTCGGAAAAAGAAGGAAATTAAGAAGATCAAAGCACGCATAGGCATAATCACCCACTGAGAGAAGCTTATCACATTGCCTCCTCATTATTGGCATGCTAAGCACCCCCAACTAACTGTATTTAAGATCAAGTTCAATGCATCGTGTGCAAGTTGATAGTAGTATATAGAGGAAAAGCAAGAAGGATTGTTATCACTTCATTCACAGCTTTGTTACCAATTATCAACTCTATTATCGAGCATGCTGCGTGTACAGCTGCGTTGACGATTATCTTTGCTAGATGAAGTAGCTAGTATTATCTTTACATGGTCTTTATAGCAACTTGACTATAGTACTGATTATTGTAAATGGTCTTATATTTGGCTAAAACTTGCAAGTAAAACCTAACAAAGTTAGGCGTATGGGACGAATTGATAAATTCCTCCAGAAATTTGGCAACTTTGTGTTCGATAGTGACCAACAGCGATACTTAGTCGAGGGAGATGCTTTGTGCTGCTTCCAAAAGGCGATGCAATACCAACTGCTCGACTCGTACAGCTGGTTAATTGGCTTAATTTTATTGCATTATCAGGATCAAGTAGATCCTAACCTTTTCGTCCAGTAGTGCTTATGATACTCTATGCGTACCACATGGCTAAAATGCGGCCGTGATCACGAGATTAGCTCCGCAGCTGCAAAGCAATTATCTTCCCTTTCTGCCTTTCTCTCGGACTATCGGTACGGCAGGGCACAGTGGGTCGTACACCACAAGATTAAGCGCCGGCCATGCTCAGTGCATACATGTGACCAACACAATCGCACCAGCAGCGGCAAACATATCGCCATTAGATTTCATCCATCTGCTCCTCCCCTAAACGTTCGTTCCTCTTCAGCTACTGACCATTTTGCTTGTAATTTTATTCCCCAGTGGTCGGCTACTCCCGCTACAGCAGCTGCTAGCTGTTGCCTGTTGCTGCAGTTAACTTAATCGACACCGTCAAGACATTTTTGACTCGTTAGATTCGGTGTGGGTGGTGATATTCCATTTCCAGACAGTTCGGTCAAGCTTAGATTAAAACTACCCTGTAAAAGAAATTAACAAGAAGAAAATGAGAGGGATCCATAAGAACATGGAACGTGGTGTATGCTCCGGAATGACCCACGTTAGGAAGATAAACCAGCAGAGGCAGCCGGGAGTGCTCCTCAAACTGGGTCTCACATTTTAACTCGATATCTTGGAGCTTTCTGTTTGAGGTGCTTCGGCGCATGGGATTTGGAGAGCGGTTCCTAAAGTGGGTCGCCTTGTTGCTAAACACGGCGAACACTAGAGTGTTGGTCAACGGAGTGCCCAGAGAAAGAATTGTGCATGCCAGAGGGCTTAGACAAGGAGATCCCACCTCTCCCATGCTGTTTGTGGCGGCTATGGAGGTGTTGACGGTGGCAATCAAGAAAGCCGCGGGGAGGCAGCTTTTCTCTAGGCTAGCGAGGATATCGGAGCTTCAGAGGATCTTGGTATACGCTGATGATGTGGTTATCTTCTGTAAACCGCTGAGAACAGAGCTGGAGGCGGTAAAGGCCATTCTACAAGTGTTTGGTGAGGCCTCCGGGCTGTGCGTCAACTATAGAAAGACCTCAGCCACGTTGATTAGAGAGCAGGAAGGAGACGCTGCGAGAGTTGCGGAGACGTTGGGGTGCGAGGTGGTGGGTTTTCCCATCAAATACCTTGGCATGCAACTTGCACTGAGGCCCTTGCGAAAGTGGAGTGGCAACCGCTGATTGACCAGGTCATACAATGTGTTCCGGCTTGGCAGAGAGGCATGATTCAGAAATCAGGGAGGCTTATTCTCATCAAATCGGTGATAAGTGCGCAGCCTATACATCGCTTGAGGAGTTGGTTAAATGGATGAGAACTTTTTTCTGGGCGGTAAAGAAGGAGGTTAATGGAGGGCAATGCCTGGTAGCGTGGGACACGATTTGCAAGCCGACTCAGATCTGAGACCTTGGAGTGAAGGACTTGGGACTGCAAGGTTTGGCCCTCAGAGTAAGGTGGTGTTGGCTCTGCCGTACGATCCATCGAGGCCATGGCAAGGGCTACCGCCTATCAATGACGCGGAAGCCAATGAAGTGTTCCAAAGTCTGGCGCACTTTGGTGTAGGAGACGGTGAGAGAATTCTCTTCTGGAGGGATAGATGGATTAATGGGCGAAAAGTGGATGAGATCGCGCCAGAGGTAGCGGCGTTGGTCCCAACGAGAAGGTGTGTTATTTCAAGAATGCTCTGTAGGACAGCATCTTTGCTAAAATAGCCAACATAAACACATTAAGGCTTGTTGCCAACCTGCCTTACAGCAATTGAGAGTTGTGCATCTTCACATAGAGAGGGTTACGAATACTCTCCTCAATTAAACCACTAGTTTGTTCTTCCCGTGTCCTAATTCACGGGATCTCCGATCACAAAGGTTGGGTTACCACTATGGTGTAATATCAACGGGTCTCAAACCCATCTCCTCGATGCACTTTCTATCACATTACGTGATAGTCCCTTTGTAAAGGGATCTGCCAGGTTTTTGTCTGTTTGAATATATGTAACAGTTATTACTCCGGAGTTTCGCAATTTCCTGACAGACTTCAAACGTCTCTTGACGTGTCTTGATGACTTCGCGTTATCCTTAGAATTGTTTACTTTGACAATTACAGTTTGATTGTCACAATTCAAAAGGATTGCCGGAACAGGTTTTTCAACCACAGGCAAGTCCATCAAGAGCTCACGCAACCATTCTGATTCAACAGTGGTTGTATCCAAAGCAAGTAAGTTCTCGCTTCCATAGTTGACCTCGTCAATATGGTTTGCTTGCAAGATCTCCATGACACTGCGCCACCTCCAAAGGTAAATACATACCCGCTAGTGGCGTAGAGATCAGCTACATCGTAGATCCAATTCGAATCACTATATCCTTCAAGCACAGCTGGATGCCCTGAATAGTGAATCCCATAACTCATTGTACCACATAGGTAGCGCATGACCCTATCAAGTGCATGCCAATGATCAGTACCCGGGTTTGACATGAACCTACTCAACTTGCTAACAACAAAAGAGATGTCCGGTCTAGTCGCGCTCGCTAAGTACATGAGTGAGCCAACAATCTGAGAGTATCTCAGCTGATCTACGGCAATCCTCCGGTTCTTGCGTAATGTCACACTGGGATCATAAGGTGTTGGAGAAGACTTGCTATCAATATAGCCGAACCGGCTCAAGATCTTCTCAACATAATGGGATTGCGTTAGAGTAATCCCACTCTCATTCTTAATAAGCTTGATGTTCGAATTACATCAGCCTTCTCCCGCATCTTTCATATCAAAGCACTTTGACAAGAAAGACTTGACCTCGTGTATTACTTTCATGCTTGTACCAAATATCAGAATATCATCCACATACAAACACAAGTATAACACCTTCGCCCCCACCATGGCGATAGTAAACACACTTGTCAGCCTCATTGACAACAAAGCCTACGTAAGTCAAAGTTCCGTCAAACTTCTCATGCCATTGCTTAGGTGCTTGTTTCAAGCCATATAAAGATTTCAGCAACTTGCACACCTTTCTTTCTTCACCTTTTACTACGAACCCATCAGGCTGATCCATATAGATTTCCTCTTCCAACTCTCCATTAAGAAAAGCTGTCTTTACGTCCATTTGATGAACGATAAGACCATAGGAGGCAGCCATGGACAGTAGTACTCGAATGGTGGTAAGTCTAGCGACAGGTGAATAGGTGTCGAAGTAATCTTCGCCTTCTCTCTGTGTGTAGACTTTAGCTACAAGCCGCGCCTTGTACTTCTCAATAGTACCGTCAGGTCTTAGCTTCTTCTTGAACACCCATTTGCAGCCCACAAGCTTGCATCCATGGGGTCGTTCTGATAGCTCCCAAGTTCCATTAGAAAGAATCGAGTCCATCTCGTTATGGACAGCTTCTTTCCAGTCATCTGCATCTGGAGATGCATATGCCTCTGCAATGGACGTGGGAGTATCATCCACAAGGTACACAATGAAATCATCACCAAAGGATTTTTCAATCCTTCGTCTCTTGCTCCGTTTAGGAGCTTCATTGTCATCCTTCTCAGTAACATTCTCATGTGATTGTTCAAAATACTCATTAGATGTACTAGATTCAGGAACTATCTCAGTAGAAATTCTAGCAATGCTATGCATATCTTTCATAGGAAACATATTCTCAAAGAATGTTGCATCACGAGATTCCATAATAGTATCAACATGCATATCGTGTACTTCGATTGAACTACTAAAAATCTATAGCCTACACTCCGCGGAGCATAACCTAGAAAGATACAATCCACTCGTCTTTGGTCCGAGTTTGCGCTTCTTAGTAATTGGAATATTGACTTTCGCCAAACATCCCCATGTGCGCAAATACGAAAGTGATGGTTTTCTCCCAGACCACTCCTCGTAAGGGGTTTTATATTTATTCTTGTTAGGAACTCTATTCGGGACATGACATGAAGTCAACAAAGCCTCCCCCACCATGCCTTTGATAAACCAGCAGTGGCTAACATGGAATTCACCAAGTCAGTCAGCGTGCGGTTTTTCCTCTCGGCAACCCCGTTTGATTGGGGCGAATAGGGAGGCGTCCTCTCATGAATAATACCATGTTCCTCACGGAATTCATCAAAGATTTTAGGAAAATACTCGCCACCACGATCCGACCTAAGACGCTTGATCTTTCTCTCTAGTTGATTTTCAACTTCGGCCTTATAAATTTTAAAGTAGTCTAAAGCTTCATCTTTAGTTCGCAACAAATAAACATAGCAAAATCTAGTCGCATCATCAATCAATGTCATGAAATATCTCTTTCCACCTTTTGTCAACACACCATTCATCTCGCATAGATCGGAATGTATGAGTTCTAGAGGTGCCAAGTTTCTCTCCTCGGCCGCCTTGTGAGGCTTCCGAGGTTGCTTTGATTGCACACAACTATGGCACTTAGAACCTTTGGCAATGGTGAAATTCGGAATTAAACTTAAACTGGATAGCCGAGACATTAAACCAAAATTAATGTGACATAAACGAGAATGCCAAACACTCGGTATCATCACTAACATTGCCACAAATATGGTTCACGGACTTATTGCTGAAATCAGAAGCGAAAAGCGGAACAAGCCTCCGCACTCATAGCCTTTACCAATAAATTGTCCAAACTTGGAAACAACTACTTTATTCGACTCTAACACAACCTTAAACCCATCTCTGCATAGAAGGGAGCCGCTAACGAGATTCTTGTCATAGTAGGGACATGCTGCACGTTCCTCAGCTGCACGATCTTCCCCGAAGTGAACTTCAGATCTACCGTGCCAACACCACGAACAGAAGCATGTGACCCATTCCCCATCAAGACGGAAGAATCCCGGGCGACTCGGTAAGAAGTGAACATGGATATGTCAGCACACACATGAACATTAGCACCTGTATCAATCCACCAACATGGAGATTGAAATACCGAAAGAACAAGTAAAGAGATTACCGTACCCATCAGCATTGCTAGCGGTCACCGTGTTGACTTGCCTCGCCTTTTTCTTGCGGTCTGCCCTCTCCGGACAGTCCTTAGAAAAGTGGCCGGTCTCTCCACACGTAAAGCAGCTCGGATCCGCTTTGTTTATCATCTTCTTCTTCTTGAAGGTTGTAGTCTTCATAGGCTTATTGAAGGAGGGCTTGTTATTCCCTTTGTTCTTGCTCGTAGGGTTTCTTCCGCACCATGTTGGCGCTAGACCGACCCTCTCCTTTCTCGGCATTATCCTTAGCCCGAGCTTTCTCCTCAACATCAAGAGACGCTATCAGATTTTCAACTGATATCTCTTGTCTCTTGTGCTTGAGAGTTGTGGCAAAGTTCCTCCATGAAGGGGGCAACTTAGCGATGATGCATCCAGCCACAAACTTGTCAGGTAAGGCACACTTAAGGAGTTCAAGCTCTTTCGCAATGCACTGTATCTCATGAGCTTGTTCGACTACGTAACGGTTGTTAACCATCCCGATGTCATGGAAGCTCTCCATGATGTACAGCTTCATCGCTCGCATCGGTTGCACCGAACTTAGCATTCGGTGCATCCCGGAGCTCTTTACCATCCGTTAAGTGCATGTACACATCACACGTGACGATCAGCAAGAATACTTAGAACGCATCCGACGAAGAGAGTATTGTTTTCCTTGAACTTGTTCTCGATCTTGGTCAGATATAGTTCCTTCGAGTAAACCATCAGTAACTTCGAACACTTTCAGATGAGTAAGCCAGAGCATGGCCTTATACTGCCATCTCTTAAAGTGCACACCGGTAAACTTATCCGGCCTCAGTGCATCGGAAAAACCAGCCATTGTTAACTCAGGAAATTGCCTACAGTTAGGTTTTTGGATTGTTGGAGAATTAGACACAATTTCCATGATTAATTCCAGAATATAAAGCATGACGAAAGTAACTACTAATATGTGAAACTCGAACATACTAGATGCAGTGAGCAACACGAACAGTAGCAGAGCAAACGATACAACATCCATCGCTAAACAGATCGAGATATGTCGCACGTACCGATCTGGTGGAGGTGGCGGTGGAGGTGTAGCAGACGATGTCGCAGCAGTAAACGGCGTTGAAGACGACGGTAGGCAGCATCGCCCGACTTGGACGGAAGGCGACCCGTGATGAAGAGCTTGAGCAGTCGCGCAGAGCGCTTCCCAAAAACCTAATTCGCCCTCTCCCGTACAGGATCGCAAGGACGAGTGGTTCCGGAGACCTGCTCTCCCGTTCGCCGATGCATGTCAGCGCGCGGGATGGAGTAGGCTGCGATGGCGGCGCAAGCAGAGAGAGGTGGAAACCCTAACTCGTGTATCGGATGTATTTCTGCGGTAGCCGGGCAAGAGATTATATAGGCTCGGGAAACCCTAGGCAACGTGGGCCACGCCCACGTCGCACGAACGTTTCGAGTCGGTTACAGATAGGCCACGATCCGGGAGCGACCCGAACCGACTAACTGTGACGCGTCCGTCTAGGACTCTGTTCGTTTTCCTGAGGTGCAAAAAGTAAGGAAAGTGTAATATCCCAGGTTTAGAGGCAATAAAAATGAGAGAACACCAAAGTGTGCATTGCATTCATGCATAGAAAATCCGGGGAATTTTCGCGCTTTCAAATAAAACTTACCACAGTAGCTGAAGTTTCACTTGACTTGCTGGAATTGAAGTCGATCATCAAGTCAAGCGCTATAAACTTCACTGTGATCTTTGCTAAAACCTTATTTTGGGTAGAGATGATTTGATCTATGGATTAGATCAAATGGAATTATATTTACAACAACACATTCTTTAAGAATCAAACCCTAACTTATTAACACTTAAAAGTTAGCAACTACCTTTGTGTGTAATTTAATTCATTTATAAATAAGTTAAACCACAGGGTCTAAAGTGCATAAAAGCCACACATTCTCATTTAAATCATAACTTATTAAGTATATGGAATATCATGAAACTAAATCCATTTACATTACGAATTATAGTTCAAACTATTTGAATAAAAGTAACTATGAGTACTTTGAAACTCATATGATCATGCCTTGGTGAAATCAAACAAAAACTATCCAAATTTGAGGAATAACCTTCAAGTTCCACCTTTTCACCAATATTATAATATAAATCCAATCAAATATAATATAGTGACACATCAACAATAATAAAACCATCCACAAGATATTTAGTAACAAATGCCACTTGGCTATCCAAAAATAAATCATATGAGTGGATAATGATCTTGCCACATGGGATGAAAATATCTACATGACTTGCTTTCCAAGCTATGCCACCTCATGCCCAAAGGATTGCTATGGATGAGGGCATGACACCCAAGCACCTTACTCATCAAACCAAATCAAGAGTCATCACCTATGTGTCATGATACTAGAGCTTGCCCAAGCCTATAAATAGAGCCACACCCTTCATCCATTTGATCCTCAAGTACCATCATACATGGGAACAAACACATAGAGCCACTCCATGTGAATTAGCTAGAATCAAGATGAAGAAGCTAGGAGGTGGAGGCATACCACAAGATGCAGGTTTATCGATTTCCCGAAGAACAAGCTACATAAAATTGCAAGGTAGAATCCCTAGGCAAACCATATATTTAGAGGATCATATCATCATATCTTGAGTAGGACCCTAGGCTATTACAAGACAATTAGAAGTGAGAGAGGTTATAGATGCTAACCATATCCATATCTATCCTAGAGAATATTAGAGTAGTATTAAATTCTACTTGTTCAAACCAACCATTAATCTTGGAGGTGAGAGCCATGTTCCATTAGTGAAACATAACCCAAGCTTATGCCCATATCCTAATTCTAGATGTGTATCATATTGGTGATCACTACTTAAACCCTAAACTACATGTGAACTCCAACTCATGGATTACTTTGGATTATAATTAGAACCCTGCCATACCTCATGCCTATTTATACTTCAATTTAGTGAAGCTTATGCAAAACCCTAAACCTTTCACCTAGAATTCACTCCACATAAAATATTATGTCCCCACTTGTGTATCATGGATCACAAATATAAACCAAGCCATCTATACTTAGGACCAAATGCCATTTGGTGAGTAGAATTAAATCAATGCCCTATCTTACTTGGTTACTCAAATACTTTGCCTAAGTGAACCAAATGAATAGCATTTATAAAAATAAAGTCACCTTAACAAGTGAGTTAACCATAATAAGCTTAGGATCTATTTTAAATAATTCAAGTAGTAGTTGCTAAGCAAGAGTAGAGAATATAGAATTGATCCAACCATCTTCATAAACCCTTAGAAGTAATTCTCCACATGAAATCATGAACCAATCCTATTCTCAACACCATTTACTTTAAACTCTAATCAAAATTAAAATAGATATGAACAATCAATGTTGTTAAGCACATTAGTTAAACCTAATAATATTTTCACCAGTCACATGTTATCAAATTTCAAACCATTGAAATGAATCTGGTTCCTAACTTAACAAGGAATTGAGATGGATATAAAAACCCATTCCTATTTCAATTAAAACCCCACACAATATCAACCTAATAATAAAATGAATATGTATTTAAAAAGTAACACTAGGCAGTAAATAATAGTATTAAGTTATCTTGATACTCAAATAATTTAGAACCTGCCAAAAAGCAACTGAATTCAAATTTGAATTCAAATAGAAATATCAAATAGAAAATAAAAACAGAAAACAGAATTTGAAAAAGAAAAAAAAAAGAGGGAAACTCACCTGGTGGACCTCAGCCATCGCAGCAGCCCAACTAACCATCTCCACCGCAGCCCAGTACCGCACCAGCCGAGCAGGCCAACACAGCCCAGACGCAGCCCAGCCCAAAGCCACTTACCGTTTCGCGTGCGTCAAAAATCGTGCGAAGAGAAAAGCCTCGTTCTTCTTCTTCCCCGGCGACGACAGCCGCGACCATGCCGGCCGGCGACGCCCTCGTCGATGATAAGCACGGATTCGGACGCCAACAAGACGCTCCGGACTTGCACTAAACGATTCGCGTCCGAGCATATCCGAAGAGAAAGATCTGCGTCCGGAGAACTTCCCGTACACCGCCACCTCCCAACCCTCGCCGTCGCCGTGTCGTAGCCACAGCACTTCCCCCGACCTATAAAAACTCGAGCAGAAGCTCCGTGAAGCCCTTGTTCATCATAGCCAATCCTTATCCTCTCTCGTTTCCTATTTCTTCCACATTGCACCAATCTCTGTCGCCGGTGACCTCCATGGCACCGTCGATTGAGAGCACATCGGCGCATGATTTCTGGTCGAGGAGGTGCGCCTCGGCACGTAGGCCATCTGGGAGCAAGCACGCATCAAGTGGAGCTCGGAGCCAGAAGAATTTCACCGTTCCCTTTCTCAGTACATCACCGGCAAAGGTGAAATCAAGCTCAACTCCGGCGGCCATCAACGTCGCCGACCACGCCATCGCATTCAGGGTGAGCATACCCGTCTGTAGAACCTACTTTTGCATCCTAGAAGTATCTGTAGCGCCAGATTGGGAGTTGGCCGGAGTGCACCGCCGCGGGCATGATTTCCGACGAAGCTCCGATGACCTATAATTGATTCCGCCACCACCATAAGGTTCCTTATCCTCTTCTCGTTCGAACGCAACTCACGGGAAGTTTGGGGAGGCCCTGTAGCGGCGGCGCCGTCATCTACTGGTCGCCGGCGTCTTGCCGTCGACGTTGCCAACGTGGCAGTGGGGTCACCCGTGCGTGTTGACTGGTCTTTGCCCGCGTGGCAATGGACTCAGTCAGCGGCCCCACTCGTCAGTCACTAGGGTTAGATTCAGACCGGTACACTTAGTATTTTTGTTGAAATTCAAAATTCAGAATATTACTCGAAACTTTGCAAAATTCTAGAAAATTCATATCAACTCAGAAAATTATGAATAATATATCAAAATGTTCACAAAAATAAACTCTATTCAAATAAAATATAAAACAAAAATGTGTGTCAAATAAAAATTCATTTATTTTTAACTTCTTTAATTATGCATTTTCATTTATTTTAAATGCAAATTGAATTCAATAAATAATTTAGTTCCAAACTTAAATTTTAACTATTCAATAACCAAGTAAAATGTTAAGAGTAATTTTATTTACCATATTGGCATAACTTAATTATTAGTGGTAATTTATAAACCCTAATTGCAATTTACCATTTACCATTTTCTTTAAATAGTAATAACTCAAGAAAATATTAAAAGCCAATATTATTTTGGTAGCCCAACAATTGTTTACTTAAACATTTTAAGTCAACAAGATAAATACTTTAAACCTAATAAGAATTATTAAAATCCTAATTCTTAATTAAACCTAAATAAGAATTACCCTAATTGTTAATTCTTGTAAAATGTTAAACCATTACCAATTTTAATTCATAGTAATTAGTAACCACAACTCTATTACCAATTATCATTTTAGAAGTTGTACCATAATTTAGAAACCCTAGTTTCAATTTGAATAAGAACCTTGAACTCATTATTCCATGTGTTCATCCATAGTAGTTGCAAACCTAAAACCCTAGGGGTTTAGCCCATGTGATCATAGCCACCTCAACTCTACATGTAGAACCTTGATAGGTAACCAATGAATGCATGTTTATGATCCACCCACATCAAACCAATTCACATGAGATTATCATTTTATGTTCCTATTCTTAATTAAAACTTATATAATTCACTAGTATCACCTAGGTATAAACCCTAACTTGTTACCACATGTTAGCACCATTGATCATCACTCCTATATACCATACCATTAAGATCAACCTCAATCATTAAACCCTAGTAGAACCATAATGATAAACCCCGATATCAACTTTGTGTAGCAAATCACATCACATATTCCTATCCAACTAAACCTTACTTAGGAAATGATAAACCACTTAGCTTAGAAACTATTAGAAATTATTTGGTAAAGCAAATATGAAGTCATAAACCCTAACTCATAGCAACACCTTGATAAACATCCTTTGATATAATTCTTAGGAGAAACCATAGTAATAAACCTACTAATACTTTCTACATGTAGATCACTTCTACTTAAGCACCAACCAGTCCTATTAGTAAACCCTAATAGCACTTAGCTCCTATGTATAGTAGTTCATATTCTTATTTAACCTGTTCTTCAAAAGTTATTCTTTTGAAGTATAGTATAAGTACTCATCAACCATGTTTTGCAGAACCTAAAATGGACAACTGTTCTTTATATATTATTCCACCACTATTCTTTATATGTAGGATTGTTATGATGTCTTATATCACTTGATTATGATGCTAATATAACCAAACCCTAATAAGAACCTTGTTTGAGAACCATTCTAAAAGTGCAACCAACCCTAAAGAAATCTTTACAACTCATACATCCTAAATCATCGAGGTTAGGTTACGCTCGGGACGATTGCATCCCATACTATGCATTATAGCATCTTTGCCAGTTCTTTAAACATTGTCCTTACCGGACGATGATGGTATTTCAGCATTTGGAGTTGTCACGTATCGAAGCTTTTGCCTCGCATAATCTTGCAGTCAAGAAAGGCAAGTTCATCGCTTGCTCATGTCATTTGATTATTTTTATCAAACTATATGCAAAGTACTATACTTATCACTCATGCATTGAAAAGCAAAGTATTATTTTACAATTATGAATATGACTATGTGGTGGGCAATGGAACCATGGTATGTGTTGATTGGTGGAGGTTCCATTGCACGGGTACTATTCATCTAGGACTAAGTACCAATGCCGTCCAGGTGATTCTAGCGCCGTACATATCGCGTTAACCATAAGATCTATAATGGCTCGGGGAAGTCAGCCGTATCTTTTCCCTCTCGCATGCCAACGGACTGGTGATAAGGGTTGCCCGGATCGGTCTATCTTTGGTAAAGGTGGGGACATGTGGTCCCGCACGGTCTACCATTAGATACGGGAGAGGGTAGACTTATTATTGGTCTATGAAGGATTGTAAGGGTTGTCCGGATCGGTCTATCTATGGTGTATAGGACAGGGCATATTAATTGTTCTGAACGGTCTACCTTATTGGTAAAGGTGAGAACAAAGGCCTGGGTCGGTCTACCCATAGATATAGGAGAGGACAGACTTACAAAAGGGTGGGTCTGCGAGGTCGCGGAGAGGGCGGTGTGGACTTGGATCTTACACCTGGCCTCACACCAAAGGAAGTGTGGACGGGAAAGAATTCGCTCGGTTGGCAACAAGGATAAGGTCTCTTATGGGAAAAGTAACGCACCTCTCGCAGAGGATACCGAATTGTGACTGCCACTCCCTGTTCCGGGAAGGGAACTGCGAACGCGGCAGAAAGGAACTCCACGAAGTTCTGGTCAACTCCGTGAAGACCGACGGGCATAGTTTTCAGAATAAAATAAACCTTTTGAAGAAATGTTTACAAAAACTTGCATTGGCCTATGACTTTCTGGTCTATGGCTGTAGCTAGTGCATGATACACATATTTCCTAATATGAACTTGCTGAGTACGCTCGTACTCATTCTATCTCATTTGAACCCCCTTCTTAGAGCAAGGCACCGAAGGAGAAACTACCGTGGAACTCGAAGACAAAGGAGTCAACTGCAACAAGGTGAAGAAGCAAGCAAAGAAGCCAATGGAGTCAACTACTGCATCAGCTAGAGTGGAACTTAGACTAGTAATAGAAGGGAACATTTCCCTAGTCCTAGCACCTAAGTAGCTAGAGTTCTATAGCAAGCCAATTAGCTCTTAAACTTGAGTTAGCAATAAGATAGACTACGAGTCGTTCTTCTGGAGCTTTATTTGAAGTTTTACCTCACTGTAAAGTAGGAGGTTGTGTTGATCTTATGTAAACAGCTCTTGTGTACTTCTATAGACATACCTTGGACTCGCATATGTTTTCGTTGTACCACTCGAGAGATGTAATATGAGTGGAACGGTGTTTCACTTGTGTTATGTCAACGACTTGTGTACTACACCATGCAGTGGTACGCTGGGTCATCACAGCTGGTATCAGAGCAAATGCTTTGACCCTAGGATTAAAACCCTTTAAAGGAGACCTATAGGTTTGGTAGTGTCTATAGGAAGTATCTTAGTTAAATCAACTATTCTTTTGACTTGAGATGGGTATTCACTTGAGAATAATCCTGACACACTTGAGTCAATTGTTCTTATCTATCTTTCTTAAGTAAACTTAGTTAGTTATCTTGATTCATTCCAAATAACTAGAAAACCATTGGAGCTTAAGATAATTGGTGGTAGTAGATCACAGTTGGTATACAACACATGGTAGTCCAAAGAGAGGATACAACCACAAGGAAGATATCCTATTGGAAGAAGTATACCAATGTTAGTTATGGTTATGTAGGAGTCATTTAAAATGTCAAATACCTGATGATAACTAAAGGAGATAAGTTATATAATGTAGTATATGTCTATGATGAGTCAATCATAGGAGGTAAGGAAGAGTGATAGGAGTTACATGAGTCTACTTTCAATAATAAATTAGGTACTCATATATGATTCACTTGAGAATTATGGTATGATGGAGTAGAACATCATAAGTACGATAACAAAAGGATGATAAGGAGTAGGATTTAGGGAATAGTTCGAAAGCTTAGGCCTTAAAATCCTAATAACTGTACCAAGGATGTTAGAACCATAGTATTTAATTTAAGGAAGGCTTATTTAGAGCATATCACATAGAGAAATCCGGGAGTTATAGGTGGTATATTCTAAACAATCATGTGTTTAGAGTAGACATGTTAGAACTAAGTGTATTATAGGAAGTAGTCTTCAATAGCACATAGATATGGTAGACTATTTTGTTAGTACTTCCAAAGAAAACTAGGTTACCTTCAACTATCCAACGCCATCATGTTTCAAGTTTGTCTCATTGCAAATGTGCAATTAAGACAAATGTTGAGACAAATAGTAGAAATTCACGTATTCGTGCTAAGTATCACAACCTAAACCTATCTTATGTGGTGTTATATACTACACATCTGATCCTGATGTTTAGGGATGTCTTACCCAACTATTATATTCGGGCATATAAGGATGTGTATTATAAGCACAAAGCTGGATTTTCTTGGATTTTATTGGATTTTCATTGTTTGACTAGATCCATACATGAAGTTTGACTTTGATATGCAAATGCATGTTGCAATATCAAGCTCTTACTTGATGTTATAGGTCTAGAGGGTAAAGGTATTCATGTGAGGAAGTGACGAATTCTGAAGATTTTGAAGATAAGATGAAGGTTCACTTAAAGAAGGAAGTCAAATTGTGGAAAGCAACCACAATACTCTGAAGGAAGGACCAATCAAAACTCACTTCTATCCTTAATCAAGGAGTACTTCAACATGGAAGTACCATGGAAGGGAGAAAAATAGTGAATATGGAGCAGTAGGAGTGGAACCATATTCAATATGGAAGAAGTGAATGCAAGTGAAGTCACTTACAATACTATTTTCATAGTGTCAACAAGTGGTTTTCTTGCAAAACAAACCCTGGAAGAAGGAAAATAGACAAGTGAAGTCGTAGCTGGTATAAGAAGACCGCAGCTGATATAGGATAATCAGGAAGAAAAAGTATGTGAAGTGAGGTATATCTTAACTAAAACTATGTAAGTAGCCACAGCTGGTAGGTAGATATTAACTAGAACCATAACCTAGCCACAGCTGGTATCCAATAAGCCACATCTGGTACTAGATAATCTGCAGCTGGTACCAGATAGCCACAGCCTGAACATTTCTTTACCCTAAAAGAAAGGGGGATTCCGTAGCTGGTATTTCGCAGCTGGTATCCCGTAGCTGGTAAATATTTAGTTGTAGGACTTACAATGGATATCCACAATTGTGTGGATACACCGCAAAGAATTCTTCGTGAGACTCTAGAAAAGTACAAACCTAAGCTAGACCAAGACTAATCTTCTAACCTTGGAGTTTAATGATTAGAAGAAAGGAATATTGAAGATCATTAGTAAACTCCAAGGAGGAGAGGAAGGCTGAAGGAGAAGTATTAAGATATTATTTGGAGTATGATAGACGGAGAAAAAGGTCTGAACTGAGAGGAAGTCCAATCTTATTTTATAAGGTTGTTGGGATGTATCCATACCAAAGTACTCTCGAGAGGATGTCGACAGTAAGCCGAGGTTCATATCTCGAAGAAGTAAGGGTTAGACCTTAACTTGAGTGGTTAATTGTAATTACTCGAAACCAAGAGAACTTAAGTAAGTATTAGATAATGAAGTTGGAGGAAGTAGATGCTCGGAGGATAATCAAAGCCTAAGAAGACAAAAGATTGAAGCAGTTTGACCATACCAAAACATAAGCCTATTAGAAAGATTCCTTTCATGGAACCTAAAGAAACCAAAAGGAGGATAACTAGCAGTAAACTAGAAGCCATGATTGGATGGACTAAATGAGTCTAATCCATTCGTAGGACTAAACAACCAGGACCATGCCTATCGTAATACCTTACCAAGTACCATTACTTTCGTTATGGTAGTAAGGGAAAACAATATCCTACCTTAAATAAATCTTTTAAAATTAAGGTTTGAGTATCGCAATTGGTAAATCGTAGTGCCATATTACACCGCAACTGGATTACCGCAGTCGGTAGAACCAAGTTTTGAGTATCCAAATAGGAAGATGTCACCACAACCATTAGTACAGTCCATTAACACCATAAGATGTCTTAATCCAAGAATCTGTGGATAGTAAGCCTATAAGCTTAGAGTGTTGGAAGAAACCATTGAATTGAAGAAAATATCAGTGCCAGTCATTAGAAGATTCCAGGAAGGATCTGGATAAGGGATATATCCAATTATATCTAGTATGATCACCATGGAGTTGAAGGATGGTGATCTGTTCAAGATATTTCAACATTCCGAAACATGAGAGCGTTCGAACTTCGGGACGAAGTTCAGTTTAAGGGGGAGAGGCTGTAATATCCCAGGTTTAGAGGCAATAAAAATGAGAGAACACCAAAGTGTGCATTGCATTCATGCATAGAAAATCCGGGGAATTTTCGCGCTTTCAAATAAAACTTACCACAGTAGCTGAAGTTTCACTTGACTTGCTGGGAATTGAAGTCGATCATCAAGTCAAGCGCTATAAACTTCACCGTGATCTTTGCTAAAACCTTATTTTGGGTAGAGATGATTTGATCTATGGATTAGATCAAATGGAATTATATTTACAACAACACATTCTTTAAGAATCAAACCCTAACTTATTAACACTTAAAAGTTAGCAACTACCTTTGTGTGTAATTTAATTCATTTATAAATAAGTTAAACCACAGGGTCTAAAGTGCATAAAAGCCACACATTCTCATTTAAATCATAACTTATTAAGTATATGGAATATCATGAAACTAAATCCATTTACATTACGAATTATAGTTCAAACTATTTGAATAAAAGTAACTATGAGTACTTTGAAACTCATATGATCATGCCTTGGTGAAATCAAACAAAAACTATCCAAATTTGAGGAATAACCTTCAAGTTCCACCTTTTCACCAATATTATAATATAAATCCAATCAAATATAATATAGTGACACATCAACAATAATAAAACCATCCACAAGATATTTAGTAACAAATGCCACTTGGCTATCCAAAAATAAATCATATGAGTGGATAATGATCTTGCCACATGGGATGAAAATATCTACATGACTTGCTTTCCAAGCTATGCCACCTCATGCCCAAAGGATTGCTATGGATGAGGGCATGACACCCAAGCACCTTACTCATCAAACCAAATCAAGAGTCATCACCTATGTGTCATGATACTAGAGCTTGCCCAAGCCTATAAATAGAGCCACACCCTTCATCCATTTGATCCTCAAGTACCATCATACATGGGAACAAACACATAGAGCCACTCCATGTGAATTAGCTAGAATCAAGATGAAGAAGCTAGGAGGTGGAGGCATACCACAAGATGCAGGTTTATCGATTTCCCGAAGAACAAGCTACATAAAATTGCAAGGTAGAATCCCTAGGCAAACCATATATTTAGAGGATCATATCATCATATCTTGAGTAGGACCCTAGGCTATTACAAGACAATTAGAAGTGAGAGAGGTTATAGATGCTAACCATATCCATATCTATCCTAGAGAATATTAGAGTAGTATTAAATTCTACTTGTTCAAACCAACCATTAATCTTGGAGGTGAGAGCCATGTTCCATTAGTGAAACATAACCCAAGCTTATGCCCATATCCTAATTCTAGATGTGTATCATATTGGTGATCACTACTTAAACCCTAAACTACATGTGAACTCCAACTCATGGATTACTTTGGATTATAATTAGAACCCCGCCATACCTCATGCCTATTTATACTTCAATTTAGTGAAGCTTATGCAAAACCCTAAACCTTTCACCTAGAATTCACTCCACATAAAATATTATGTCCCCACTTGTGTATCATGGATCACAAATATAAACCAAGCCATCTATACTTAGGACCAAATGCCATTTGGTGAGTAGAATTAAATCAATGCCCTATCTTACTTGGTTACTCAAATACTTTGCCTAAGTGAACCAAATGAATAGCATTTATAAAAATAAAGTCACCTTAACAAGTGAGTTAACCATAATAAGCTTAGGATCTATTTTAAATAATTCAAGTAGTAGTTGCTAAGCAAGAGTAGAGAATATAGAATTGATCCAACCATCTTCATAAACCCTTAGAAGTAATTCTCCACATGAAATCATGAACCAATCCTATTCTCAACACCATTTACTTTAAACTCTAATCAAAATTAAAATAGATATGAACAATCAATGTTGTTAAGCACATTAGTTAAACCTAATAATATTTTCACCTACTACATGTTATCAAATTTCAAACCATTGAAATGAATCTGGTTCCTAACTTAACAAGGAATTGAGATGGATATAAAAACCCATTCCTATTTCAATTAAAACCCCACACAATATCAACCTAATAATAAAATGAATATGTATTTAAAAAGTAACACTAGGCAGTAAATAATAGTATTAAGTTATCTTGATACTCAAATAATTTAGAACTCGCTAAAAAGCAACCGAATTCAAATTTGAATTCAAATAGAAATATCAAATAGAAAATAAAAACAGAAAACAGAATTTGAAAAAGAAAAAAAAGAGGGAAACTCACCTGGTGGACCTCACCCATCGCAGCAGCTCCAACTAACCATCTCCACCGCAGCCCAAGCACCGCACCGTACCGAGCAGCCAACACAGCCCGGACGCAGCCTCAGCCCAAAGCCACTTACCGTTTCGCGTGCGTCAAAAATCGTGCGAAGAGAAAAGCCTCGTTCTTCTTCTTCCCCGGCGACGATGCAAGCCGCGACCATGCCGCCGGCGACGCCCTCGTCGATGATAAGCACGGATTCGGACGCCAACAAGACGCTCCAGTACTTGCACTAAACGATTCGCGTCCGAGCATATCCGTAAGAGAAAGATCTCGCGTCCGCAGAACTTCCCGTACACCGCCACCTCCCAACCCTCGCCGTCGCCGTGTCGTAGCCACAGTATTTCCCCCGACCTATAAAAACTCGAGCAGAAGCTCCGTGAAGCCCTTGTTCATCATAGCCAATCCTTATCCTCTCTCGTTTCCTATTTCTTCCACATTGCACCAATCTCTGTCGCCGGTGACCTCCATGGCACCGTCGATTGAGAGCACATCGGCGCATGATTTCTGGTCGAGGAGGTGCGCCCGGCACGTAGGCCATCCGGGAGCAAGCACGCATCAAGTGGAGCTCGGAGCCGAAGAATTTCACCGTTCCCTTTCTCGGACATCACCGGCAAAGGTGAAATCAAGCTCAACTCCGGCGGCCATCAACGTCGCCGACCACGCCATCGCATTCAGGGTGAGCATACCCGTCTGTAGAACCTACTTTTGCATCCTAGAAGTATCTGTAGCGCCAGATTGGGAGTTGGCCGGAGTGCACCGCCGCGGGGCATGATTTCCGACGAAGCTCCGATGACCTATAATTGATTCCGCCACCACCATAAGGTTCCTTATCCTCTTCTCGTTCGAACGCAACTCACGGGAAGTTTGGGGAGGCCTCCGTAGCGGCGGCGCTCGTCATCTACTGGTCGCCGGCGTCTTGCCGTCGACGTTGCCAACGTGGCAGTGGGGTCACCCGTGCGTGTTGACTGGTCTTTGCCCGCGTGGCAATGGACTCAGTCAGCGGCCCCACTCGTCAGTCACTAGGGTTAGATTCAGACCGGTACACTTAGTATTTTTGTTGAAATTCAAAATTCGAATATTACCGAAACTTTGCAAAATTCTAGAAAATTCATATCAACTCAGAAAATTATGAATAATATATCAAAATGTTCACAAAAATAAACTCTATTCAAATAAAATATAAAACAAAAATGTGTGTCAAATAAAAATTCATTTATTTTTAACTTCTTTAATTATGCATTTTCATTTATTTTAAATGCAAATTGAATTCAATAAATAATTTAGTTCCAAACTTAAATTTTAACTATTCAATAACCAAGTAAAATGTTAAGAGTAATTTTATTTACCATATTGGCATAACTTAATTATTAGTGGTAATTTATAAACCCTAATTGCAATTTACCATTTACCATTTTCTTTAAATAGTAATAACTCAAGAAAATATTAAAAGCCAATATTATTTTGGTAGCCCAACAATTGTTTACTTAAACATTTTAAGTCAACAAGATAAATACTTTAAACCTAATAAGAATTATTAAAATCCTAATTCTTAATTAAACCTAAATAAGAATTACCCTAATTGTTAATTCTTGTAAAATGTTAAACCATTACCAATTTTAATTCATAGTAATTAGTAACCACAACTCTATTACCAATTATCATTTTAGAAGTTGTACCATAATTTAGAAACCCTAGTTTCAATTTGAATAAGAACCTTGAACTCATTATTCCATGTGTTCATCCATAGTAGTTGCAAACCTAAAACCCTAGGGGTTTAGCCCATGTGATCATAGCCACCTCAACTCTACATGTAGAACCTTGATAGGTAACCAATGAATGCATGTTTATGATCCACCCACATCAAACCAATTCACATGAGATTATCATTTTATGTTCCTATTCTTAATTAAAACTTATATAATTCACTAGTATCACCTAGGTATAAACCCTAACTTGTTACCACATGTTAGCACCATTGATCATCACTCCTATATACCATACCATTAAGATCAACCTCAATCATTAAACCCTAGTAGAACCATAATGATAAACCCCGATATCAACTTTGTGTAGCAAATCACATCACATATTCCTATCCAACTAAACCTTACTTAGGAAATGATAAACCACTTAGCTTAGAAACTATTAGAAATTATTTGGTAAAGCAAATATGAAGTCATAAACCCTAACTCATAGCAACACCTTGATAAACATCCTTTGATATAATTCTTAGGAGAAACCATAGTAATAAACCTACTAATACTTTCTACATGTAGATCACTTCTACTTAAGCACCAACCAGATCCTATTAGTAAACCCTAATAGCACTTAGCTCCTATGTATAGTAGTTCATATTCTTATTTAACCCTGTTCTTCAAAAGTTATTCTTTTGAAGTATAGTATAAGTACTCATCAACCATGTTTTGCGTAACCTAAAATGGACAACTGTTCTTTATATATTATTCCACCACTATTCTTTATATGTAGGATTGTTATGATGTCTTATATCACTTGATTATGATGCTAATATAACCAAACCCTAATAAGAACCTTGTTTGAGAACCATTCTAAAAGTGCAACCAACCCTAAAGAAATCTTTACAACTCATACATCCTAAATCATCGAGGTTAGGTTACGCTCGGGACGATTGCATCCCATACTATGCATTATAGCATCTTTGCCGGTTCTTTAAACATTGTCCTTACCGGACGATGATGGTATTTCAAGCATTTGGAGTTGTCACGTATCGAAGCTTTTGCCCGCATAATCTTGCAGTCAAGAAAGGCAAGTTCATCGCTTGCTCATGTCATTTGATTATTTTTATCAAACTATATGCAAAGTACTATACTTATCACTCATGCATTGAAAAGCAAAGTATTATTTTACAATTATGAATATGACTATGTGGTGGGCAATGGAACCATGGTATGTGTTGATTGGTGGAGGTTCCATTGCACGGGTACTATTCATCTAGGACTAAGTACCAATGCCGTCCAGTGGATTCTAGCGCCGTACATATCGCGTTAACCATAAGATCTATAATGGCTCTGGGGAAGTCAGCCGTATCTTTTCCCTCTCGCATGCCAACGGACCGGTGATAAGGGCTGCCCGGATCGGTCTATCTTTGGTAAGGTGGGGACATGTGGTCCCGCACGGTCTACCATTAGATATGGAGAGGGTAGACTTATTATTGGTCTATGAAGGATTGTAAGGGTTGTCCGGATCGGTCTATCTATGGTGTATAGGACGGGCATATTAATTGTTCGGAACGGTCTACCTTATTGGTAAAGGTGAGAACAAAGGCCTGGGTCGGTCTACCCATAGATATAGGAGAGGACAGACTTACAAAAGGGTGGGTCTGCGAGGTCGCGGAGAGGGCGGTGTGGACTTGGATCTTACACCTGGCCTCACACCAAAGGAAGTGTGGACGGGAAAGAATTCGCCTGGTTGGCAACAAGGATAAGGTCTCTTATGGGAAAAGTAACGCACCTCTCGCAGAGGATACCGAATTGTGACTGTCACTCCCTGTTCCGGGAAGGGAACTGCGAACGCGGGCAGAAAGGAACTCCACGAAGTTCGGTCAACTCCGTGAAGACCGACGGGCATAGTTTTCGTAATAAAATAAACCTTTTGAAGAAATGTTTACAAAAACTTGCATTGGCCTATGACTTTCTCGGTCTATGGCTGTAGCTAGTGCATGATACACATATTTCCTAATATGAACTTGCTGAGTACGCTCGTACTCATTCTATCTCATTTGAACCCCCTTCTTAGAGCAAGGCACCGAAGGAGAAACTACCGTGGAACTCGAAGACAAAGGAGTCAACTGCAACAAGGTGAAGAAGCAAGCAAAGAAGCCAATGGAGTCAACTATCGCATCAGCCTAGAGTGGAACTTAGACTAGTAATAGAAGGGAACATTTCCCTAGTCCTAGCACCTAAGTAGCTAGAGTTCTATAGCAAGCCAATTAGCTCTTAAACTTGAGTTAGCAATAAGATAGACTACGAGTCGTTCTTCTGGAGCTTTATTTGAAGTTTTACCTCACTGTAAAGTAGGAGGTTGTGTTGATCTTATGTAAACAGCTCTTGTGTACTTCTATAGACATACCTTGGACTCGCATATGTTTCTGTTGTACCACTCTGAGAGATGTAATATGAGTGGAACGGTGTTTCACTTGTGTTATGTCAACGACTTGTGTACTACACCATGCGTGGA
>NC_061510.1:301711194-301746266 GCF_022539505.1 Lolium rigidum | reverse complement strand
GCTCAATCCACTCAACACGAGCGCGGCGCGCGCGTCGTGACGTGACGTGTCGAGTCGAGACGAGCGAGCGAGGAGGAGCGCGCGCGTGTAGCATTCCTATTCTCACTCACTTACTAGTGGTGGAACAACCCACCTTATAAGGTGGTCTAACTTCCTCCCAACTTTCCATGTGGGACTAAACTTCCCACCTCTTGCCACTCCCTAGTGAGCTGCCACCAACTTGGGCTCAAACTCACATGGCTGCCACTATGTGGGCTTTGAGATTTATAGGAAAAACTGAAATCTAATTTGGGCCACTAAAAGTGGGCCCAATATTTCAACAGGGATCACAGCTCCAGGAGCCGCAGGAGAACAACAATCTGGAGAGATAGTGGACAGAGGCGAGGAAGAGATTGCGAAGGGAGGATAGGAGAGGCTTTGACACGGTTGTCTTGCTGATCGCCTGGACGCTTTAGAAGCAAAGGAACGCCCGGGTTTTTGGGAACTTAGATAGATAGTTCTCCACGGAGCAAACATAGATAGTATTTTGGAGGAGTTCAGCCTTTGGTGGGCTGCGAGGGTAGCGGAGCGGAGACTTATGTTGCGAGAGTAGGTGTTGAGGTTGGTGGTGTGTGTGGGTTGGCCAAGGGCAGATGTTCGCATCCCCCTTTGATTTCTTGTAATTGTTGTTGTCTTCTTCTATAAAGATATGGCACGCTTTTCGCGTGCCCGCGAAAAGAAAAGATACTGGTGCTTTTACATCCTGGTTAACGTGAAAATGCTCGTCCAATGTTTAAGGGTTTCCATGACCTGTAACTGTATTGTTCTGTACGGTGCTTACTGATTCAGAGTATTACATGTGTGTGTGACCAGTGGTAAAATTTAGGCCTTCATGTCTTTCAAACTTTCGATAGTGCTATGGTGCGGCAGGTGTGTGCACTTTCTAATTCATTGGATGTGAACTTCCACGCTCAAAAAAAAAAAGATTCTTAACAAAAATAGGTTTCTGTTCATTTGCTGAAATATGTATTGCTATGAGTCTATGCAGTTAGAGGAAAATAGTGAGGGGGCTAACTTGACAAGACATATTTAGATTTTTTTACAAATCCCTAATTTCTAAGCCATATATGCAAGCACCTAAATAACATAAAAATTTAGCATGTCAAAAGAAAAGATAACATAAAGATTATAGAAGGTGCCATATAGCCCACCCCTTTTTGGCCATTCAGAGAAGCTGCGTCCCTGAGTCTATGGCCCGCCACTAGAAAATTTGCCTTGCACTTGGCCCATGATTTGAAATTGGTATTATTTCATTATTCTTTTGGACCACTTGATCTTTTTTGATTACAAGAATTGCCGAAACCTCCATGGATACCCATCATCCAGGTTTTCTTTTTTGGGTGTAATCATTCAGGTATATTTTAACGATACATGCATAACTACTTGACACTTGACAGCACTCAGCAGCCAGCCACCTGGAATATCACTGGCCTAATATAGTCCATGGAGTATGTCGTGACTTCACCAAGTTAAATCAATTCCAATCAGATGACGAGCTACTCCAGCTGTTACATACTCTCAAGTGTTCCAATTGGCTTCTCTAGAGATTGATGGAACCCAAAGAAAATGCCATCTCTATTAAAATGGTGTAATTAAGTTCATACTGGCATACGTGTTCCCTTCTTCTCCCACTCGCAAGTGTTTGTTCCCCAGCAACAAATGTATAAACCACACATTAATAGTTTCGGCACGACATACCCTACGCATTTACAATAGCCAACCAAAATGAGATCGAAACAAAGGTGGTTGAGGTTTGTTATATGCACTTGCAAATGTATTAGGAGACCAACGAGCACTCAAGGATCTAATGGTCGCCATGTCTGGCAATCGCAGTTTTATTCTAACTGTGTAAAGCACATGATGGAGTTTTGTAAAGTCTCTGCACTACTCATTGAAGGAAAAGTTTCCTGCTAGCTGAGTACTTAATTTTGTATCAGGAATGTGTTGATAATTACAAAGTTAGTTAACAGCTCTGGTATTACGCGTTGATTGCACACATTAGCATTGTGTTTGTCAACCTTTAGTTATGGTGTCATGTGTACGCAGTTATGCTATGTCTGAGTGGAGGGAACAAAGATCAAACATGAAAGGTGAATCGGTTTCATAGAGAGATTCATATTCTGATCCTAGTGTGTGTGGATTGGCTACCGTGAAAAAACACAAGTTACACCATGGCAACGTTATTTATCAAAAGACTAGGTGTAAAAACTATGATGTAAATATTACTTTCTGAGTTGTTGTCAAATATTTTGTGCCGCATAACACATATATTTCTTGTAATGGAAATGTTTTTCGAGCAACTCCCTAGATAAAGAGTTAAGATCTTGACCGCAGATACAAACCATATCTCTGGAGGGAGATATATGGACATGCATGAGCAAGGAATCAATTTAAATTTTAATCACATGGTTATTGCACTCGAGTGCAATTTCTCCAGGTGCGAACAGTAAAATAAGATTTTTTTTTTGAAATTACTAAAATATCTGATTTTTAAAGGTTTACATGTTGATGCCTTTGACATGTATGCAAAGTTTCATGGCGAAAAGGCATATGTGGTGCTTTGAGAAAAGATATATGTTGTAGAAAGAAATTTTTGAAGAACAAAATTTATATTTTTACCTAGGTCACAAAAAATGTTCTTTTCCATATTAATTTTCATGCGATTCTTTCCAAATTCGTCTGACATTTAAAATTTCTTGTTTATAGCCAGGAACAGCTACACCTGAGATCATCTATGAATATTCTCTCAAATATTAGCATATATGACCATGCAAAAAACTGATTTTGTTCTATGTACATTGTTTATTTTCAGAAAGGATTGTTTATAGCTGGGAGCAGATACACTCGATCTCACCTATGATTTTTTGCAAAAATATTGGCCTATATGACCACATAAAAAACTGCTATGTACGTTTTTTTGGAAGAAATAATGTAGAGGAAACCCCTACAGTGATTTTTTAAATAATAAAAACCGAAATCTACATCCTTGGGACTTGGGTCTAGGTGGCTGGGTTATACAACCACTTCCCCTAACCAAGTGAGCTATGTACATTGTTAGTAGCTTCCTCCGTTCTACCCATCTTATCTTCAATTTTTGAAGTTTTACACAATCCATTTTTTTTGCAATTTTTTACAAAATGATACCCTTATTCAATTTCCTTATCAATGCAACATAGCATGTGGTAGATATTAGCTAATCCCAACTTGAGCAAGTAAAGAAAAGTGGCATTTCTTTAGCACAACCACACGTTTCCTACAATCCTACGTACATATATAACCTTTAATCCTATAGCAATTTTTGTATATTATGTAGAGGCCTATAGTTAGGCCCTCATTACCTATTTTCATTTAGGAAAGATACAAAAGATGGATAAATTGCTTTAACTACTGAAGTTTCCGGAACATATATTTGTTTCACTGGCACATATATAATATCCTTACAGATATAACTGGGACCATTGATCATATCATGGCTAACAATTGGTGTATCTAGTATACACAAAAAATTCAGAGCATTTCTGCCACACATCTTGTCCTGGAATGATCCTATCCACACAAAGGGTAAATAGATCAATATGAAACGCTAACATGAATATATTAACACTCCCATTCATATGATCTGGCAGATAAACAATACCACGCTCAATGACTGGGACTCATCACCGTCGCTGGTTAATGCATGGTTTTGGTCTAATCATGGATGGTATATTGTAGGTGCGCGAATAATTGGAACATAGATCCTGGCCGTACGTGCATCCGTGGTGGTCTCTAAATGCAACAGCAGGGCCACTTTTATAAGGCTCAACTTGTACTGGATGCACACCTCTGCATGCATGCCTTCCACATAGCACATACACAACATTCCTCTCATAAAATCTTGTCAATTATTTGTTGCACAAGTAGAGTAGTGGTTGGAGAAGGGGTATGTCATCAAGATTCTAAGCTTAGATTCCGAGCATAGATCACAACTGAAAATTGTTATAGGCACCAAATTCAAAAATTGAAGTATTTTGATGTGCCACTCGTTCTTCCATTTATTTGATTAACCAATTTTATGTGCGATTTGTGATTGCATGATGGTAATGTGGTAACAATAACATGATAGGAATTTTCCTAACATTTATGTGAACACCCATATCATCTTCTTTATAATGTGCCCAATGTACTAATATACAATTAGATATGTCTGCCAATTAATTTTAACGGTTCTTAGACGACAAATAACATTTCTAAGGCATAAGTTAAAACTTTTCGATCAAGCCTCATGATTCGTGCAAGTGTGAAAGATAGAAGATAATTTTGGTCCGACCACTGTCATTTGTGAATCGAAAATAGCTATTTCTAAGTCAAATGAGCTATAGCTTGCACAATTTTTAAATATTATCGATTAACAAAGTCATATAATGTGTTAAGAGGAATGTCTATATAGAGAACACTTTTTTTTGCCAAAATGATTTTGCCTAAAACCTAGACAAGCACTCATTACCTCTAGAAAACTTAAGGAGCAACAAAATTTCCAGACTACACCAACCTTACAAACCAATGCTAATATAAATGATATATCAATACTATGTCGATAAGATGACACCAATTTTTCACAAAAGAAGTTGGAAATGAAATTATGTATTCACAACTTCGTCACACTATCGAAGTCATGCATATTGCTCTATAAACACACATGCCTTTTGATGTTAGTGTACAAATTTTGTGAGTCTTTATTCTTTTATTTCTTAATTGACTAGTTAATAAACTGGGATGCATACATTTGTTATGCCCAAGAACCAATTATTCATATGTTTATACTGAGAAGAAATGTTTTGAATAAGATTAATGAAACAAATCATGTTTTCTCTGCATATGATCCGATAAGCACCCGATATGTGTAAGCCAAACCGATAATACTCTGAACCTTGCACCACATCCACACTTAGTGAGTATAACTATAATCTCTGGTTACACTTATGTCAGCGGCTTATGAACATTCAATTATCAAATGAACCGGACAAATTTATTTGGAAATTAACTGGCAATGGTTTATTCTCTGTTAAATCTATGTACATTGATCTTATGAATGGTCATACTAGATTCTTACGAAAATATCTTTGGAAGATTAAAATTCCTCTTAAAATTAAGATATGTAAGTGGTTTCTCAGTAATAAAGTTTTGCTTACTAAGGATAATTTGGTGAAGAGAAAATGGACAGGGTGTCGAAAATGTTGTTTCTGTTAACAACAATGGAACCATTGATCATCTGTTTCTTCATTCTCCTTTTGCCAAAAAATTGTCTGGCGGATAATATATTTTGCTTATAACATTCCACTACTGTCTAATGTTACTAATATATTTGGTAATTGGTTAAACGATGTAAAAAAGACGATAATGCTCATATTCGAATTGGTATTTCGGTAATCTGTTGGTCCATTTGAACTAGCCGAAATTATATCATTTTTAACAAGCAGAAGGCGATACATTTTTTGCAGGTTATTCTTCGTGCGACGCACTGGATACAACTATGGACGTATATGCTTCCGGAGGACTAGCGGGGTACTATGGATACTGGATGCAGCCGGCTACTCAAGATCACTCGGGACTGTTATTTCCAGGCTACTAGATAGCGACATATTAGCAGAATTCGAGATGGCTAGTTTTATGTATTTTTCATCTTTCGCTGGTTGATGGTGTTTCAACAATAGCACACGTTTCTCTTGTAATAAGCACTCTTGTTTACATTACTCTTTTATATAAATGGTTGTGTGCATCAATTGATGCAGAGGCTAGGGCACTGCTTCCATATCGAAAAAAAAACATCCACACTGAATAAAGTTTAGATGGCAATATGAATGGAAAGCATAAAAGAACATATGCCATCTAATATGTGTTCACCTAGCATAGGGTGCACTCTGGATACCAATCATTCATCACACATCTACACTTGGTTGTTAGAGGCTTCCAGCACAGAGGCAGAGTCATACGAACAAGAAACGATAATCAAATCTGAGAGCCGAGGCAGAGGTGGAGGTATATAAATCACCAGTCCGCTTCTCCACCAACACATCCACATCTCGAGCTCTCTTGTGCACAGCACCATCTCACCGCCAAGAAAACAGGAGCATCCTTACAAATAAACATGAAGAAGCCATCGACGCTTCTCCGATCCATCTCCACACGCCTCTCCACCAGGCTGGTGCCGTCGCCGTCGCCGGCGGTGGCTCCCTGGCCGCCGGTGCGCTCGGCATACGACCGCTGGATGGCTGCCGAGCTCGACGAGCTCCACGGTGACCCACTCACCCCGTGTACCAGCGCCGCCTGGCTCGGCCGCGCCATCGGCCTAGCCGTGGCCGCACAGAGACGCCTAGTCGCAGAGTCGGAGCTGGCCACTGCCGCTGGCATTGACCGCAAGACCATCGACGAGTGCGTGGAGGACACGGCGGAGCTGCTCGACGCGTGCGCCGGGCTCAGGTGCCGGCTCGACCTGATCAGAAGCTACGCCTCGTCCATGCGCATCGCGCTGCACTGGCTCGAAGGCCGCGACGGCGGCGCAGCCACCGCTCGGCGCCGCGCGGCCGCGGCGTTTGCGGAGTGCGAGGCCGTGGAGCGGCGGTGCGGCGCGGAGCTCGCCAAGTGTGGGTCCAACCTCCGCAAGCTCGGCGAGAGGGCGCTGCACACCAAGCCGCATTCAGGCGGCAGAGCGCAGTGCCAGGAGCCCCTGGCCGGTGCGCGCTCGGCGGCGCTTCTCGCCGTGGGAGCCCTCGGGGTCGCGCTGGCGTTCAGGCCGCGCCGCTCCGTTCCCAGTATCGTGCATGGTGCCGGTGGCGTCAAGGACGGCGCAGCGGCGGCGTGGGAGTGCGAGCTCCAGGAGGTGCAGAAGCACGTCAAGGAAGTCTATGATCGCCGCAGGAAAGAAGGCGTGCCATGCATGGCCGAGCTCGAGGCCGCGGCGGCCGACGGACGGGCGGTGAAAAGCGCCCTGACCACGGGCGGCCGGCATTTGCCGGAGGCTGCGGTTGCCGCGGCGAGGAGGAGGTGCGACGAGCTAGAGGAAAATGTGTTTGTGCTCGAGGAGAGCATCGGCGAGCTGCATAGGGAGCTCATAGGTGTCAGGATGGTTCTCTTGGAGTGGTCACAGAGAGAAAGAGGACATGAAGTTCTCAGGTTGTGAATGATTACTAATCTGAACCATAACAAAAATGATCATATAGATTGATTAGAATACCTATTTAGTTAGTGATATCTAACCGGTTTAGATTTAGTAACTGGTATCGACTTAGCTTGCAACCCTTGTTACTTGCAGCCTACATGATCAATATAAATACCCCTTTGCTAGTTCTATGTTAACTGAGAATTAAGTTTCTTTTACGCCCGCTAGAATCGTTAGATTTGCATATTCATTCACATGAGAATTACATGTGGGTGTACAATTACACATTCTTCTTAAATTGCACATGAAATTTGATGATATCATGAGAATTAGGTAAATTTTTGGTCAACTGAGAACTAGCAACGTCCACAAAAATAGACAACACAATTGCTCCTATAGAGCCACGTTTTTTGCCTCTTGGCATCACATCTCTCTCAATCTTGTTTTCCTTCATGGTATCGAAACCACGTTTTGTTTTGCTGTGATGACTACCTCTTGTTCAACCTCGATGTTGTGTCTAGCATCTACTCCTCTTGAAATTTCATAAGCTTCATCTACTACTCGTGTACGCATGGGACTGCCATTCTTGCAACATGAGGGCTCCTTCGTATATGGAAGACGCTACCAACCTATCAATGCCTATAGAAGGAGGAGGCAAGACCCCTAGAAGGACCAAGCAACTCGAGATCCCCAAAGGCGTCACACCGCCATCATAGTCATCTTTATACAGAAACCATATCGATCTAGGGCAGTCCGTCCTCTTCCGACCACCACAAAACAAAACATTGTCCATGTCATTGCCGGATCTTGCCTAGTTCCTATATTGTAATGGTGTTCTCTCTATATAATACTACATCCATCTTAAAATAAGTATCGCAACTTTGTTTATATATGAATATTTCTAAACACACATTTTAGTTATACATGCATCCAAATCTAGATAAAGTTACGAAACTTATTTTGAAACGTGTGTAAACAAGAAAAAACTAGCGGTTTTATCTGCACAAAGGGGCTGAACCTAGGTGTATCCAGTCACCTGCGCAATCCCCATATGATACTTGTGACTTTATCACCTGGGAAATATCTCCAACAGAAGAGTATGTTTTCAAAAAGCTAAATATATATACACGTATGCGCTTATGAGGTCTTATGATCTATTTGTTTTTTTTTAAATAAGGCATAGCTCCGACCTCTACATTGCAACCTTTTATTGATCCATCCGATTTTATCACCCAAAAATGATATCCAAGAGAAGAGCATGTTTTCTAAAAACAAAATACACCGAGGAAACTGATGAGAAAAGTACAAAAATAATTAGAAAATAATTTTATTACTCCCTCCGTTTCATTCTATAGTGCCTATAGTTTTTTGCACGGAAATTAGCGCAAGAGTATCTATCTATCTATCTTCTATTATATTATTAAAACAACAACCAACCTACGGTCTAGATTTAGCTACAAATAATCAAAGTAAAACCACGGCCAAGATTTCCTCCACGCTACAACGAAAAAAAAAACTCCATCGCTCCGCTTATATCTCAACAGCATCTCCGTCTCTTTGAACAGCGGCAGAGATAGATCAATCTATATAGCTAAGGAGGTTGAGGTTTCTTATTCAAGTACGACTGCTAGCAATCAATCGGTGCATGGCGGACTCCCCTGAAAGGAAAACAAAAAAGTACTCCGGACTCACCTGAGTAGATGCATCGCGGACGCGATTCCGGCTATAGGATATCGCGCCATCAGGCTTCCTAGCGCCTACGCCGATAGATTCCATCGCGTTGCCCTGCCATTGTTGATAGCAGTCGTCCATCGGTCGTCGTCTTCGGCCGGGCAGGTGGTTCTATAGTGATCCAATGGCGGCCACTTTATCGGACATCCCGGGCGGCCTCCATCAACCAACATTTCCTCATCTCTATCTCTATCTCTACTACTTATAAAGGCACGAAGTGCCGAAGGAAAACTCAATCTACACCATCCATGAATATCCATCGGACGCCCCCAATTTATTTGTTCTCCCTCCCGGAAATCACTCCGATTTCCGAACAGCATATCACAAAAAGAAATCCCATTCTCGCTCGGGAACGAGTTTTTTTTTTTTTTTGAACATTGGGGAACGAGTTGACTCCCCCCAAAATTCGCCAGCCTCCCTGTAACCGCCGCCTTTGCTCCACATAGAAGCGCCGCCGCCTACGCCGCCCAAAAATCCGATCAATTCCTGCTCCCTGGCTCTGCCTCTCACCATCACAACCTCGGCGTGGCCTCCTCTGCCGATTCCACCCTTCTACGACTGCTGGTATATGCCTCCGCACGCACCCAGGTAGCTAACCCTAGCTGCGTCCGGGTTCTTGTGTGCGGCTGCCGGCTGGCGGCCCGTACGGCCGGATCGAATCTTGGCGTGCTTCCCCGACCGCCTAATGCTAGCTGCTCCCATGTCTCGCTGCTTCTCCTGCGCCCTCCGCCACCGTGCCGCTGCCTGGCCACGTCGGGTCGTACAAGCTCAAGAACACGCAGGCCCGCGGCATCAGGCTCCAGCCGAACAAGCCCCGCTCTATCTACAGACTACAGCACGTACGTCCCCGCCATCGACCTCCACGTCTCACACCCGATGAACATGTACCTCATGAGCCTTGGCGGCCATGGTGTCACAACGCTGTGCAGCGCTCAGCAGCAACGGCACGGACTTGTTCGACAGAGACCGGATATCCGGATACCAGCACCAACGCGGGCAAAGTTAGCTCGCAGCGTTGCTTCAACTAGCGTCCATCGTCAAATTCAGGGACCAGATACCAGCACCAACGCAGACCAGCGATATGCGTATCGGAGGTACGCGGACATGCCGCACTTTCTACTGCAGTATCCTTTCTACCATCTGGTCGTCACAAAGAATACTTATTCGAAATATAGCTTTTTATGATCTCATACTTTAGTAGTTATCATCGTGGCATATGGAGATAGAGCACTACATATATTTGGTTACAGCTTGGTCAATGTTAGTATGTGTTACACTGATGTTTTGCATAATAAGAATACATAATTGTAGTATAAGTTCGAAAATCATATGAATTTAAAATCTGTGCATCGGTCTCTTCAGGAAACATTATTGTGTGCATTTGTCACTTCTTATACTTATATTTTATCATAATAATGATCTCTTTATTTTGTCCCTCCTATAAAATGGGCTTCAGAAATGTTTAGCTCATGTTATTTGTACTATACAACAGTAAGCAATGTTCTGTTACAACGATCTATCATATATGATACTTGGGAAAAGTGTGGTGGATCAGGTGCGCTCCACGCACCTTCTATTTTTTGTCTTTTTATTTTTTATCTATTAAATTATATAATATTTTGATTAGATTTTTTGCAAGTTAATAAAAAATAACAAATAGAATGGAGGAAAAATAGTTCAGAATTTTTTTGTGCAAATTTAAATTTTAAATTGTTTAAAATTCAAAATAAATTCTTGAACTACATATATAGATAATGACATAAAAAAATCTAAAATATTTTGCCCACATTCCAATTGTTATGTCTAAGTGATCTGCAAATTTTTAAGGTCAAACAATGTGTGATGTGAGAGATACCAAAATGAGAAATTGTTTGAGAGGGGAACAAAAAAACTTGCACGGATCTTGATGCAGTATACACGGTCTGGATACGGGTGCTCACCAAGTACCTGAAAGTCCACTCTCATGATACTTAGGTCTCGAAAAAGGTATGGAGATATATGTAGATTGTCAACTATGATTTTCTTTCATCAAGTTCACCATTTATCCATTCAAGATAACTTCAGTGGCTTAATTTTTCACAGTTCAATACAAAGGAAGATGAGCATCCAGTGAAGAGGTATTTTGCTCTTCAAAAGAAGTATGTTTCTTTTCCGGAGACAAAAGAAGTTTATTTTGAATCAGATCCAACTGATTCTTTGTGATGGATTGCATCATGCCTCCAGAGCGGATATAAAGGTAACAGTGCAAATATGTTCATTTCATTACCCTTTAGTAACTCGAAAATAATTTTGGTATATTATCTATAGCTTTATAAAGTTAGCATATTTCTCTTTTCCAGAATTACTGAGTAAATCAATTTGATGATGTCAAAGCTGATAATATATGTGCGAACAAAAAACATTCCTCTGTTACCATAACATTTTGCAAAATCCTATGGTCAGCGGAAGAATCATCCCAGTTGGCTGCGGGGGCTGCCGCCGCCTATGCTCTCTCCGCTCACGCCCCTCCCACCCCAACCCCACCCCAGACGAGGGATGCTGCTGCCTGCATCTGCGTCTCCATTACTGGAGAAATACCGACAAACTGATAAATTGTAAGTTCATGAATTTTTATTCTGCCTATGTACATATTCTTGGCATTAATTCAGTAGCCCCAGTTTATTTGTTTTCCTTTGTTCTGCAAAGTATATTGTGCAGCTGTGTTGCTACTCCGATTCAGGTTTGGACAATCGAGGCTGAGGTTGTGTTGTTAGTTAAATGCAATCATAGAGAATGTTATCGCCGTTCATGGTCTGAGCGCAATGAATAAGAAAGAGGTTGCATTCATAATTTTGCAAAATTAATGTATTTATGCTCCATTAGTACGATCAGATTTATAGGAAGGTACATTTATTTTCATGTGAGTTAACAATTAAGTCTGGATGTCCATTTATTCTTCTGTAATTAATTAAAATTATAGCAGCGATGTCTACCAAATATTCCTTCTAGCAAATCCTTATCTATAAAAGCTAACGTAAAATCAGGTTACACTTGCACTAGAACAATCTGTCATATTGAATTGCATGCTTCATGTTCGGTAAAATCACTCTCCTTTTTTTTTTTTTTTGAACAAGGGGAAGGCCCAGAAGGGCCTAGCTGCAATAATTCTGTCGGTGGGAGTACAAGGTATAGAGGAACCCAGAAAAAAAAAGAAAGTACAAAGCAGTCCTCAAAAATAACAGAAAGGACCCTAGAAAGATTACAAGAAAAGCAATCAGGTCCATCTTCTCCACCGTAGAAAGAACTCCACTGCCGGCCACGCATGGCAGCTCCGGGGACGGAACCACTTGGAGCAGCCAGCGCGATGAACGCCAGCAGGAATCCTTCGAAGGGCCTCCGCCATGGAGGTTGGTCAGACACTTGACGCACCGTCTGCATCAAGGCTCGGAGCCGCTGCCCGCCAGCACTTTGAGTCGGTCGCTGAGAAGCAACCGAGGATGAACTCCAAAGATTTGCAGTACACGATTTCCCCTGGTTCCTTCCAAAACTGAAGCCCACCATGTCGAAATCCTCCAACCCCTCGCCACCACGGCAGTCCAGCGGGAGAAGAAGAACAAAGGAGCTACAGCTGAAGAAAAGAACCACCATAGTCTGCTTATTGAAGAAGGCCATACCAGATCCGCCATGCCCGTCCAGCTTCCACCTTGCAAGCTTGACGGAAAGCTTCACTAGTAAGCGACCGGTGCCGCGAGAAAAGCACCAAGACGACGAGCCTCCGAGAAGATGGGGAGGACGGCCTTATTGATGGAGATGCCCCGCTCAAGATCCCTCGCAAGACACCGCTCTTGCCACCAGAGCAGGTCGACGAAGAAGCCAAAGCGAGAGGATACGCCGAGATCCGGCCGATGGGATTTGGCAACCGACTCCAAGACGCCATAAAGGACACAAAACACGAAGATCTGATACTAATATAACCTAAACTAAGACCGGCACCTCGCCTTAGTCCATCCCAAGCGGCATGCCGCCGAGATCGACCTCGGTTCGGCCCGGAGAAGAGGAAGACGCTCTCAGCTACTGTTCACTATGGAGAGAGGGGAAGGGATAGAATGAGCTACCTGGATTGAACAAGTCCAGTACTCTCCTTTTAGACCAATGGAAGGAAAGGGAGAAGTTAAATCAAGCTATCTGCTTCCGCCACCGCTCCTAGGGTCAGGCAGTGGACAGTGTGTTGGTTCTTTTGTCAACAGTAAGAACATTCTTTGTTTGACTAACCATCATTTTACTGTAACTATTATATTAATGACATGTGAAATATCAGAATCTTGAAATTATTAGATGACTAAAAAATATTTTACAATTGTTATCCTGGTTGAGCTAGCCCTTCTCTTATAAGTGATAAGAATGTGTGGAGAGCAAGTATCTTGTGAAGAAGTTTTTGTTGAATTAACCAACTCTTTATGTTGTAGGTTTTCCATCTCAATTAAAATATGTAATATATGATTTTTTTGTATCTGAAACATTTGGGCTGCCAATGGAGTTCTGTACTGAAATTGACATGGTCCCTAATTTATTACTATATTGTGTTAAGCTCATTTTACCTTGCGCGAGAGCATATGCATTTTGGATAATATATTATATCATAATTAATTAATGGAACATGCATTTTCTTTATTCATGAAAACTGACATTTTTATATTTATGACGCTAGACGTGCGTTGCACGTGCAAGCTTACTAGTCCAGGCAAGTTAAGAATAAGGATACTCAGGCAGTCAAAATATCTCTATCGTTTAGATTATTGAAAATCCACAACATGTAATGGATGGCCTAATTGATCTCTTGCAACTGTGGAAGGAGACCTTTGTACAAGCTAGATATGATTCTTTTCTCCAGTTAATTAATGGCATGCCATCCTTGGTTTTCATGGTACGGATATTCATCAGCAGCAGCCAAGCAGATCACCAGCCGGTTAGAGGAAAACAGCATAACTATATTTCCTGCCGTGTCCGCTTTATGCGCTGCGCCGGCCGTTGATTTCTCAAGCCAGCAACAGAAAGACAACCGATACTCATCTGGGCTTCAAATTAATTAAGATAGACTTTTTTTCATGGGATTCATCTGCAGACTGCACATGACGTTGTGGAGTGCCAAGCAGTTGACATCCTTTTGACCTCTTTCTCTTGCAGGTGAAGCATCGATGGTTTCATGATACTAGCCAAGCACAAGAAGACAGGAAGCCGATCAAGTGGAAAGGTTAATATCTCTGTAATTACATGCATATTTAATTTTGCCCTTTCTTTCAGGTTTTCGGTTTGATTAAAAGTTGTCGATCAAGGTTGAGTTAGTTGATCCATATAAGTACAGACTACAGAGAGTAGATAAGCAAACTTATCTTAATTTATTTGATAGATTAAATTTATTTTAATTTGTTTTAGCAACAACGTGTGCATATATATTTGCTATGAACAGACTACATGTACGATGATGATACCAAATGGTGAAAGTTTCGAATCCATAGCTGATCAGTCATGTTTCTAGGAGATAATCGAATTTTATGCATCAGACTTTGGACTAATGTTCTCCCTTTCTTCAGGTTTGTGTAAAAGAGCTGATGCAAAAAGTTCAGATTTTTAACTGCATGTCTCCTCGAATGCTTACGTACACACCCCAAATTGCGGTTCCTCCTTACAGTTGGAGCTAAAACAATTGTAACCTTCCCTAGGTGCTTGCTACAACTTTTGTTTTCAGATCTAACAGCTGCCCTCCATTTACTTTCCATGTTGCTTAGTTTCATTGGCATCTCTCCTTCAGAATTATGAGCGTACAGGTCAAAGCTCTCTGATCTTTTCCCGGTTCACTGTATTTATATAGGCTTAAGAATTTGCTAAATCTTTGATCAATCTTGCAGGACTGCATGTGCACTGGTGGTGTGGTCTGTCGCGTCATGAGGGGAGCGACATTGAGACATTGGCCATTGATGTCATTGATGTGCATGCACTTGGAGCAGGTCCGCCGGACAACTGAGTCTACAGAGGTAAATACCCAGCGTACAAATACATGCATATTATCGATTGTCAACAACTGACGTAATCCAGCTCACGATCTGATTAAATGGAAGTAGGAGAGGCCATTACGTACCTGAGATTAGCGAGATTGCTTCCAGGTCAGCTGAGTAGAGGGCCAATGCTGCGGCCGACATTGGAGATGGCCCCAAATTTGCCCGCTAGCTGCTCCGGCCATGAGGCACGACCTGCATGATGCGGATGAGGGCACAGCGGCGTCCACGGCGGATGTTTTCCGGTCTTCCAAATAGTTCTGATAATTTTATTTATATTGATAGCACATAATGTGCTAGACCGATAAAAATCTCCACTTTGTGCAAATGTGTTCTAATAGTTCTTACATTCGATGTGGGATTTTTTTTTTTAAAACATGTCAGATGTTGATGCTTCGCACGATGTAGTTTTGCAGTATATCTTATAATTGTCGTTCAAAATAGCGATGTATTTTGAAAGCATGGTAAATTGTAGTGTTGGTAAATTAGAAGCGTTAGCAAATGTTTTTAACCTTTTCCCAACAAGGTGACTGATAGTCATGTGGTGAAAGATGTCTTACATATAGAAGTATCTTCTGCTAGAAGAAAGAAACTTTTATGTTTAGTAAATCTGTGACTCCAAAGTTTGCTCAAAAGGATTTTGGTAGCTGACCTTTTTGTCATCTCTACTTGGAGAAAAAAATGCAAAAGGCCTACAAGTCAAATCATATTACCCATATACTATGAATAAATTTGCAGGTACACGCTTCAGATTATCATATATCCAGTATACGCGCATAGAGAGGATACTTTAGGGATGAAAATGGAGTAGGAAGTATCCAACTTTAGGACGAAAATAGAGGTTATAAGTTTCACTTCCTCTATGTTCCTTACCTATGTATCGAATCTAATCTATTCTACTGTATATGAATTTTTTCATAACATGATTCTATCATGCAAATTTTTCGCTACAGTTAATCATGTACAGATTGGGGATATAAAACTAAATAGAAAACAAGGTCATGTGATTTTTTGCCTAAGGTATTTTCTATTCATTAAGTTGTTATATAATTTTTACATGTAACTTTTCTAACTAACAAAAAAATGTATACCTTGGACAACTATAGGCAATGCAGCTTTGGGTTGAGAATCAGGCGCGAAACAAAAATTATTCGGAGTAGAACAATCAGATGCTTGGTCATATATTGGCTATTATATTTGTACTGGTGACATTTACGATGAGAAGATTGGATACACGAAGTAAGGCATGGCCGTTCGTAAGATTGTAACTATATTCATACCATACACAAAATTAATTAACAATAAAAATATATATTAATAACTAATAAAACATAAAATAATAAACGGCAACTATAATGTCCATAAAATATATACGCACAAATATTGTCTAGCCCCGCGAATTTGCGGGCCATCCTGCTAGTTCTTTACATAAGACCCCCTGGCTTAACGATTTGAGATCAGAGTAAAATGAGGGAAATCAATAACTTCCTAAATTAACTTAACAAATCCCACAAATCTCTCTGGTTGACTCTCCATATATGTGCAACCACGTTCTATTATTAAGGAAAGAAAAATAATGCTTTCTAAATCTAAGGAATCGTTGGGGTCATGCATTACGAATCTCAATTAATTGTTTCCTTTTTGTATGGATTTTTTCATGCATGTCATGTGGGAGCTGACCGATAGAGGGGGTGATTGAAAAAAAAAAGCTACAACCTTATATTCTGAAACAAATGCCAAAGATCTATAGACATCATAAAAAGGAACGGATGGAGTACTTCGTTCTGTTTGACAAAACTGCAAGTTCTGTGGTAGAAGGAATAGTATTTTTTTTTTGTGCGGGTAGAAGGAATAGTATTTTAACTGCCCTGGTTATTTATTAGTCATTCGCCAGTTCCGGTACAAGAAGAGATCCAGTTCCGGTACAAGAAGAGATCACCCTCAGGCGAGAGAAACGGGTCGAAGAAGAAGAAACATAGACCATCGTGATTTGCATCATACTCGCCGTTGCTAGCTCCGTCACATGGCAGGCAAAGGGTCAAGCAACGGAGCAAATATGTCGTCCATTATGCGAACATGCCCTTGTGTGTTCACCCGCATGTGGGCGGCAAGCAGGCAGCGCCCATTCCGTAATGCTCCAAAATTAAATCTACGTGACTGTTCAGTTTACAGAGACAGACGCTGACTAAACACTTGTGTTAGTGTTAGCTACAGCTCGTGACGATTAGTAGCTGGAATATGTTCTGGTGTATACACATGAGGCTCCTGCAGAATAACCGCTAATAGAAAAATACTCCCTTCGTTTAAAAATAAGTGACTTAATTTTTTATAGATACAGATGTATTGTATCTAAACTACCAGATACTTTCGTATCTAAAAAACCATTTATTTTAGAATGGAGGAGTACTTGCCAACGCTAATGGGGTGTTTGACTGGAAGGTCTTGAGTTGAGTTCATGTCCATTTGTTTGATGAGTTCAGTTCATGTCCATGCTGCACCATTTAATTTGGGATACTCTCCAAAATCGTTGAGTTCATCACACATGGCCAAGTTGCGCTAGAGATAACCTTCAGACAAAGTGTAACTGGTTGCATGTTTTCGGAATCAAATAATTGGCTATATTTAATACTTCATTTTTTTTCTCAAAAAACAAAATTCAGCAGAGCAAAGCACGGCATAGCCACCCACTGAGAGAAGCTTATCGCATTGCCTGCTCATTATTGGCATGCATAGCACCCCCAACTGTATTTAAGATCTAGTTTAGCGCATCGTGTGCAAGTTGATAGTATATAAAAAATACAGGTACTTTCAGTCCCAAGCAAAAAGCCAGTACAAGTATCAACTCATTCACTTCATTCATAGCTTTGTTACCAATTATCAACTCTATTATCGAGCATGCTGAGTGTTCAGTTGCGTTGATGATTATCCGTGCTAGCTGAGGTATATAGCCAGTATTATGTGTGTACCTTTGGCAATTTGACAACTGATTATCCTACATAGTCTTATTTGGTTAAGACTCAGTAGTACAAGTAACCTAACAAAGTTAGTGGGATGGGATTTATTATTCATTTCGTCCAGAACTTTGGCAATTTTGTGCTCGATAGTGACCAGCAACGATACTTAGTCGATCGGGGAGATGCTTTGGGCTGCTTCCAAAAGGCGACGCAATATTACAATACAGACCGCCCGACTCTTACAGCTGGTTTTGACTTAATTTTATTCCATCATCGTTACCTTGTACGGTGCGGAATCAAGTAGATCTTAACCTTTTCGTCCAGTACATGCTTCTATGAAACTCTATGCGTACCACATGGGTAATTTGCGGCTGGGATCGTCCAGGGAATCACAAGATTAGTTTCCAAGGTGCAAGCAAATCTCCCGTTCTGGCTTTCTCTCGGTACGGCAGGACACAGTGGGTCGTATATCACAAGCTTAACCGCCGGCCATGCTCCGTGCATACATGTGCCCGGCACAGTCGCACCAGCAGCGGCAAACGTATCGCTGGTAGATTTCATCCATCTGCTCCTCCCCTAATCCTTTTTCTTAAGCTACTCGCCATTTTTTGCTTGTTGTTTTATTGCACGGTGGTCGGCTGCTGCCTCTACAACTGATGCTAGATGTTGCCTGTTGGTGGATAATCAGATTAATAAGGATAAACGACATGATCAAGACATTTTTGACTCGTTAGATTGTTGTGTGATATTCCATTAATTCTGAGTCAGTTCAGTCAAGCTTGGATTAAAACTCAAATGGTCCGTAAGAATATAGAACATGGTGCGTGCTCGATGCTACGGATGCTTTTACTTCATGGGTAAGTGTGAAATGGTACCCCTCCGTTTTGATGTTTAGGGCGTATACTCTTTTTCGGCTTTTCCTCAAAGTATAAGGCCAAGGCGAGGTTTAGTCGCCATCTCCTGAAACTACCCCTATTCCCCCCTCTCGGAATCCATCAACCCTTGGCGACATGAATCGCACACCACGTCCGAGCAAAAAATCCTGTCAAAATCAAACTTCGAATTCATTTTATGATTTTTCGTTAGAATTTTGAGATCAAATTTTAAAACTGAAATCATAAAATCAAATAGAAGTGGATTTTTAGCGCATGCTAGCATAAAAATCCTGTTTCGGCTTCGACTCCGCCAGCCCCCTCCGCCATGTCGTGGCTCTCTTTGTGGGCTTCTGCGGCTGAAGAAGTCGAGGACAATGATGATGAAGAGTTGGCACCTATGACGCCGCTGGCTTCCAAGTCCCGCACTGCTACTGTTGACGTCGAGGGCAATGCAGTGAAGATGACCTGCGATGTAGCTACTGCTGTTGGTGATGTGGAAGGCTGGGTGCAGGTGGGTCTGCGAGCCATCATCTTTGCTTTGAAAGGAAGGTCTCGAACGTAGTCTCGCCTTCAAGCGTTGGGCTCGAGGGAGATGTTTCTGGTGCCTTGAATGTGGCCACCAGGTCAACACATGTCGTGAGCCATTCAGATGCATCCGTTGTCGTCGTCCTGGTCACCGGGAGCGCTTCTGTCGTGCTCGCTTCCCTGCCGCTCTTGATGACGAGGTGGTCACATGTGTTCGTTCTCCGGTCGCCCGTGCTCCTTGCAAGCAGAGCAGCTCTCCATCTGCTAAGCCTCGTCGTCCCTCGTCATCACGAAGTAGGGCTGAGGTCGTGGGCCACTCGATTGCAGTGGTGCCGCCAAGACCCTATCCTAGGTGTTGCGAGCAGTTCAAGGTTAATGCCGCTTTGGACTCTCTCTTTCAGTCCCAGGTTTCCTTGATGCGCATGGAGCTCCTTAAGGTGGTCGATGTTCGTATCGAGGAGGCATCTCGCCCTCTTCATGAAGAGGTGGCAGCTCTCAAGCTATTGTTGGCACGTATTGATGATTCTTTGGATCCGAGTGAGGCATGCTCTTCTGATGGTTTGGGGCTCGCCAAAGCGCAGGCTTCGGTCGCGCTTGACTCCTCTGAGCACAAGTCGTCGGTGGTTGAGGAAGAGCATCTCTACGGTTGTTTCTGTCCTTGTGGCCCATCGTCGTTGCCTGATGTGATGGCTTCCTCTAAGCGCGAGGGCATGGACATGATCTTGACTCAGGTGCTTGACTTTGAGAAGAGTGATGATGTTGATACCCCAGTGTCTCTCTTGCCCGAGTTCGGCATGCGGGTGGTTTTTACATGTGATGGGGTTGCTAAGTCAGGTGTGTTGGCACCTGTGCCCCCCGGAGCTGTTGTCGCGAAAGAGGTTTGCGATTTTCACGCTACCTTGGTTGTTGCCTACACTGGATCCGCACCTGATTGATGGGTACCTCCAATTTCTTGTTCGTGTCGCCTTGTGGTCTCTTGTGTTGGCTGGAGTGGGTGTATTTTGGGTCCTTAATTGTTAGGCTTGGTTGTGTGTGTGTGAGTGTGCGCTTTGTGTAGGTTTGGCCATGTTGTTTTTGTTGTTTTTGTTGTAGGTTTTCGCCTAAAAACTGGACATTCTCTTCTTAATTAATGAAAGAGGCAAAACTTTTGCCTTGGTTTAAAAAAAAAACCCTTCACTACGTGAGTGACACCGGGGCCTCTTCTCATGCTGGTGTGAGTGATCTCCAACCTAAGGGTGTTGTGTGGACCTGGATGACGCTTAGGTGCGACAGAGCTTGAACTCCTGAGCAGCTACCTTGGAACCTCTCGGTGGTGGCTGGGCAGTGATGGATACAAAGGATGTGCGCCATCAAACCGTGGTGGCATTAGAGCTGAAAATCCCATCTCAGATCTGTTCGAAGATATGGCGCGATGACGCTTGGGTACTGGCACCAACCTCGGGCGTATGTAGTACTCAGTAGGCCGCTATAACTACGGGGGCAGTCTGATGGTCTTCCATGGAGATGGGACGTGGAAGATATAGGTCCCATCGCCTTGATCTAGCCAACGATGGTTGTTCCCCACTTTGACGATGATGGAAGCTGCTCCACTTCCTATGATGTTGGGTCTCCTACTCAGCTGGACATTTTGTTTGGCGGTTAGGGTCGAGCTAAAAAAACTCGTAATAGGTATAAAAAAAAGGCGCCTACTAGGGTTCCATCTCCACCCGGAGGCATTGTCAAACTGTAGCGGGTATTACTGCTAGTCCTAGAAATAAGATTTGCATCAACCGCTTGGCTTTTTTCTCGATAAAGGAGCATCTCCCCAGCCTCTGCATCAATAGACACACGGCTTGCTTTACTAAAAATAGTATCAAGTCACTTAAAGTGTATCATCACTTATTACAATCATGGAAAAACTAAGGTCGATACATGAATCAACCAACTGAAAATATGGCACTCAGAAAAGCTATGCATTTGCTATTCTATTAATATGCCGCCACCCTAGTCTGGAAAAAGAAGTCCTGAGCAACCACTAGCATCCGGTTGCATCCAATAAGCATACCCTCCCGCTGCTCCACCGGGAGAAGGAAAACCCATTGCTGAATTGAATGAGCAGCTCGCCGGATAACCTGCAAAAAATTAGTTCCAATTTGCTTGTTAAAGATAATATCATTTCTAGTCCTCCAAATAGCCCAACAAATGGCCGACACTCCAGTTCTTATTTTTTGTTTGTCATCTTTCTTCACACCATTCAACCATCTACCAAACATATTAGTAAGATTAGCTGGTGGCGGAATATTATAAGAAAGATACATCATACGCCATATTATCTTCGCAAAAGGACAATGAATAAACAAATGATTAACAGTTTCCGCGGAATCACAAAAACAACACTTTTGACATCCTTTCCATTTCCGTTTAGCTAAATTATCCTTAGTTAGGAGCACCTTATTGCTCAAAAACCACATAAAGATTTTGATTTTCAAAGGGATCTTTAACTTCCATAAATATTTGCGAAGATAGACAACATGCCAATTCATCCAATCAAGGTACATAGACTTGACTGAAAAAACACCCGAATCAGTAAGCTTCCAAATAAACCTATCCGGTTTAGATGTTAGATTGATATTAATAAGTTTTTGGCATAGATGTAACCATTGTATCCATTTATTATCATTAAAACCTCTTCTAAAAGAGATATTAATAGGTTCAGCTGCAACCACTGTCGAAACTAACACATTCTTATGTTGAACAATATCAACCGCTTGGCTTTCCTTCTATAAAATATAATACACCTCTTCATGCTAAATTATAGATTTTTTTTCTAAATATATTCTATGAGTCTATGCAGTAGGGAGGGTGACAACTAGACAAGACATTTTTAATTTTTACCAATGATCAATTTCTAAGACATATAATGATATGTAAGTACTTCAATAGAAAAAAGATAACATAAAAAATTGTAGAAGGGGCCCTAGCCCACCTCATGACGCTGGCCACTCATAGAAGCTCCGGCCCAGAGTATGTAACCACTAGATCGTTTGCCCTACATTTGGCCACAACATTTGGAATTGGTATATTATTCCATTTCTCGTTTGAACTACTTGTTCTTTCGGAATTAAAGAACTGCTGGAGCTTTCATGGATAACCCATAATTCAAGTATATTATAATCTTACATGCATAACAACTTGACACTTGACATCAGCCACTTGGAATATGACTCGTGATTTGATAAAGTCAAATCAATGTCAATCAGGATTACAAGCTACTCAGGTGGTTACATACTCTCAAGTGCTCCAATTGGCTTCTAAGATTGATGGAACAGAAGGAAAATGTCATCTCTATTTAAATGGTGCGATTCATAGTGGCATACGTGTTCTGTTCGCCTCCCACTCACCAATGTTTGTTCCACACCAACAGATATATATATCACACATTAAAATTTCCGTCACTATCGTCCTAACGCACACCCTATGCATTTACATTGGTAGACCAATGTGAGATCTAAACAAAGGTGGTTGAGGTTTGTTGTATACACTTGTGTTTGTATTAGGAGACCAAGAAACAATCAAGGATCTAATGGTCTCCATGTCTGGCCATCACATTTTTATTCTACCTCTGTCAAGCACATGATGAGTGTTGTAAAGCCTGTGGACCTGTGCACGACTCAATCAAAAGTTTCTTGTTTGCTGATTTGATGGCATTAGATTCTGATTAGTGTTGTATCAGGACTGGTGCCGAAAAACTCGATGAGTTAACCATGCTGGTGTTACGTTCTGATTGCACAGACTAGAGTTATGTTTGTCCAGTTTCAGTAATGGTAATCATGTGTTCGCTGTTATGCTATGTCTGAGTGATGGGAACACAAATCAAACATGAAAGGTTAATTAGTTTCAGGGAGATATTCATGTTCCGATCCTGGTGTTGATTGACCACCTGCTGGAAAATACAAGTCCCACCGTCACAACATTATTTTGATGATATTATTCAACGTAGAAATTATGATGTAAATATTATTTATTTAGTTGCTAATGTGCAATCTATTATGGAAAAAATGTAACATATTCTCTTGTAAATGAAAAACATTTCGGGGAACAAGTCCGACAAAAAGCTAAGATCATGACTGCAGATGTAAACCATTTCTCTGGAAAGGCAATATATGAACTCTTGAACAACATAAGTTTACATTAAAAATAGTGATTTTCTCCTGTGTACATTGTTGCTAGCCTCCTTTCTATCCTTCTATCTTCAATTTGTGAATTATAATTTTTACAATTTTCTCAAAATTTGTATAAAACTAGCACAGTGGCCCTCGCACATGCGAGGGGAACGCTTAAAAAGTCCATATAATTGAAGTAACCTGGTTCTAATGTCACCACAAATTATTATGTTAAATAAAAATAGTATTTACGCAGGAAATATCTTTAATCATCTTTAATTTATGTGTGAATAATTAATATCGATCACTATTAAAACAGAAAATCCGATGACCATATGTACATGGTAATGTTTGATTAGTACATGTAACTAAATTTGCATTGCAACCAAAGGATGTATTATTAGTATGAATGATGTAAATTTATTAAATCTTGGCCATGAAATTATAGATCTAAGAGTGAAAATAATTCTAATGATGTGGATTAACCTCGAGTCTCTATTTTAGACCTCCGTATTTTTCTTTTAATATATAAATAAATAGATAGATACTTTTCTTACATGATAAAACTCTTTACCTTATTTTACCCTTATTTTAGAGTTATCTCTATTATAAAGTTTAAAATAATATTTCAAAATATCAAACACTTGGTGATCCTATCCTCCAAAAATAATTTTTCAATTCGACCATTGTTTTCATCAGTACTACCTCATGCAAGTTGCAGCTCTATGAACCATAATCATTCCTAAAATTCGGTTTGGGTATTAAAAACAAACACCTTACCTAGAAGATCTGTTAGACTACATGCACCTAGCAACGACATCGAGCTTCAACCACTGGACACGCAATCTTACCGCCCATGAAGCGCATAGGCCGAGCCTTGTGCAGCACGCTCAGTCCAGCGATGGCCCCATCTCTGGTCTGTTGCCTCCGCGTGCTCTCCTCTCGCATGGACGTCGGCGGGCTGGACTACAACGACCGTGGCACTTTAGTTGTGTGGCGGTATATGTCATATACCAGATTACCGATAAGCCCATAACCTCTCAGAGCCATAAGCATCCTAATTGGTAGCTTCTTGCAGTTAACGTCTGGTGTCGCGGCTAGATCGGTAGCTTCCAGATTCTAGCATGATCATTTGGAAGTATTAGGCGGGAGACATTATACAACGCAAAGAGGGTTCACATAAAGAACTCTATCCATACTCGTATTATTTTTCTTTTCGACAAAAAAAAAACAAAGTGGTGCCTTCCATTGCCAGGGTTTGCAGCTTGTATCGTTGGCCATGGATATGAGGTTTAACTGAGCCTATGCGTGCTTCAGTTACCAACGTATCCCAGAACACAACCTCGTGAGCTTTTTGCAGTTAACATCTGGTGTCATGGCTAGATCGGTAGCTTCTAGATTGTAGCAGGATCATTTGGAAGTATCAGAGGGAGGCATTGTACAACGCAAAGAGGGCCCGCATAGAGAACTCTATCCATACTCGTATTATTTTTATGTTCGACAAAACAAAAAGTCGTGGCGTGCATTGCCAGCATTTACAGCTTGTATCGCTAGCCAGGGATATGAGGTTTAACTGAGCATGTGCATGCTTTTGTTACCGGTGCATCCCAACACTACCTCACATCGTAGCTGGCGATCATCGATGGATCTAATTTCTCCGCCTACCCATGCATCTACTTCCGCAATGCACCTAACGGAAGGGAAACAATGCTCAACCGTGCCTCTGTCTACTTACTTTCTAGGGAAATTCGAGCTGGACAGCAGGGTCACTTGCTTGGAAGTGTCGACTTACCTTCTTGCGCTCGCCGCGGGGACGGCGAACTGGGTCGTCGGTCTCTAAGCGGGTGGGGCAGAGGCGGACATACACGATGTTCGCCGCGGGCTTGTGCTCACCTCATAAATCTTGGGTGCACCAGTCAACCAATGAGCATAGAAGCCTAGGGTGAGGTGGTGGCGCTCACGCTAGGTAACGTTGGCATAGAGTGGCTGGAGTCTTGGACTGCCTGGTGGTGCTCCCCGTCCGGCGCTGCTAACAACAACCGATGTTGTTAACAACGGCCTCCAATTATCCCTAGCTAGGCGCCGGTGCGTCGACCTCGTACTCTTCGGCCATCGTTCGTTGCTCCCTCGATCGTCCCTCGTTCCGCCTTTCGTCTTCTGGTGTTCCAAAAATTTTTGCCACGAATTTGTATTTGTCGAGAAAAAAAAGTGGGCCTAGGAAAAGGAAAACTGCCTATAGTTGTGGATGCATGGATGCATGGTAGCAAGCGAGGGCGCCCTGTCCCTCTATTTCCATTTTTTTTTGACGTAGCAATGGATGTGGATACTGTATTCTTAAGGATGAACTACAGTTTTTTTTGTGGAGCAAGCGAGGGGCACCCCGCTCTTCTATACCTTTTTTTATGTAATAATGAACAGGGTTTCCTTTTTTTAGGGGATGAACCACACGTATTTTTTATGGCCTGCTTAGATATTTCCGTCCAAACGGAAGATTGGGTACTATTTTAGTTTTGCTTCCCGGAAGGTGCATGCACATATCAAAACGTGACATATCATGTATGTTCACAAAACATAAGCTCTTACATGTTACGTAAATTTATTAAATCTTGACCATTAAATTATAGATCTAAGAGCTAAAATAATTCTAATGATGTGGATTAACCTGGAGTCTCTATTTTAGACCTCTGTATTTTGCTTTTAGTATAGAATAGATAGATGGATACCCTAAAAGTTTGTAAAGTACAAACTCGTGAAACATAGAGATTCCATATGGGGGAAAAATGGGGCAGAGAGTGGCTACTCGATCCCGCATTGAGCAAGTATAAAATTGGCATCGCTTTAACAAAACCACAAGACTCCTACATACATATATAAACCTGTAATCCTATATCATTGTAACTTTTGTAAACCGTGTGCCAGTGTTGTATTATCTAGATTAGGCCCTCATTGGTCTATTCATTTGGAAAAGAAGAAGAAGAAGATCATACATTGCTTTACTATTGAAGTTTCCAGAGCATATATTTATTTCCCAGCCGGTACATATAAAAGTCTTAGAGATGATATAATAACCTGACCATCGATCCGATCGGGGCTAACAATTGGTGCATCATAGTTTACATAAAAATGCACATTTCTGCCAAACAGCTGTGTCATGGCTATGATCCTATCCACACAAAGGGTAAAGAGATCAATATCAAATACTTGTATGAATAGATTAACACTCACATGCAGATTAAAAATACCACGCGCGCGATGCCTGGAACACATCACCGTCTCGTTGGTTAATGTATGGTTATGGTCTAATCATAGATAGTGTAGTGTAGGCGCGCGAATGATTGGGTCTCAGATCCTGGCCGTGCATCCGTGGTGGTCTCTAATTGCAACAGCATGGCCACTTCTATAAGGCACAGCCTGTACGTGATGCACACCTCTCCATGCATGCCTTCCACATAGCACATACACAACATGCCTCTCGTCAATTATTTGTAGCACAAGTAGAGTAGGGTAGGGTAGGAGTGTGGCATCAAGATTCTAAGCTCAGATCCCAAGCACAGATCAGTGGTGAAATCTGTTATAGACACACCATTTTCAGATATCAAATTATGGGGTTTTCTGCATCGTATTGGTTCTTCCTGTTGTTTGATCGACCCCTCTTTTGGGTAAATTTTGTGATCTTGGCATGGTAACGTGACGATGATAATACAATAAGAATTTGTCTTCTAAGCCCACATTATCATCATCATCATCCTCATCATCATGTTTGTAATGTGATAAACTCTTACTACTGCACAATTAGATACTGCTAGTCTGCTACCAATTTCGTTTTAATCGGTTTCGCTATCTCCAACATGGTTGAGAATTAGTACTCCTAAGTCATCGGTGAGAACTATCGGATCGGACTTCATGATTTGTACAAGTGAAAAGAGATATGATTATCTTGATCTGACCACTATTAGCTATCGGCTGAGAGATGACTCTTTTTAAATCTACTGAGCCGTAGCTCGTATAATTTTTTTAAAACCATGGATTAACATAGCCATAGGAGGTGTAAAGATGAATACCATAATTTCTCTGTTTTTCGAACTGCCGTGTTGTATAATGAGCTGATTGTTCTGCCAAAAGGCCACAATGTTTTTGCCCAAAAGCCTACAAAAGCACTGCCATTGTACACAATAATACCTCTAGAAAATTTTGTGAACATGTTTTTCACACCACGCTGAAGTAAAGTTTGGATCGCAGTATGGACGGAAAGCATGATATGCCATCAAATTGGTGGGTTCACTTAGCACAGAGTGCACTATGGATCCCAATCATTCAACATAAGTCTGTACTCCGTTGCTACAGGCTTCCAGCACATAGGCAGAGTCATACAGAGAAGAATCGAAAATACCATTACTAAATCTTAGAGCAGAGGCAGATGAGGAGGTATATATATCACCAGTCCGCTGCTCCACCAACACATCGACATCACCAGTTCTCTTGTGCTCAGCACCACCATCGACGCCAAGAAAACAACATGAAGAAGCCATCGACGCTTCTCCGATCCATCTCCACACGCCTCTCCACGAGGCTGGCGCCGTCGCCGGCGGTTGCTCCCTGGCCGCCGGTGTGTTCCGCTTACGACCGCTGGCTGGCTGCCGAGATCGATGAGCTCCGTGCCGACCCACTCGCCTCGTGCACCAGCGCCGCCTGGCTCGGCCGCACCATCGGCCTCGCCGTGGCCGCGCAGAGACGGCTCGTCGCGTCGGCGAAGTCGGCTCCGGCCTCCGGCATTGACCGCAAGACCATCGACGAGTGCGTGGAGGACACAGCGGAGCTGCTCGACGCGTGCGCCGGGCTCAGGGACCGGCTCGACATGATCAGGAGCTACGCCTCGTCCATGCGCATCGCGCTGCACTGGCTCGAAGGCCGCGGTGGCTGCACGGCCACCGCTCGGCGCCGCGCTGCCGCGGCGTTCGCGGAGTGCGAGGCCGTGGAGCGGCGGTGCGGCGCGGAGCTCGCCAAGTGCGGTTCCAACCTCCGCAAGCTCGGCGAGAGGGCGCTGCAGACCAAGCCGCATTCTGGCGGCAGAGCGCGGTGCGAGGAGTCCCTGGCCGGAGCACGCTCGGCGGCGCTTCTCGCCGTGGGAGCACTCGGCGTCGCGCTGGCGTTCAGGCCGCGCCGCTCCGTTCCCAGTATCGTGCACTCCGCCGGAAGCGTCAAGGACGGAGCGGCGGCGCCGTGGGAGTGCGAGCTCCAGGAGGTGCAGAAGCACGTTAAGGAAGTGTACGAGCGCCGCAGGAAAGAAGGCGTGCCATGCATGGCCGAGCTCGAGGCCGCAGCGGCCGACGGACGGGCGGTGAAAAGCGTCCTGACCACGGGCGGACGGCATTTGCCGGAGGCTGCGGTTGCCGCGGCGAGGAGGAGGTGTGACGAGCTAGAGGAAAATGTGTTTGTGCTCGAGGAGAGCATCGGCGAGCTGCATAGGGAGCTCATAGGTGTTAGGATGGTTCTCCTGGAGTGGTCACAGAGAGAAAGAGGGCATGAAGTTCTCAGGTTATGAATTGTTACTGAACTGAACCATAACAAAAATGATCATATAGATTGATTAGAATACCTATTTAGTTAGTGATATCTAACCGGTTTAGATTTAGTAACTGGTCTCGACTTAGCTTGCAACCCTTGTTACTTGCAGCCTACATGATCAATATAAATACCCCTTTGCTAGCTCTATGTTAACTTTTTTTTTTTTCGAAATGGGGTTCTATGTTAACTGAGAATTAAGTTTCTTTTACGCCCGCTAGAATCGTTAGATTTGCATATTCATTCACATGAGAATTACATGTGGGTGTACAATTACACATTCTTAAATTGCACATGAAATTTGATGACATCATGAGAATTAGGTAAATTTTTGGTCAACTGAGAACTAGCAACATCCATAAAAATAGACAACACAATTTTTCCTATAGAGCCACGTTTTTGCCTCTTGGCATCACATCTCTCTCAATCTTGTTTTCCTTCATGGTATCGAAACCACGTATTGTTTTGCTGTGATGACTACCTCTTGTTCAACCTCGATGTTGTGTCTAGCATCTACTCCTCTTGAAATTTCATAAGCTTCATCTAGTACTCGTGTACTCATGGGACTGCCATTCTTGCAACATGAGGGCTCCTTCGTATATGGAAGACGCTACCAACCTATCAATGCCTATAGAAGGAGGAGGCAAGACCCCTAGAAGGACCAAGCAACTCCAGATCGACAAAGACGTCACACCGCCATCATAGTCATCTTTATGCACAAATCATATCGATCTAGGGCACTCCGTCCTCTTCCGACCACCACAAAACAAAACATTGTCGATGTCATTGCCGGATCTTGCCTAGTTCCTATATTGTAATTGTATTCTCTCTATATAATACTACATCCATCTTAAAATAAGTATCGCAACTTTGTTTAGATACGAATATTTCTAAACACACATTTTAGTTATACAAACATCCAAATCTAGATAAAGTTACGAAACTTATTTTGAAACGTGAGTAAACAAGAAAAAACTAGCGGTTTTATCTGCACAAAGGGGCTGAACCTAGGTGTATCCAGTCTCTTGTAGCATCCCGTCACCCGCGCAATCCCCATATGATACTTGCGACTTTATCACCTGGGAAATATCTCCAACAGAAGAGTATGTTTTCAAAAAGCTAAATATATATACACGTATGCGCTTATGAGGTCTTATGATCTATTTGTTTTTTTAAATAAGGCATAGCTCCGACCTCTGCATTGCAACCTTTTATTGATCCATCCGATAATTTTATCACCCACGAATGATATCCAGGAGAAGAGCATGTTTTCTAAAAACAAAATACACCGAGGAAACTGATGAGAAAAGTACAAAAATAATTAGAAAACAATTTTATTACTCCCTCCGTTCCATTCTATAATGCCTATAGTTTTTTTTGCACGGAAATTAGCGCAAGAGTATTCTTTACATAAGACCCCCTGGCTTAACGATTTGAGATCAGAGTAAAATAAGGGAAATCAATAACTTCCTAAATTAACTTAACAATTCCCACAAATCTCTCTGGTTGACTCTCCATATATGTGCAGCCATGTTCTAGTATTAAGGAAAGAAAAACAATGGTTCCTAAATCTAAGAAATCGTTGGGATCATGCATTAGGAATCTCAATTAATTATTTCTCTTTTGTATGGATTTTTTTCATGCATGTCATGTGGGAGCTGACCGATAGAGGGGGTAATTGAAAAAAAGGTACAACCTTATACGTAGTATTCTGAAGCAAATGCCAAAGATCTATAGGCATTATAAAAAGGAACGGATGGAGTACTAAGTTCTGTTTGACAAAACTGCAAGTTCTGCGGAAGAAGGAATAGTATTTTTTTTGTGCGGGTAGAAGGAATAGTATTTTTTTTTTTGAAACGAGGCAAAAGCTTTGCCTTTCATTGATATAGGAGAAAAGAGTTGGCCCGTTTATGAGAAAAACTGGCCGAAAAACCGTTACAACACGACACCACACGCCAGCCTCGAGGCTGCGCTCCACACGAGTCGACGACCAGCCAGGTCGACACCACACCTCAACGCAACAGGCGGAGGCGAAAGACCGGAGCCACGGCTCCAACTACCACACCGGCCCCGAGGCCGCGCCCTGCCTGATCGAAGACGAACCCGCCTCCGCCGAAAAAACCACCAAAACACTAGTATTTTAACTGCCCTGGTTATTTATTAGTCACTCGCCAGTTCCGGTACAAGAAGAGATCAATTTCAGGCGAGAGAAACGGGTCGAAGAAGAAGAAACATAGACCATCGTGATTTGCATCATACTCGCCGTTGCTAGCTCCGTCACATGGCAGGCAAAGGGTCAAGCAACGGAGCAAATATGTCGTCCATTATGGGAACATGCCCTTGTGTGTTCACCCGCATGTGGGCGGCAAGCAGGAAGCGCCCATTCCGTAATGCTCCAAAATCAAATCTACGTGACTGTTCAGTGTACAGAGACAGACGCTGAGTAAACACTTGTGTTAGTGTTAGCTACAGCTCGTGACGATTAGTAGCTGGAATATGTTCTGGTGTATATACATATGAGGCTCGCACAGAATAACCGCTAGTGATGTTTTGGGTCAATGCTGGGGGGCAAGTGGACCAATTTTCCCTGAATCCTGAAGAACTGTCCATGGGCTAGGGGGCCCCACCCGACTCCTTCATAGCTACGCTAGTGATAACCGCTAATAGAAAAGTACTCCATTCGTCTAAAAATAAGTGATTCAATTTTTTATAGATACAAATGTATGTATTGTATCTAAACTACCAGATACTTCCGTATCTAAAAAAACCATTTATTTTATAATGGAGGAGTACTTGCCAATGCTAATGGGGTGTTTGACCGGAAGGTCTTGAGTTGAGTTCATGACCATGTTGCTTGATGAGTTCAGTTCATGTCCATGCTGCACCATTTAATTTGGGGTACTCTCCAAAATCGTTGAGTTCATCACACATGGCCAAGTTGCGCTAGAGATAACCTTCAGACAAAGTGTAACTGGTTGCATGTTTTCGGAATCAAATAATTGGCTATATTTAATACTTCATTTTTTCTCAAAAAACAAAATTCAGCAGAGCAAAGCACGCATAGGCATAGCCACCCACTGAGAGAAGCTTATCGCATTGCCTGCTCATTATTGGCATGCATAGCACCCCCAACTGTATTTAAGATCTAGTTTAGTGCATCCTGTGCAAGTTGATAGTATATAAAATACAGGTACTTCATTCATGCTAGTATCAACTCATTCACTTCATTCATAGCTTTGTTACCAATTATCAACTCTATTATCGAGCATGCTGAGTGTTCAGTTGCTTTGATGATTATCCGTGCTAGCTGAGGTATATAGCCAGTATTATGTGTGTACCTTTAGCAATTTGACAACTGATTATCCTACATATATAGTCTTATTTGGTTAAGACTCAGTAGTACAACTAACCTAACAAAGTTAGTGGGATGGGATTTATTATTCATTTCGTCCAGAACTTTGGCAACTTTGTGCTCGATAGTGACCAGCAACGATACTTAGTCGATCGGGGAGATGCTTTGGGCTGCTTCCAAAAGGCGACGCAATATTACAATACAGACCGCTCGACTCTTACAGCTGGTTTTGGCTTATTTTTATTCCATCATCGTTACCTTGTACGGTGCGGAATCAAGTAGATATTAACCTTTTCGTCCAGTACATGCTTATATGAAACTCTATGCGTACCACATGGGTAATTTGCGGCTGGGATCGTCCAGGGAATCACAAGATTAGTTCCCAAGCTGCAAGCAAATCTCCCTTTCTGCCTTTCTCTCGGTACGGCAGGACACAGTGGGTCGTACATCACAAGCTTAACCGCCGGCCATGCTCCGTGCATACATGTGACCGGCACAATCGCACCAGCAGCGGCAAACGTATCGCTGGTAGATTTCATCCATCTGCTCCTCCCCTAATCCTTTTTCTTAAGCTACTCGCCATTTTTTGCTTGTTGTTTTATTGCACGGTGGTCGGCTGCTGCCTCTACAACTGATGCTAGATGTTGCCTGTTGGTGGATAATCAGATTAATAAGGATAAACGACATGATCAAGACATTTTCGACTCGTTAGATTGTTGTGTGATATTCCATTAATTCTGAGTCAGTTCAGTCAAGCTTGGATTAAAACTCACATGATCCGTAAGAATATAGAACAGGGTGTGTGCTCGATGCTACGCATGCTTTTACTTCGGGGGTAAGTGTGAAATGGTACCCCTCCGTTTTGATGTTTAGGGCGTATACTTTTTTTCGGCTTTTCCTCTATGTATTAAGGCCAAGGTGAGGTTTAGTCGCCAACTCGCCATCTCCTGAAACTACCCCTATTCCCCCCTCTCTGGAATCCATCAATCATTGGCGACATGAATCGCACCCCACGTCCGAGCAAAAAATCCTGTCAAAATCCACTTCGAATTCATTTTATGATTTTGCGTTACAATTTTGAGATCAAATTTTAAAACTGAAATCATAAAATGAAATAGAAGTGGAATTTTAGCGCACGCTAGCATAAAAATCATGTTTCGGCTTCGACTCCGCCAGCCCCCTCCGCCTTATCGTGGCTCTCTTTGTGGGCTTCTGCGGCTGAAGAAGTCGAGGACAACGATGATGAAGAGTTGGCCCCTATGTCGCCGTTGGCTTCCAAGTCTTGCACTGCTACTGTTGACGTCGTGGGCAATGCAGTGAAGATGACCTGCAATGTAGCTGCCGCTGTTGGTGATGTGGAAGGCTGGGTGCAGGTGGGTCTGCAAGCCATCATCTTTGCTTAGAAAGGAAGGTCTCGAACGTAGTCTCGTCTTCAAGCGTTGGGTTCGAGGGAGATGTTTTCGGTGCCTCGAATGTGGCCACCAGGTCAACACATGTCGTCAGCCATTCAGATGCATCCATTGTCGTCGTCCTGGTCATCGGAAGCGCTTCTGTCGTGCTCGCTTCCCTGCCGCTCTTGATGATGAGGTGGTCACTTGTGTTCGTTCTCCGGTCGCTCGTGCTCCTTGCCAGCAGAGCAGCTCTCCATCTGATAAGCCTCGTCATCCCTCGTCATCACGAAGTTAGGCTGAGGTTGTGGGCCACTCGATTGCAGCGGTGCCGCCAAGACCCTATCCTAGGTGTTGCGAGCAGTTCAAGGTCAACGCCACTTTGGACTCTCTCTTTCAGTCCCAGGTTTCCTTGATGCGCATGGAGCTCCTTCAGGTGGTCGGGAAGAGGTGGCAGCTCTCAAACTATTGTTGTCGCGTATTGATGATTCTTTGGAGCCGAGCGAGGCATGCCCTTCTGATGGTTTGGGGCTCGCCAAAGCGTAGGCTTCGGTCGTGATTGACTCCTCTAAGCACAAGTCATCGGTGGTTGAGGAAGAGCATCTCTACGGTTGTTTCTCTCCTTGTGGCCCGTCGTCGTTGCCTAATGTGCTGGCTGCCTCTAAGCGCGAGGGCATGGACATGATCTTGGCTCAGGTGATTGACTTTGAGAAGAGTGATGATGTTGATGCCCCAGTCTCTCTCTCGCCCGAGCCCCGCATGCGGGTGGTTTTTTACATGTGATGGGGTTGCTAAGTCAGGTGTGCTGACACCTGTTGACAAGGTATTAACTTATCAATGCCTACAAGTTGTACACTAGGGTTTAGTTGGAAGTAGAGGGCAAGTGGATCTCGAAGGTTTCAGCCGAAAAGTACTCGACGATTATGAAACTAGGGTTTGAGGAACAATGATTCGATGCTTTCTTTGTCCCTCGACTCCCCCTTATATATGAGGTGGAGCCGAGGGATTCGTATTGTACAAGTTACAGAGTCCGAGAAGGTTTCTAACTCCTCCCGCAAGATTACAAACAATGCTTCCTATTACAACTCTAGCTTTCCTTAACAATATCTTGGGCTTCCGAATCTTCTTATTCTTCGGGTAGTGGGCCTTCAGCAAACCCCGGGTACTATCTTCGGCAGGCCCATTGGGGATGCCTATGTCAGTAGCCCCCGAGATTCAGGGAAAATCTCCGCTGTTTATTTTTACTCGACAACTTAAAACCTTTCTATATTTCTTCACATAAGTTTTTATATTGTTCAGGGATAATGGTAGTTGGGGCTAGTTCATCTGACGGA